>NC_141542.1:31292500-31592500 GCF_021556685.1 Rattus norvegicus | reverse complement strand
ATAGCCTGCATGGATACATTGACACTTGGAAGTGAAATTGAGGGAAACCGTTATAACTGTTGCCATTTGAAAAATGATTACCCTATGGGACAATGTGGATTGAAGTATGATTTGAACAAAGGTAACAGTCAGCATCCGAGGGAGGGCGCTTTCTATATCTGGATCAGGCTGCCTTCCCTACTTTGCAAGCAGGGGCTGCCTGCTGTCAGATTTGGATGTCTCCCAACACAAAGAAAGAGGTAAGGTGCCTCCTGAGGTGAGGGGTGTGCTGGAGGCTGAGAATTGTAAGGATTTGAAGATTCTTGCTCTCCTGCTGCGGACTAGCTTCCCCAGAAGAAGATTCCCGCTCCACCCCCTCCCACTGCTGCAAAGGCTGATACTAGGTTACTATGGTGTCCAGACCTTGGCTCTCCCGTGCTAAGGTCTCTGCTGCTCTGTGTAATAAATATTCCCTCCCAACCCTCTCTGAAAACGGAACTATATTTTATTTAAAAAAGCACAGAGCCCTAACAAGACATCATATAAAAACTAAGCTAAATGGACCAATTTGTATTAAAAGCTGGATTCAGGAACTGGGCTCAATCAGTAAAAGGCTTCCTTGAAATCGAGGACCCCTGAGATGGATTCCCAGAACCAAAGTTTTAAAAGTTGTGTATAGAGGAACCTGTTTGTAATCTCAAAGCTGGGGAAGTACAGAAAAAAAAAATGCATCCCTGGGGCCCAATGGTCAGTCAACCTAACCTACTTGGCAAATTTCCGGTCAGTGAAAGATCCTGTCTATAAAATATAAAGCTGGACAGAGCCCGGGGAATGACACCCAAGGCTGTCTTGTGGTCTCCATATACATATATAAGGCACGCAAATGGATCTAGGGTACAAATAGGGAGGAAGTGCTTCCTGTGTGTCTGGCTTCATTTTAAGGTGGTGTTTTGGAGTTAGAAGGGATAATACCCAACGCAGAGAGTACATTAAAATGTCCAAGAAGGGGAGGGAAGCCTGGGAGACAGCTCAGTGGCTAAGAGCATGTGTTGCTCTCACAAAGGAACTGGGCTTGGCTCCCAGCACCCACATGGGGGCTAGCAGACATCTGTAACTTTAATTCCAGGGTATCCAATGCTCTCTTCTTCCCTCCTTGGGCACAAAGCAGACACAGATAGGCATGAAGGCCAAACCTCCATACGTATAAAGTAACTAAATAAATCTGAGAGCAGTGCCCCACCATCCTCCATTTTAAAATATTTTGATCTATGTTATGCAAATTTCACCTCAACTAAAATAAAATAATTTCCTGGAAAAGAGTCAAGCTTCTAGAATCCTAGCCCAGCAGAGAGTCTCTGAGTCTTCGTCGCTTTATGCGCTGGTGGGATATTCTAGAAAAGCTACAGTTCTTTCCTTCTGGGGCTATTCTAACTCCTACAGGGGCGAGGTCTTTTGATTAACCCAAGACAAAAGAAGGAGGAGTGGGGGGGAGGTGAAGGAGGGGAGAGAGGAGGGGTGGAGGAGGAGGAAGAGGAAGAGGAGGAAGAGGAGGAAGAGGAGGAGAACTCACCAAACCACCTGGTAGGCTAAATTTGGCAAGTGCATAAGCTCTTAAGCCCTTCCTCGATGAGCTCCAAATTGTCACAGGAGGCTCTTGAGATAAGACCACGAAAGTGTCATTCCAAAGCAGGAGAGTTTCTATTTGAAATAGACAACTTTGCTTCTTTCTCAGGCACTAGCTATAAGAAGTCCCTCTGTCAGGCAATGTGGAACCTTACTTAGTGTATGGTTTCTATCTCCAACAGACCTTGCACATTCAAAATAGGGAGAAGAGGGATGCAAAGTGTCAGAGGCCTGCAGATCTTAAGAGAACAGGAAAGGGGCTCCTTTGCTTCGCTGAGCTGATTTGATACTTACAAAATGATCTGCTGGGCCAAGAATATTTTTACTTTGTGTCTATATAAATATTCTTCATTTTTTTATAGAAAGCACATCGCTGGGTCTCTAAAAGCAAATGTGGTTTTGATTGAACCAGACTCGAATTTCTATCTGAACCTCGTTTGCTAACAATAGAACTGGCTTTCCCATTTGCCAAGATCAATGTTGACCTGTTTTCACCTAAATTTTATAGATGTCAGAAAAAGAAACCGTTCACCGCTCTGTGGCGTACCCTGGCCTTTTTCAGTCGCACTTCGCTTGCATTTCTTGCAGCTCCTTTAAATTCCCCTTGTCACGAAAACTAACAATGAGGTCAAGCATTTCAGTAAGAAATATTGAATTATTATCCAACATTGTCAACCAGCCAAGAACCTACGAAAGCTAACCACAAAATGTAGGAGAGAGAAGCTTAACCTCAAGCTCTGAGTCCTGCCTCCATTGTAAGGGGAACAATTTTGGCACTGGGGTTGGGGGGGTTTCAGAGGATGGCGGGCTGGCAGATGGGTGGAAAGGGAACTGGACAGCTCGCAATCACATCCCAGGCTCCTGTCCCTCAGGAGTGTCTTGTTGCACTAGCTTGCTGCTACAAAGAGCCAACTTTGATTTTTCTTGGAGAGGGCTCCGGGCACCCTAACATCTAAGCCATGCCAATAGCATGAGTCTACTGAGCTCTCCTGATCCCCTGGCCATATCCCTGTCCATCAAGGCTAATTTCTGTGACAACATAAACTTTGCTGCATAGCCAATAAACTCAAACCCGATGGAACTTGATGTGGCCAGAAAGAAGGACAGCCTGGCAAGATGTCAGGGTTGGAAACAGAATGAGGTCCACCAGCCAGTGGTTTGGGAGGGGTACCGATGGGTTTATGGATATGCGCGTGTGTTTTATTTGTTCTGATAGCCCTAATAACGATTCCATTCATCAATAAACTGGCTCCCATAGGAGCAGAAATGAATGTAAGTCTCCAAATGAGCCTCAGGTAAAGCGAACCCAGCCACCCCACCACCCCTGTCTCTCCCTCTAACCCATGGTGGCCAAAGACACGGTCCTCTCTTATTTCAAGGGATCCGGATAGGGTGCTTGGACAAGAAGGAATGAGAGTGGGTTTTCGGCTGCACAGGGAGATACAGCCTACAAGGCTGCTGTGGCTCTAGGATGGATGATGAAAGATGCTAAGAGAGAACATCCCAAAGAAGCTTTTGAAAGGGGAGCTGGAGATGAGGCTCGAATGGCTCCAGAAAATGTCCCTTGAAATGCAAATACTCTCGTTCTTCAAGGGTGAGCGTCAAGACTATTTATTTCTATGAAAGGAGAGATCCAGAGCCCAGTCATCGCTAGACTGGACTTGGAGGTATCTACATGAAGTCCTGGGGGGCATGCTGGGCCTCCAAAGGGAAGCTTGGAAATACGGAGTACCACAGCTCTTTCAAAGAAGAAGAGGCAGAGAGTGACAGGGTGGGTACCAGTGTAGCTTCAGATCTAAGATGCCAAAGAAAGACTGAGCCGGATGGAGCTCAAATGCGAAGCCTTCCCCAGGATCTGGTGTCTCTGTGGCCCTTTGATCATGCCTCTGTCATGCCACCTGGTGTGCATGGAAAAGTGTCTCTATCTATCCCTAGGGGCAGGTGAGGCGATCTTCATGATGCTAGGGGCATGTCTCATTCATTTTCATATCCATCATGTCTAGTGTTTAGTCAGTATTTGAACTGTCTGTAATAAAAATGTAACCATCCCTTCACGAAGATCAGACTAGGGGATTGAGACGGAAGGGAATGGTCACTCTTTCCTCGAGCTAGGGATAGGGTAGAGCTGGGTTCCTCCTCTCCCCATTCCTCCTCCTTCCTTGAGATGTAGAAGCACTTGAATCGGTTAGCATTTGGCACAACCCTAGTGTGTCTGTCATTGAATTGGGAGGAGAGGCCCTATGATGAATTACACCGTAACTTCTGTCTGGTGACAACATCGGACTCTAGTGAGCTCTCACTGACCTATTAGCATAGTTTTACTCCCCTGCTTCTTAGATTGAAGAGGCATCAGAGACTGAAGGTCATTGGTCAAGCAAAACAGAAAAGAAAACAAGACAAGAGGTACAAGTGAGGTGATCTTCATTGTCATGATACTTGACAGTGTGGCCCCACCCTGCCCACCAGCATGTAACGTAACACTAGAGTCTTCATAGCAAGGCCCTGGGCACGGAAGACAAGGGTCCCACACTAGAAAAACTCCACTACTGGGAAAAATCAGCCAAGGGATATGAAAGCTGTGTCCAGTGATAAATGGCTTCAACTGAATTCATACTGAATTCTCACCGCTATGTCAGACCCAGAAGGCTCGCTTCACCTCACTTTTGAAAAGGCAATGTGCCGTCTTTAAGACGGTTATCTGGAGCGTGATATAGAATCTGTGTGTTGGGAAAGAACACAAGAAACTTTCAGTGGCTCTGTCTGACTCAGTGGAAATTAGGCGTATGGAAATCCAAGTGTTAAGTGAAAATAGGAGGCACAGGATGTTTGTTACGAAGGTGAGAGAGTACAGGAGCTAAGGGGAAAGAGACTCTCGAAGCCCTGATTGCCAGCCCTGCACCCACAGGGTGTGATCTCGCAGAATTGATTTCCCCACTTCGGGACTTCATTTCCGCTTCCTCTGCAAAAGGACTGTTTTTTCCAGTGCCATGAAACAATGGGCCCCATTCTCTCTGACATTTGACAGACTCTGGCTGGCTCTTAAAAGTCCCCATAATATCTCCATTTTAAAAGCCAACTGGAGTCTGTAGGTGAACGTCGTGTGGTCCCTCAACAAACCATCTGGCAGGCCATTAATTATTGTCCGTGCTTCAGGAGAGGGTCAAGAGAGGTGAAGTGGCTGGTTCAAGGTCATGAGTCTAGTTAGTAGGGGTTAAAGAGCTGGAACCCACCTCCTTCTGTGGTCTTCTGCTGCTCTTTTTCCATATACCATTGACTCCCTAAGGCAGAGCTGACCGTGAAGCCTCTGGGATGGGAAGGAGAACATAGCTGATGTGTCTTCTGTTTGGAGCACCAAGTCATACAAACATGTGGGAGAAAGTGTCCTGTGACTAAATACAAATGCTGCTACCCACCTTACAGATACTCAGTGTTGCGGGAAGTGAGGGAAAAGGGAAAAGAAATGGACCATAAACAGAAAAACTTAAATCCAAGCTATTTGAATTCTCTCTACAAACAAATGGTGAATTTTTTAGACTTCCCTGCCCCATGTGTGTGTGTGTGTGTGTGTGTGTGTGTGTGTGTGTGTGTGTTACAAGTATGTGCTGATGCTTGTGGAGGACACACATGAGTAACATATAGTTATACACTAGTACTTGTGTCCACATATACATGGAGGTCAGGAGTTCATGTTAGATGTCCTCTTCAGTTGTTCTCCATGTCTCTCCTTAAGGGGCTTCTCTTGAAACCCAGAGTCCATCAATCAGGCTAGTCTGAACAACCAGCTAGCCCAATTGATCAACATGTCTGTCCCCTGAGCACAGGGATTCCAAGTGGCCACCATACCAGCTTTTACATGGTTTCTGATAAATCTGACCTCTGGTTTTGATGTTTACATAGCATTGAGCAATCTCTCCAGCCCCTGTATCTAATGTTTTAATCTGCAGTTTTGGACATTTTGATTGGCTTAGAATAAATAAATGAGCGGCCAAAACCTCTGAGATGGACTAAGGTGAGTAGGAAGATTCCTCCGTAGCTTTCTCATGACGGCAGCCATCTTGCACACTATTCTACCTAGAGCTGGGAGATGAATAAAGATTTCCCGAAGCCAAGAGAGAGATTGGGAGGGAGAGAAGTCATTTTGATCATCCCGGCTTCTCATAAATCTTAATTCCATATGAAGTAGATGTTAGACAGTTGTCTGGAAACTGTTTTAAGATACTCCAGGAGAGGACCACCGCTATGTTCAAAGGGAGCATTTACATCTCAACCCTGGCCTTCCCCAGACACCCCCCAGACTCTGATGCAAAACCTAGTGCACCCCAGGGGTTCCATGGCTGGCTGCAGTGGCTTCCCCCAGCCCTAGATCATCTAGATCAGCCACTCTGCCTCCCACTGCATTGTCTTGGTGACTTACGAAGGGGAACCTGGTGTGGTTCCCTTCAGCAGGTGCGGAGTAGGAAGGGGACACAGCCATTCATAGGAGAAAGACTTGGAATCCACTGACAGGGAATCCTTGGCTGTGGCCTTTCTCTTTCCTGTTTAATGAGCCCAACAACTGCCAAATGGAGTTCAATAATACTTTCTTTTTTTTTTTTTTTTTTTTTTTTTTTTTTTTTTTTTTGCCAGTAGTCCTGTTTATGTGAAACTAAATGGAAAACCTTGGAAGAGACCATAATAGCTGGGGTCAAATTAGGGTCAAGATCTCCGTCCTGAACGTGTGGATGTGCTGTATACTTGGCTGATGTGATGTGAGGGTTCTGTGTTGCTTAGGGAAGGTGCCTTGGTAAGAGGCCAGTTTTAAAAGCAGCTTTCACATTTGACAGGGGGAAAAACGGGTAAGGGATTTGAAGCAGGGATTTAGTTCAGTGGTGAGGTGCTTGCCTAGCAAGCCTAAGGCTTTGGGGTTTGGTGCCTACCGATACCCATACATTTTTTTTTAAAGAAAATGGGGGAGGGGTGGGAAAGGTTCAAATTCTTTAGAAAACTGTCACTGTCAGATGTTTTAAATGTTAAAATTGTACATTAAAAAAAATGTCCACTTGTGGCCCTGGCTTTATTGTGATTCAAACTAATTGAAAGATTTTGGTATGCTTTTTAAAGTAATCATCTTAATTATCATGAGCAGTAATAAGGTGCCCTCTATTTTACACCTATTACGTGCCAGACACCTTGCAAGGCATTTTCGTATCTCGTTAATTCATTTACTTCGCATAGCCTCCATTATATAGATGAGAAGGGAGATTGTGTGAAAATCCGGGACTTAGGAGCGCTGCCTCGGCAATCAGGCAGATCTAGGCTTGAGCCTTAATAACCCTGTAACCCGGGACAAGTCTGAACCCCCAGCTGCCTATCAGTGAAGTGGGAACAGAAACACTGTTAGCCTCTTCGGGGGCTGCTGGGAAAACTGAGATAAAACAAAAGAAACATTGCAAAAAGTACCAGGTGCCCAAGGCACTCTGTGACCGCTACCAGATCTGAGTTAACTCCAGAGAGAAATTGAAACATCAGCTTTCAGCGCCATCCTAAGAGAGGAGCACCTTAGGCCGCCATCCCCCCCCCCCCCCTTTACCATCTGGGCTACCCGGAAGTCGTAGAGCATGGGAGGAAAAGGGAGCTCTTTCTGCGTCAAAGGGAAGGAATGGAAAAAAGGGATCTTTAGGGTACTGATGAGAAAGCAGGCAGGAAGAACAACAAAGTGCCCGAAAGTAGTTGTTGAAGGGAGCCTCCCATACGGCCACGTGAACCAAATCCCAAGGTGATAAAGCTCTACGTAGACCCCTGTCATGGGGTACCTCAGTCTCCCAGAAATAATATCGCTCCTCTCAGAACAAGAAGCCATACTCTCCGATAGGTCCCTGGGAAAGAAGAAAGCCTGTTGCGAATGGCTCATATGCTAAAACAAAATAGTATCTGACAGATTGATGGGCTCTGACAGGGGAAGAAGGAGTCAGAAAGATGGAACAAAGACGCCATTTTTTAAAAATTGGCCCGTGGTCAGGATTTTACTATTTTCTATGGCAAAGGAGCCAGTGAAAAGTTCCTCCTACTGATGACTGTTTTTCTACAGTCATTCAAAGTCAAGGGGACCAGAGCTTTGGACCCTCCCTCTAGAGGAACCTGGGGCCTGTCCCCTGGATAATTCAGAACAGGGCTGCATGGCAAAAGCAAGAGGCTCCAGGGTCCCAGTAAGCAGCGGGACGGGGAGCGGGCGCAGGGGGGACACGCTGTGTTTTCAGCTCGGATTCTGTGATCTTTCTGCCAAACAGGGGTTTACAAAGCAAAAGCTTCCAGAGAATTCTCATACTTTCTGGCTTATTCTCTTGGTGTTCTTCTTAACAGGAATCAGCTGCCTGCCTTCTCCCTCATCCAGCGTGTCGCTGGGGAGCAGTTAGCATCTGGTCTGGCTATTATTAAAAGCAAGAACATCCCGCTCTGTCGGGAGAACAGTACCCCTGGTAATAAAAGGACAGAGATCATTTGCATTCAGGACCAGAGACGTGGCCCAGTGTCTGTCCCTCCTCCCTGCCAATGCTTTCTTCCTAAAGTCTTCATCATGGGTCTCCCTCTCCCCAAACAGAGAGAGGCTGGGTTCATGGGTTCCTTTCCTGAGGAGGTAAGACTCTGGTCCTGAGCTCCGGAGTGATAAATCTGAAGCACTATAAAAGGCTTCTTTTTTTTTTTTTTTTTAACAACTTGCGGAAATGAAAAAGTAAACAAGACTTGAGCAGCACTGGTATTTAAGCATTCGCTTTTTGTTGTTGTTTTTATCTTTTTTTCTGGTTTTGAGCACTGGGCTAGGAGCCTGAAGGAACCATATTATACATATATATAAATCCTTGAGAGGTTTTATTAGCCAATAAAGAGCCCTAGTTCCTATTAACCACTTAACTCCTTGCTCAGACTCAACACTTACTCCCTTCTTAGATACTTCTCTGCCTCCTGTGGCTCAGAACTGCAAGCTGGTGCCACCAGCCTCTTTCTGTACCACCTGTTCTAGAAGATTCCAGTGAGAATCCTCTTCCATGATTATCTTAGACTTTCTCCTCTGCCAGTGCCCCAAGGACAACAGTTCATACCCAGACACATTTTCTCTGCCTACGGACTCCTCCCCCCGAGTCCCTGCCAAAGTTTCCTCAGCCCCTGCCAAAGGGGCAAAGACATCATGACCCTCATGGTCTATAATCTTAAATATTAAATTCCAGTGGAAAAGTTAGGCCGAAGGTTGGACCAGTAGAGGCCAAGAGCCCCTCTCTCTTTTGGAGGCAGAACCATGAGGAGGACCCGGAGACAGAAACTGGTCATCTGCTTGACTAGCTGATAAGGATGGTGTCCAAAAGACGTCTATGACTTGATTAAGGGAAGAGAGGATGACAGAGGCATTACAAGCCTTAAACCATTTCATTGCCCCTGCCCCTGTAAGTGCTGGGTAAGCTTAGTGCTGGCTTTAAATAATAATCTGTCGTACATTTAAATCAACCCATTGTGAGATTCTACCTTAGGAGCTCTTGGAACGCCTACCTAACACACCACCTCTAAGTGCCCTATGCTTGAGCTCAGCTCTTCTCTCCCCTCCCCCCACACTCAGGCTAGCTCCAGTACTAAGGCTCCAGTACTAAGGCTCCAGTACTAAGACTCCAGTACTAAGACTCCAGTACTAAGGCTCCAGTTCTAAGGCTACAGTACTAAGGCTCCAGTACTAAGACTCCAGTACTAAGGCTCCAGTACTAAGGCTCCTAGTACTAAGGCTCCAGTACTAAGGCTCCAGTACTAAGGCTCCAGTACTAAGACTCCTAGTACTAAGGCTCCAGTACTAAGGCTCCAGTACTAAGGCTCCAGTACTAAGGCTCCAGTACTAAGGCTCCAGTACTAAGGCTCCAGTACTAAGGCTCCTAAGACCTGTAGAGCACAATGCCACGTGAAGACTGGTGTATTTTTGTTCTGGTCCTAAATCAAGTCACATTCCTTTGTCACTTTGTCTTCCAGCAGAATTTTGTTGAGGGAGAGAGAGAGAGAGAGAGAGAGAGAGAGAGAGAGAGAGAGAGAGAGAGATTTCCTGTATGTTTGCTTTATACAAATGATGGGTGAGATATTTCACTTCCTAGTGGCTCTCAGAGTGGGCCCACATGAGCTGGTAAGAGCACATGGCCTTTAAAAAGTGAACTATGGAGATGGCTGGGTGGATAAAGTCTCTGACTCAGAATCATGAAGACTGGCTTGAGTTTGCATGCCCAGAACCCACAGGAAAATATAGTGGGCATGGCAGACTCTCTGCCATGCCAATACTTTGAAGGTAGAGACAGAGAAGGCAGAGGAGAGCCCCAAGACAAGCTGGCTAGGCAGAGTAGCCATCTCAGTGCGCTCTTAGGTTCAAATGAGAGACCCTGCCTTAACGAATATAGTGTGGGGTGATTGAAGTGATTCCATAGGTCAACCTTGGGCCCTTCGTGCAATGCACATCGTTCCCATATATGTGTAAGCACACACACTCAAATAAACATGCACACCAAGCACACATACATGGTGAGTGGAAAGAAGAAAGCAAGACCTGCGATGCTAAAAAAAAAAAAAAAAACTTAAATAAAATAGCTTAAAAACAAAACAAACAACTGTGCTAGGTGGTCAGACACCATTGTGACAAAAAATGATGTAGGTCTTAGTAAAGGTTAAACAAGTTTTCAGAATTATGTCTTTCTGCTTTCTGATTGGCTGGGCAATTCTAACCAACAGGGCTGGGTTGAGTCACAAGAAGCCTTTGAATAAAAAGCCTCTTCTTAAAATGTCAAGTTCATCAAGGAACATCCTGTGTCCCTTGTCCACGGGAAGAAGATAATTGTGGGATAGCAGGGCTTCCCCCACGCCAACCCCAAAACCCAGTAAATCACACCTCAGGCCAATCTATGCCATCCCTAGGAGTGTGCACTTCAGTTTTATCCAGTGGGGTTCTCTCCTCTCCTCTCCTCTCCTTCCCTCGGGCATGTTTTCGTGATTACATCATCGCCAGCAGCACAGTCTATTGTCTATACTGTCATCTAATCTAGGTTTTGAGGAGAAGCCTTCAAAACTCTCGCTCCCAATGTCTCCAGATTGAATGGCTACTGCTGAGAAGCACCTAGGACATCCCAAGGAGGCTGATGGGACACATAGGAAGGATGGAGAGAAGAGTCTGTTCGTCACCCTACCTGGCCTCTCTTAACTCAAAGTCCAGAAGGGAAGAGGACAGCCACGGTGGGGAACATATTGCGGTGAGCAGGGGTGAGCAGCCCTTGGGTGCAAGCAGATTTGACATGTCTCTCAGAACTGACACTAGGAGCACATGCGTGAATGCTTGTGGCCTTTTGTGGATGAACTCGTGACACCACGGAAGTCGCAGGAGTCAGAGAAGGAGTCTTCCACCTCCCCTGAGAGACCTTTGGCTCCAACATTGCTGTCCTCAGTCACTAGGCTGTAGCACTGTTTTCTAGGAAAGGTCTCCAAACTGACTTTCACAGAGCTGAGACAGAGCCCACAAATGGATTCCCTACCTCTCACCCGACAACATAGGTGGCTTTGTCACTGTTTCACCTTGGCTCTTGGTTGTCTGCTTCTCGTCCATTTTCAAAACGAATGGGGGTGGGGGGCAAGCCTGTGTGGCTGTAAGACCTGTGCCGTGACCAAGGGCTCTCCGCCATCCTCCCTTGCTTTCCAGACTGTTTTCGAGTCTCATAAATACAAACATGTGGCTCTTCAACCACATCTGTAGATAATAACTTCAGGGAGCTTCCTGTTTACATGGCAATACCCATTTCCCAGCCAAATAAACTCTGTAACAGAGAGCGAAGGTGTTTATTGGGCCAGTCTCGGCTGAGAGTGAGTTAACAGGAAACTCCTACTCTCACAGAAATGTCTCATGATTAAATATTTGGGACACCAGGGGTCAGAAGCACTGGAAAGCTGACTTTCTTCTTCTGCCTGTCGTTGCAGGGAAGAAACAGAACAGCCAGGAGAAATGCTGGCCTTGTAGCAGACTTCAGGCCCAGCTGTGCTGCCTGGAGCCCGAAGAGAGAGGAAAGAAAGGTGTGCAGATGAGCCAGGACTACTCCATCCAATCCTTGAGGTCTGTCACATAAAGGGATGGAAAAGGGACACATGTGTGCATTACTGGGGAGCCCCTCAGTCTTCTGCTGATGGCCTTGGTTTAGGGGGCAGCTCCCCTCCTACCAGCTCTGTTGTCCCTCTCCTACCAGCTCAGTCATCCCTCTCCTACTGTCTCAGTCATCCCTCTCTAACTAGCTCAGTCATCCCTCTCCTACCCGCTCAGTCATCGCCTCAGACCAGTTCCACATAAGACTCTGGGCAAAGACTCCAGCCATAAAGATGCTGCCCATTTGGTGATGCCTAGGGCTATTTTGGGTGGCTGGGATTGAGAGGTACTTTTGGTATCCATTTGGGACTACTGAGCCACAAGGCTCAGGACCCAACAGAGATCTCTTTGGCCTATCTTGATAGGTAAGCGAGAAACTCAAGGCTCACTTAGAGAAGTGAAGAGATGTGGCTAGGGACAAAATAAGAAAGACCAAGACTGATTCTGTGTCCCCTCCTGTGTGCCTTTGAAAGCCACGCAAATGTTTAACTTAAATAAATAAATATTCATCTTGAAAAAGCTACAAACTTTGGTCAAAGTTCAGGCAGGTTCTTCTAGGATGTCTCTTTATCTTAGAAATAAGCTCTTTTCAAGATTTCTTGGGTAAGGATCCTCTTACAGGAGGCCTTTACCCATTGGGATAAAGAAGCCGAGGTGGCCATTGATCCAGCATCTCTAGACCCTTAAATTAGAACTGTGGAAAGTCAAACAGATGGGCCATGAAGCAAGTAACAACTCAGTCTCACGGAAGGGGAAGGATTTACCAAAAATAAATACTGGTCCCAAAACAAAACAAAAGTCCTCAAACTACACTTAGGTTCCCTAACTTCCGAAGCTGAATTCCTCTGGGCCAATTTACTTGCTACAGGGCTTTGTTTTTTGTTTCTGAAGACCCAAAAAGAGATATGGGAAGGAAAATACACAACTCCCTGTGGTGTCTGGGCTACCTGGAGTCTGAGGAAAGCTGGGAGGAGGGTGGTCAATTGCTGGGTCCAATTCCTGTCCTCAGAGGTCTATACTGCCTGACACAGTCAGAGGCTTTGCAGCAGGGTGGCATGGGTACCCCCTTCTTCAGGCATGGGCACTAAGGACACACACTGATGGCTAGAGGCTCTGCCTGCTTCCCCAGATGTAGGGAAAACAAGGGAACACAGTGCTC
The DNA here is from genome assembly GCF_021556685.1 of Rattus norvegicus. NCBI lineage: Eukaryota > Metazoa > Chordata > Mammalia > Rodentia > Muridae > Rattus > Rattus norvegicus. The sequence goes on along the minus strand of NC_141542.1, from coordinate 31,579,619 downwards.
CCTAAGAGGTTCCTCTCTCTGAAGAGACTCAGGACCCCTGCTGTTCTGTAGCTCTGGTACCTCTTAGCTGTAGGCAGGAGTGAGAGTCAGACACAGATGAGAGAAGACCCAGTATACACACATAACAAAACCAAAGAAAAAAAAAGCCTTTTTATTGAAAATTAAATTCAAACTTCAAATTAATATTACAATCATGAGGGGAGAAAATGCCAAATAATTCAATTTACAGTTGCAACATACAATACAAATAGTCCCTTTGAAGTTCAGAGTAAACTCATCCACAATCGTGACCTGTGTGGTACAAAGCAGAATTTGTACAATATGTGCATGGAAAGCAAATCTTGGGCAATAGCAATCAGAGAAATAAAAAAATAAGAACGAAAGCTGTTATTTACACAAAATGCTACAATTTTTTTGTTGTTGTTGTTGTTGTTGTTCCGCAGAAACCTAAGAACAGTAGGCATATCGAAAGACATGGAATTTTATTCAGAATACCTAAGAAATTACTGTACGTTATGGTTTTGGCTGATATATTTTTAAAGTACTGCATTAAAAAGCAAACAATTATTTGTAAACATGAAGTAAACAGACAACGAAGAAAGTTCCCACATAGGAGGAGAAAAAAAAAATCTTTGTTTTAGATGCATCATCATCTTTAAGAACAATGAATTCAAAGGCTGGGAGAATCATCTTTTATTGTTTATTACCCTCTCAAACACTGTGGATGCAAATGCTCCCGCTACTGTTCTCTAAAACTAGGTCAGTCAGTGCCTTTCCTTGGAGCAAGGAGAACCCCCAACATGGCTGCTCCCTTCTGAACCTACTGTGGACAGTCTCTAATGATGTGGAGATGTTGCTCTGTTCGTTTTCTTAGGGTCTCGGAGGGAAGGATGAGAGCCAACTAGTTAAATCTGGTAAGTCTTTCTATTATGGGCTGGGTGCGCCTCATTCCCTAACCTGAAACCAAAGCCATGGTGCCCGTTAGGAACTGTGGCCTAGGTTAAAATTCTGAGATAACTGAAGAGCATTTTTTTTTATATGGCTGTGTCGGTCCCACTGCAAATCTCAGCCATGTTTGTGCTCCTTCGAGAACCATGTCCATCTAAGCCCAGGGAAGTTTGTACACGAAAACAGTCCCAGGAGAGTATTAAGACATTGCTTTGGTCTTAAAACCACAAATCATACATGTGACCCAGTGCAAATGAAGAGTTTAAGAGATAAAGGGAGGGGAAGGGGAAAATTTAAAACATAGTGGGGGAATGGGGGAGACTGTTGTAACGGGAGTCACCCTGTGAGGTGGCTGAAGGGTGAAGAAAGCACTTGAATTTTTCCCAAATAAGGGAGGATGGAGGGAAACAACCTGTTTTCAAAAATGTTTCTGGGTTGCTGCCTGCAGCCACTGTAATAACATTTGGGCACTAAGGCATCCCCTCTAGTCCCTTAATAACTGTATTGTAAACTTTAAGAAGCCCTTTAACGTTAAAGAAAAAAATAATAATGTACAAATATAGTGCCTTTGAAAAGAAGTTAAATAGGGTGCAGCTGGCACCGGTGGTAACATTTCCATGTCGATTAATGAAAACTAAAAAGTGTAACCAGACACTGACTTTTGTAAATGCTGCTGAAATAGGCATCAGACAAACACACGGACCGTGGTGTGCTTCAAGCTACCACACACAGACAATAAATAGCATCAGCTACAAATTCCATCTCAAGAAACACAAAGGTGGCCTGACCATCTATCTGTGCATACTTGGTACACAACCTTTAGAAGGCAAAGTGTTTCGGTTTGCTACTGGGTGGGTTTCTTTCCCCCTCAATTTGTGTCAGAAGGAGTCAGGATGAATCCTGAGGGAAAACACAGGTTGGAGGCACACATAAGTTCCCCATCTGCCCCTGGACTGTCCCACATTGGGACAAAGGTCAACCTGAGAAGGAACAGAGAGCAAGGGGGTGTAGGGGCTAAAGGCAAAAGCCTGAAGGACTCTTAGAATGGCTCTGGATTCAAAGGAAGGTGGCCCCCAACCCCAACCCCCAACAAACACACTTTGTGCAGGAGGAATGCTAGCACTTGCCTGGTGGTGTCACTGAATGATCTCTGGCTTGGATTAGGGAGTCACACTCAGGGATTGGCCACAAGGTGCCAGGAATGATCACAGTACGTCCTCCTAGGAGGGCTGGATCTTATGTTCACACACGATGGCAGACACCAACTGCTACATACATTGTCTTCCCTGCTCTCTACGGCCCTCCCTAGTGAGAGCCTTGAGTATCAAAGGCTTCCTGGAGGTCCCCACAGGCTCTGTGTCTACTGACATCAGCTACTACTTCAGCTGACCAGCTCCCCTAGGACATTGACTTCATTCCACTTCCTGCAAAGCTGCTGTTGGGGGTGGGGGCTCCTTGGGTAAGGCACTTTTGGGTTCCCCTGAATGGCTGTGTGGTAAGGCTGGGGGGGGGGTGCAGACTCCTAATGCATCTGTGTTCCTAGGCTGTACGTGTCATGGTTGAGCCTTTACTACACGTGTGGCTTTCAGCTGCCTAGGCCCTCAACCACGAAGCCTGCAATTTAGAGTTCTGCTCAACTCTGAGACCACAGAACACTTTTCTGCAGTTCGGCCAATCACTTGTGCTTGGCTTTTTAATATGACAAGACTCATAATGGCCAACCCCCCACCCCCCAAAAATGAAGAAATTAGGAAACCACATGTCTCCAGCATTTCAATGCTAGCAAAGAGGCCGCATTAAGCGTCAAAGGGCTGCAGGGTTATAGGTGGTTTTTGTTTTGTTTTGTTTTGTTTTTTAATCCCTAATTATTGCTTTAACAGGTAAAGCCGTGTCAGAGGCAATCAAACACCTGAAAGAAAGAAGCATAGCATTTCCTTCATACATCATGGAAACAAAACTACAACTAAAATATTTGGAAATGGGAGTTATCATAAAAAAAAAAAATCACATTATGCCTGAAGGAATTGAAATTGCTTAGCAATATTTCCGATATGGCTCTAGCCCACTGAAGAAACTTGTTATTTAAGAAGAAGCACTTTTAGAGACCGAAGTCAACAGACCATTACACTAAGAAATGTTCCAAATGTCCAAATGTCATTAAATAATTATAAATATATCTTTAAAGTTATATGACCATTCACGTTAGCAAGTTACTTCAGATTTTACACATATTCATAACTTAAAAAAGGAAAAAAAGAAAGTAAAAACAAACAACACACAGCCAACTCAAACACTATATCATTATGGCTATAATAAGATATTGCCATTTTCAGTTTTGCATAAAGGGAGAAGCAGGAGGCACGGGGGAGGGGAATGGGACTTATTTTTTGGTTAAATGGGGGAAGTGAGGGAATATTTTAAAAAAGTAAAATAAAATAATCTGTCCTGATCAGTATTTTTGAAGTCACTTTCTTAGAATAGAAAAAAAAAAAAAAAAAGAGTGAACTCAAAAGTTCAAACGCATACCTGCATCAAGTCTGAAGGGAAGCTTTGGAACAGGTATTCAGAGTGGACGGTAGGGGAAGCAGCCACGCTGCCTCTCGTCCCTTTCCGAGTGCACCACAGCTTTGTAAGCTGGTCTGCAGAGTGCACAGGCCTCCACACAGCAGAGGCCTTGATTTGGTTGCAAAGCACAGGGAGGAAGTGGCCGTTCTTCCTCCCGGACCCAGAGTCCACCTCTCTGAATTGTTGTGGGAACAGGTCACTTACGAAACCAGACCAGATAACACCTTTGACGGTCTGCTCCTTGGTAGAGGAGACATCTTAAATAGTAAACAATATGAAACCCAGTAATGACTGTCCCCACACTCTTAGGGTTGCCAGATCACAACTGGGGAGTGAATGAGAAATCTTCTAGATAGCTAATCAATATACATATATAGGCACTCTCTTTATATATGTATATATTAACACATGTGGGACGTGGCCACTGCATGCCACTGGGCCATGCACGGTTGACAGACTTCAATAGGGTCGCCAGACAGACTCATCCATTCTGCCGCTAGAATTCAAAACGGTTGGGGAGCTGCTGTGGCTTCCATCAGCGTCAACACCATCATTCTGGTTAGGCAAATTTGGATTTAATAGCGTGCTGCCATTCGAGGTGGTCGTGCACGGTGGGACCATCCTGGAAGGAGACCGGTCTCCCCCGGGGACCATTGGGAACTGATAGGACGCTGACGAAGTACCATAGTAGAGATATGGAGTGCTGCTGGTCTGGAAGGGTCCGCTCTGGCTTTGGGAAGAGCCGGGGTAGGGTGGTGGCAGGTACGTGTGGTAGTGAGTGGTGGCGGACATGCCCAGGGACATGCCTGACGTGACTGGCGGGGTGTAAGTGAAGGTGGCTGGATAGTGCATTCGTGGGTTGGAGAAGCGGCTCTCAGTGAGGGATGAAATGCCTGGGAACTGCCTGGGGTCTGAAAAAGGGCCCAGTTCTGAAGCACCTAAAAAAATTACAACAGAAGACGGGGAGGGGGGGGAAACATCTGTAAATATCAATTAAAATGATAGAGACGTTACAAGATTTTTTTTAAAAAAAAATTAAAAAGAAGGGAAAAGAGGAAGCTTTCTCCCAAGGACCAGCAAGTCACATACAGGTTTTCAAATGTACTTCTCACCTCAGACTTTACTTGTCCACCTTACTGTCTCAATGCTATTTAGCCCTGAGTTCTCCTCCACACCCAGAGAGTCCCAAAGGGCTTTCACCAGCAAGTGCCAACTAGGCCCTGTGTGGAAGCCAGCCCAACTCCAGGCACAGGATCACTCACCAGACTTTAAGGCTGGATCTTCATTGATCCCCCACTCCCACCCACACACACACACACACATCCCTTCCTTTTTGTTTCTTATTGCACGGAGTGAAACTTTTACTAAATCAGATCAACTGATTCTTCCTAACTCAGTGTAAAAAGATAAATCCCAAGTAATAGGATTAGTGTCCCCTTTGGGGGTGGAGGTAAGGATGGGGGCGGGGGATGGGTTTCTTTGTTAAGAAAAGTGCATCAAACAGATTCCCTTAACATAGTCTTACTATTTCTTCTTAACCTTTAAGAGAATTTAAAAATCTTATGGTAATTCTCATCTTAGTCACAGCGAAATCAGAGTAGATTTCAGTAATCTAACACTATCTAGCTTTTGCCCGGGGGTGTCGGGGAAGGCCTAGCCCTCAGAAATTCTCCCTTGAGTCATAAACTAGATAAGAAGGTATCGAGAGGGAGGGTGGAGGATGGGGGTGGGGGGATGTGGTGGAAGGGTGGAGGGTGGGGTGAGGACCTTGACAGAGAGCCTTGATAAATGACACAGGACCTGATTTAGGCCAGGGACCCACAGCAGCTTTCATTAGAACCCAGTGCCTTGGAGAGATTGAGCTGAGAGACTCATTGCCAGCTCCCTGTCCCCTGCACTAGAGTGAGCTCTGGGTCTTTCAAAGCTTAGATGTCTTCCTAGAACTTTCACAAGTTATCAGTGTCTCCTTAGGAGATGTCTCTGCTGTCTAACTCATCAAAGTGTGGCTAGAAGACTTTGCACGTGGAAACTAGTTTCCTGAAATGGATAAAACGCATAGCTGTGATTTAGGGGTTCACTATAATTTTCTAGAACCAACAGAATTACAAGACCTTTTGTTTCATCCATCCATGTTTACGTGCTAAGTCTGTGATGTCTTCTGGAGCCCCCCTCACTGCTCGACTTAGATTCTCAATCTGCCTTTGCTACAGGTTTTAGCTGTAACAGAAAGTGCCGGGCAGATCTGGAGACCATAATTGTCCCTCAGCCTGATTTGTACTCAACCCTTCTTCTCTGACAGCTGGCTATGTGTCTTGAAAGGGTCTGTCAGAGGGTGGTACTGTTTGTTAAAATGAACATTGTTCGTAATCTTCACCGTACTCTGGGATTCAGTGTGTGAAATGCATTTGTCATACATAGTGGCTGCTTAAATGCAATGTAAGAGTTAACATAACCTTTTGTCTCAAATCTCATAAACCAGTAGACAGTAGCCAGAAGACAGCCCAGCCTAGCCCAGCCACACCCAGCCCCGCCCAGCCCAGCCCCGCCCAGCCACACCCAGCCTAGCCCAGCCACACCCAGTCTAGCCCAGCCCCACCCAGCCCCGCCCCGCCCTGCCCTGCCCAGCCCTGCCCAGCCCAGCAATTGTGTAAAATCTCACCTGCCTGGCTCTTCTTACTGAGAGAGGAAGGCCAGAGGCAGAAGTCAGAGGTGGCAGTGTCATCATCTGGAAAATGAGGGGATGAACTCTAAGTTCCCTTCCAGCTCTAGGATTGATTGACATCTGGTCTATGTCATTAATTCCAAGGCAGGAGGAGAAACAAGGGCCTTGGGGTGTGGAGGGTCCCATCCCTCACTAGTGCCTTCCCAGCATCCCCAGGCCCACTTGCAGAAGGTGGACAGCAAATCAGCTGCCTCCCACACCACAAGCAAACACTTTCAAGCTGACAGGCTAAAATGCATGCAGCAGGGCACTTTGCGGTCTGCTTCTTGTAAACCCCTCCTTCCTTGACTGGCCTCTCGCTCACCCGTCCCGTCCCCCTAAATGAAATTCTGACAAGCTCGAGTTTTAGGAGGTGGAAATAAAGTAGTGACGGTGGCAGACTCAGACACAGGAGCAGATGAGAGTAGCCGCCTCCCTGGGCTGTGTTTATGGGCTGCCTCAAACAAGACCCCAAGCAGAGGCCACAGGTGGTCCTCTGCAGCCCTCTTGCCTCACAGCATCTAGGTGAAGTTGAGGGGCCTGCCTAATACACACAGGCAGGGCCCTTCCATGTGCATTAAGTTCAATACCCAGGGCACGTGAAGAAAGCCAGAATAGCCCGAGTAATTTAAAACGGAAAGAAGTCACACTTACAAACGTCAACATTTACCCTTCCAGGAAGCACAGACTTTACACACAGATAGACACATTGATTTTTTTTTTCTTTTTCTTTTTTAAGGCTTCTAACGTGTATTTATTTTCCCTTAAAACTATGTTTTAAAAATAATTAACATTCCATATGGTTTCACTTATTTTGATGCAGAAATCTCGTTAAAAGTCTTTATGGGGGGGGGGGGGGGACCCTGCTAGTAAACGCCGACATGGCTTTGTATTTCTTCCTGCCACACACACCTCTGTTTCCGCGGCTACATTCTGCTGGTGCTTTGGTTACTCAGCGGAATATGCCAAGATCGGTGCAGCTTTGGCGGTGAGAATGTTAGCTAGCAGAAACTGGCTGTCATCTTTCAGTGAATGAGCTCTGGTTGGGTTCATTTATCTCAGTGGAAACAACGGGGACAAGTGTCTACCGGGGTTAAAGCTTAAGTGACCGATTGGTCACTTCCAGTCATTTGACACAGCGATGCGTTGAGGAGCAGGTGAAGTAGACTTGAAAAGGATTAGAAGAGACTCTCGGGGGCTGGAGAGATGGCTCAGCGGTTAGGAGCACTGACTGCTCTTCCAGAGGTCCTGAGTTCAAATCCCAGCAACCACATGGTGGCTCACGACCATCTGTAATGAGATCTGAGGCCCTCTACTGGTGTGTCTGAAGACAGCTAAAGTGTACTCATATATGATAAATAAATAAATTTAAAAAAAAAAAAAAAGAAGAGACTCTCAGTAACCGACGAACAATAGCTTTTCCTGGAATTTGCTCAGTCATTCTTATGATAATGAGCACTCCTTCTGAAGTGGACCCGCAATGTATTTGGGCGCGAAGAAATAAGAAGAAATTGTCATGTATGGTGGGCAGGTGGGAGGGATCCTAATAGTTTATTTATAGCCATTGTTTCAGAAGGACGAAAGGCAGCTACGTTTTCTCTCTCTGAACGGTTCTTCATATGAAGCTGTAGTCTGGCTGGACAAGGGCTGCAGTGTTTTAGACCTCCCTTTTGGGTGTTTTTGACAATGACACTGTACCTTTCTGATACAGCCACAAACATTTTGTTAAAAAAAGTTAAAAAAATAAAAAAAAGATTCTGACTTGACTATGGAAAATGTCAATTCGACTTGTTAAAAAAAAATGCCCATAAGACAAAAATACGAGGGAGAGGTCTAGAAGTTCTTGTACCCCATCTAATTTGTATATGCAAATATACCTCCATCTAATTTGTATATGCAAATTTGCCCCAACCTCACCCCTACACACACCCTGCTCCAATGACAGGCCTGTACTCTCAGGGCAATCCACAGCCATCCTAAAGCTCCCAGCTACTGAATAAATAAATAAAGCCACTCTCTTTGCTGTTGCCCACGGATGATCTAGTCTGTGTACAAGGTACATTAAACTGCACTGAAAAAATGGAAACTTCCCGGAAACTGAAGCTTCTACCATAGACACGAGATCTTCTGCTTCTAATGATTTTAAAATTAACCTGTAATGGGGAGGATATGACCTGTCTCCCAGGACTAAGAAGATGACGGTAGCACTATGGCATCTTTGAGGCCAACCTCGACTACTTAGAGAGCTCCAGGATAGTTGGGGCTGCTGGGCTGAGATCTCTATCTCAAAACAAAATCTAAGTTTCAAAATGGCATCTCACCATGCCCCGGGGCTGGCGGGAGTTAGCAAAACCACAAGATGACAATAGTTTGACTCAACTTGGGGACGGAGTGACACTATACAGTAAACTTGAAAACCATGACAAGGAGGGGACTGTGGCCCTTGGATGGATTTTTGGATAAATTAAAAATGACTCCCACAAAACTGTGTACTTATCACAGTTTCTGCTGTGTCCTTCGATCTCCCAAGTTAGCCATGGACCGTCTTCGGCCAGTCAAACACTCTGATGGGAAAGCCTAATGGATTGTCATCTAACCTACACCTGACAATTAGGGAAGCTGAAGCCCAGAGGAGAGCCATTCAGGCACTCAACATCCCCACGCAGTGAAGGAGGCAGAGCCAGTGTACAGCTGCCCTTTTGGTTTCTAAGAGAGGACAGACAGTCCACACTATCCTTCACCCTCGAGGAATCTGGCTGAACTCACCACCTCCCCCTCCCCATTCTTCTCACTACACTTGTCTAAATGGAAATTATTTAAGTAGACTCTTGGTATCTCAGGGTCACCCCAGTGATAATTACTGGTTTGGGGGAGCCCTCCTAATGCTCCACTTTGGTGACATTGTTGATCTAATCTGATTAACAATTAGCAACCAGTTTCAGTTGCTCAGGGTGCGAGAAGGTCAGGGTCAAGGGATCAAGGTCGAGAGCTCAGTCCCTCTGGACAGCTTCCTACAGATGCTTCATTCCAAAGTTGCTGTCCCCACTGGCAGCCAGGGCTGGGCAGGTTGCAAACAAATGGAGCTGCCATAAGGAAGAGCTGAAAGAGCCTTGCTCAAGAAAGCAGCAGAGGCGGCTGCCTCCCCTCAAGCGCTGAGGCGTACTAGGAAGAATACATTAAGAAAATGCCCGAGAGGCCCAAATAAAAACAAAAGCAATGTTAAAAGTAAGAACACTGCCTCTCTCTGTAAGGTCGGTAAGAGGAAAGTGGCCAGGCAGACTCTCTACCTAGCCAGGTTTCTGGGAGTCTTCAGAGAAGGGGAAAGTGTGTGAACCCAGACAAGGGGGGTACCAGAGAGCCTCTGGATTTGGCTCTTCAAGCCTCTAATCCTTACCACGGGTCTTTCATTCACTGCTACTTACCCTGCCCCACAATTAAAGACAGCTGTTGAAGGCACAGATCTCTCATCAGAGCTGGTTAATGGGAATAATCGGACTTTCTTTTTCAATAAAAAATTATTTACTCCCCCCCCCCCTCTCTCTCTCTCTCTGTGTGTGTGTGTGTGTGTGTGTGTGTGTGTGTGTGTGTGTACTCTACACATGGGTGGATACCCATGAAGACTGAAAGAAGCCATTTTTAAAGTACAATACAAGGGACCGAACCTACCATCTCAGACATGCTAGACAAGTACAGAGCTCCAGCCCAGTGCTAATACTCTGCACTTCTAAGCTCTACCTCTAAGACACATTTATCATTTAGGATACCGTCGCTAAACAGCTGTCGCTTAAAAACAGGCAAGGAGGTCTTTATAATAAAAGGAACCTGGAATTTAAGGAGGATGGAGGAAGTTATTTGTCAGTAAGGGGCACCGGCTGGGAAACTGGTCAGGTTAGCTTCCATACTAAATATTTAGTAGAAACGACACGACCTAGCTGAAGGAGATAGGGGCAGAAGAGAGGCAACGGCTCAAATCTAACTGAACCCACATTGGCACACTCAGAGCCTATCCTTTCGTGTAAGGACATGGCCAAGCAGTACCAAAGGCCAGCAGATCTGGCAGCGAGGTGTTAATGTCAGCACTAAGTGAGGGCTGGTTACCCAGCAGGAGCTTTCACTTCGACAAATCTCAAAGAAAGCGCATGAACTTTTTTTATTGGCTCGAGACATCCTTCCTGAGAACACAGACCACACAAGACCTAGGGGGCGCGGGGGGGGGGGGGTTGCTGTCTTCTGGTAGTGCGCAGCCTTCTTCCGCTTCAACGCTTTGGCTGCCTCATCCCAACTGCCTTCTTACATAACAACTTCCTATTTCAGCCCTTCCAACAGCACTCACTTCCTACGCCACTCTTCTGAGCCCTTGCTCTGGACTCCACGGACTCATTAGCTGTTTCTTGGTCTGCTCTCTCCAACTAGAGTCAGCTTTGGGCAGCAGAACATTTATTTTCCTCTCACATCCCTCCCAGAACCTGGTACAACTGTAAGAGCTTCGAATGAGAAAAATATGTGGGCAGTTGGAGGAAAAACAAGTCAGTGAAGGAACGTAAGCATCGTAAGCATCTCAATGACAGGGCCAGCGAGGTCCCAACACAGTGAAGGGGCAGGCATCAGAAGAGCTCAGGGAGGGCTGAGGGGATGGCTCAGCGGTTAAAGTCTCCACTGTAACTCCAGTTCAAGGGCATCAGATACACCCTGGCCTTCAGATCACCTGCATGGATACAATACACACAAACTCAACGTAGCCATGCAATTTACATATGAAAGGAAGTAATAAATATTTCTCTTTGCAAATGAGCCGCCGTGACTCGAGTCTGTTGTCTCAGTATTCCAGAGGCTGGGGTATACAGAAGATTGTCGTGACATTGGATCCAGAAGGGACAACATAGTGAGTTTGAGTGTGTGTGTGTGTGTGTGTGTGTGTGTGTGTGTGTAAAGAAGTGTCAAAAAATGTTGACATTAAGTCTAAAATGTAAGTCAAGTACACTGCATAGCTAAAAGCTTGCTAGATGCTTTTTTTTTTTTTAATGGACACAAAAATGTTCTTGGCCCTCATCGAGTCACCTCGTCTCAGACTTCAGGTAGAGCACCTATCCAGCAACATTCGCCACTGAGAAACAGATGTCCCTATTTTATTAGCCTTCTGTCCCTTCCTTCCTGACACCCACTCGACCTAAGAGCCAGTACCCATGTAGCTCCATACTGGGAAGACCCTGGGGGAAACAGGGAAATGGGGAGAATCAGAGTAGACATGTGTGCCCTTCTAGAAAGTGGGCACAGTTGTCCCTGCCCATGAACCTGGGTCCATCACTGCCCTTAAAGTCATGGAATTTGTTTGGGTCAGTAAGATAATGGGGGTAAAACTTGAATCTCTCTGAATGTCTGCCCTTGTATAAACAGCCAGCATTTCAGAGTCGTTAATCATCATTGATGCAGTTGAGATGTAGCTCAAAGGTACAAGCACTTGCCTAGCTTGTGCAAAGACCCCACGTTCCATAGCTAGGACTGGAGGGGAAAGGAAAGAAAAAGTTAACCAGAATGGAGCATAGATGAGTGTGACAGACACGAGAGTCTGAATCCACCAGGGTCAGGGACAATGGGGACTCCAAAGTGTCCTGCTGTCACAGATCCAACATCCTGCCCCCTCCCCCGCACTGCTGGCTGATAAGACAGAAGGTGATGGTGGGAAGGGCCCAGGATCTGCCTGGATCTGCATTCTGAGGAAGATGCAGTGAGAAAGGGAAATTCTTTCGCTCCCATCTCTTCCTTTGTGGGCCAAAGAGGAGGGATTTTAAAACCCTCAGCCAAGTACGGACAGCTCTGATGCCTCTGATGAGGCGGCCGAGTGACTGTGCAGAGAATGTGTAAAGACGAGCCTCTATGAGCATGCACAGTGTTCTACATCCTGTCCTTCTGCTCCTCGGGATGGACAGGACACAGACTGGGGCACTCAGGTAAATTTGGCTATGGCTACCCCACACGGGATTCCCAGAGCAAGGTGGGCAAGCACCAATTGCAGAACTCAGCGCCCACCTCCCATGGGGTACAAATTTGTACTATGTTCTTATGCGTACCTGGGATGCTTGTGTCTATAAACACTACCAAGCCATTTAAATGACAACACCGTCACTGGCACTAATGTTGTTTTAGATAATAAAATAAATCTATTCAGATAGATATTTTTACTTTGTAATTTTTTTTAAAGAAAAGAACAAATTAGCATAGCCATGGTGGATATCAGTTTGGAGATTTCTTTAGAAAACAAACAAAACCAAAAAACAACTCTAAAAACAGAGGTACCATATGACCCAACTACTTCTCTCTCTCCTCAGTGTATACACAGAGAATTCCTTTTCTTACTGTACTTCCTGTTAATTGCCGCCTTACTTACTAGAGCAAAGAACTGGAATTGACCTAGTTGTCCCTCAACGAGTGACTGGATAATGGAAATATGATATATATTAAATATATATTATCACATTTAATATAAATAGAAAAACTACTTAACATATATGGAATGCTATATATGTGTTATATATATATATATATATATATATATATATATATATATGGATACTACTTACACACACACGTGTGTGTGTTTTATGTATATTATATAATGGAATACTACTTAACTCTAAAAAATGAAATTTAAAATTTGCCAGAAAAATGGATGGAATGTATACTATTAAGATCACATGATCTCAAAAAGAAGCTGCATTTTCAGTCTCTCACAAGTGAGATGAGGCCAATAATATGTGTATATATGGAAACAAATGTGCACATGGCTATAGGAAACACGGATACACAGAACAAGATAAATATGAAGGGGACGAGGAAGGCCCAGATACAGGTCATGGGCATGGGTTATAGGACAGTATAGAAAGCTGACTGTTTTCCTAGTCTAATTCCATCCTGGGCTTGCTTGTGTGTGTGTTTTGTTCTTTGATGGTGGAGAGCTGCATAAAACAGATGCAATAATGAAAGTGTAAAACTCAGTTCACAGCTTTCATTCTGAATGCCAGCTCCAACTGTATAGAAGCTCATAGGTTGTATAGACTGGGTCTGCTTAATTTTGATGTGTGATGTTTTTACTTATTTGCAAAGTGTTTTTATAATAAGGTTTATTGTAAAACGTCATTTTGTTAACTTGGAAAAAGAAAGCATATTAAGAAAATGAACTCTCTCGTGTATGTATGTGTGTCTGTGTGTGTGTCTGTGTGTGTGTGTCTGTGTGTTTGTGTGTCTTCTCTCTCACATGTGTATCTCCTGTGTGTCTTCTCTGTCTCTCTGTCTTTCTGTGTCTCTGTCAGTGTGCGTGTGTGTGTGTTTTCTCTCTCTCTCTCTCTCTCTCTCTGTGTCTTCTCTCACATATGTCTCCTCTCTCTCTCTCTCTCTGTCTTCTCTCACATATGTCTCCTCTCTCTCTCTCTCTCTCTCTCTCTCTCTCTCTCTCTCTCTCTCTGTGTGTGTGTGTGTGTGTGTGTGTGTGTGTGTGTGTGTAGGTGAATATGCATGTTTACAAGTAGAGGCCAGATTGACTTTGAGTGTCTTCTTCATCACCCCCCACTTTATGTTTTGAGTCAGAGTCTCTCTCTAACATACAGTGTATCAGTGTGACTGTGTCCGTCAGCCAATAAGCTGGAGGTATCCACCTGTTTTTACTGCCCCCCCAGCTGACTTTTACACGGGTGCTCGGGATTTGAACCCACGCCCTCATGCTTCAAAGGCAGGATTTTTCCAAGTGAATCTTCCCATCCCATCCTTCCTTCAGACACTCTACAATACCTAATGAAAAAGCAAGTGCTTCAAAAATACTGCCAGACAAATGAATATCAATTTGGTCTCCAGAAGACATGACCCAAGAATCAATTTTAGATTGTACATAAAATATTACTCTGCATCTTCACACTGAGACTTTAAAGGGATTTTATACCAGTTGTCTCCGAATTGACCCCTTCATACAAAACATGACTAAGCAGAACAAAACTAGACTTCAGTTCATCACCTAATAATTAGAAAAACACACCTTTAGGGGAACTGCAGAAGACCATGCTGAAGGAAAACATCAGAATGAGAAATAGAGCCAATATTTAAGACAATAAAATGACTAACACACACACACACACACACACACAGAGAGAGAGAGAGAGAGAGAGAGAGAGAGAGAGAGCACCTCAAATCTCCAGTATAAATATTTGCTTTCAATGTTGTAATACAAAATCAGACAGACTAGGGGATCCTAAGGCTAAGAAAGGTTGTTACGCCGGAGGAATGAGAGGGGGCAAGAGCAGAGGATCCTGGCAATCTCAAGAAAGAGCAATACTCCTTAAACCCACTCCAGTTTTAAGGATATTGCTGGAATAATATACTTCCGCTCTGTGAAAGGAAAAGGGGACAGTAAAAGACGTGTGAGCTTGTGTGTATGTATCCAGGGACCCAGAGCAAGGCAGAAGGAAGGAGCCAAAGGCTGGGAGGGTTGAAGAGAGGAACTGGACAGAGAAGAGGGGGAACAATCTCGCTAGGCCTTGATTAGGAACATTTTAAGGGAAGGGTGGATAGTCTTTGAAACCAGATCCACTGCAGGAAGGAGGCCAGCACCCAGGACACCCTGTCTTTCAGAAGGGGCCACCCACGGTGCCGCGAGTCATATGACTGCTCTGTCACATCCTGAAGCCATTTCCAGCCCATGCACACGTCTGTGCTCCCATTTAGAGAGGATGGGATATATTGGGAGCACACATATGGAAACACTTTCAGAGAATCAGTTTCCATGAAATTCATAATGAGCCAAGTGACTTCAGATGTGGCTGCGTTCCTCCGATTAGCCAGGAAAAAAAAAAAAAAAAAGGAGGGGAAAAAGGAGGGAAAAGGGGGCAAATCTACTCTTTCAGACCCTATTTCAGTTTCAGAAAAATTAAAAACCACTAATGAGGTATGGCTTCGAAAACATGGAGCCAGGATTAAAACGGGAGAAACTAGGAAAAACGAGGTAAAGAAATCGAAAGGCAGTAGTCTTCCCCCCTAAAAATAACAGCTTCTATATCGGTAATCTTATCTTGAATCTGGGGCGGCTTTCCTGTGATGGTATCTACCCGGAGCAGCGTAATTAATTTTCTGACATCCTGGCAGAAAGCAGTGAAGTGCGCATGCCCACAGGAGGCAGCACAGGGAGGCGGGGAGCAGGGGCAAGAGGCGGGGAGCAAGGACGGGAGGCGGGGAGCAGGGGCGGGAGCAGAGGCTACAAGAGCAACTGATAGCATATGTGGTCAATTAAGATTATTTTAAAAAATTACAACTAAATGATAAATTGTTCCTAAGAAAATCTTTTTCTTTTTCTTTCTTCCTTTTTTTTTTTTCTTAAAGCTAGAATACAGTGAGGGCAGCCTGGTTCTTTCTCATGACTTGAGCTAGTGGTAACTTGGACTGTATTAAAAGTAGAAAATTGGTTGACATCTTACATATTAGACACCAAAGCTTAGCTGATAGGAAGCCATGGAACAAAAGGGAAAAAAGCAAGTGGAAAGGCTTCTTACAGAACAGCTAAGTGATATTATTAGTAGCTTAAAGCATCTTACATTAAAACAGACCAGAAGTTCCCATGATTTTTTTTCTTAGATTTGAAAACACTGTCCTTGGGGGTAGCTATGGATGTCAGCGGGCTGGGGAGGCATGGTGAAGGAGTCCTGTGTTTTCATTTGTCCTTTAGGGTGCTGCAGTGAAAACTCTGAACAGCATTTCTTTCAAGCTTGGTGGCAAGCCCAAAGCCATGGTGTAGGAATGCTCTGACCTGCCATTGCTGGCTGACAGGCTGGGAACCAGATCTGGTGACTGCTTAACCAAGCAGGCTCAGCTTTTCCCCAGTCGTATATGAAGCCTTCTAAGCGATCTAATCTTTACAGCATCCTTCCGAGGGAGCAGAGATTGACTTAAAGGAAGGGAGGCCAACCCAGAAGCTGAGGCAGTGTTACCACAGCTCTGGTCAGCAGGTAGCATGACCTCCGTGACACCTTTGCTACTTACATTGTGTCATAAGTCTTCCACAAAGGAGGCTGTCACCAACTCCACTTTCTGAATGACAAACTCAAAGCTCCAAGAAGTGATTCCTTTAAGGTTACCGTCGAGCAGATGAGTCCACAGTAGCCCAGGACCTGACCCTAGAATTTTGTGACCCTACTGCCACCATTTCTGCTAAGGTGTAGAGATTCAGGACACTCTCAAGTCAACTCGGACAAAGACGGTCCTGACTGACTCAGTGGCAGCTGTGGGGATGGAGCCGAGAGGTGGCATGGGGGACTGGTATATCTGTCACCTTTTGCCATGACTGACCCTGCTTTTGAATTTGGATATAGTCAATATCACTGATGTCCCGTGCGAGCCGAAATAAATCACATTTTATATTCCTTAGGCTTCCTGGCTCCTAGCACAGGGAAACAGTGAAAGCACACGGCAAACAGCCACCATTTCCTCTTCTTACCTCCCTTACTGATTGATGATCAGGTGCAAGCTAGAAAACCCATGAATGGAGACTCCGAAAGCTGAAGTTTCTGATTTACTGCACACACTCAGCGCAAGGGTCCAACCAGAGTCTTCTGTAAAAGACTCTGCCTGGGAAAAGATGTGTGTGACACGGGATGCGGAGGCTAAGTTCTAGTGTCCTCTAATACACAGACTGTACTTTTTGGATAGAGTATGACATTCGTCCTATAACGTGGCCCCTCCACATCAAAGCCCAACCCAGCCTTAGACTAGCCCTCCGAGATGGTTTGAATGAGATACCCCCTGTTCGTCCCTACCCCCATGTGCCCATCATTCTCAAGCATTGGAATCCCCAGTTGCTGGTGCTTAGCTGGGAGGCTTAGGAGGCACAGCCTGGTGGGAGGAAATGTGTCACTGGGGACAGACTTTGAGGCCTCATACCATTCCCTATTGGCTCTGTTTCCTGTTTGTGGTTTGAGATGTGAGCCCTCAGCTTCCAACTCCAGCTGCCCCTGTCTGCTATCTGCTGTCCCTGACGGCACGGAACACAACCCTTGGGAAGCTTAAGCCCCAAAGAAAAACTTTCTTCTGTAAGTTGCCTTGGCCATGGTGTTTCACCACAGCAATAGAAAAGCAACTGAGACGTCTCACAAACCCCACAGATCCACAAGACAAGCCAGGGGAAGGAGGAGTTGGTTCCAGATGGCAGATGACCCCAAGACAGAATCATGCAAACTCTAACCTGTGGTTAGAACCTATGGTTCTCCAAGATAGACTGAGAGCGCTTTGCATGGTGATGAGCCAGTGTAGACCCTAGAGTATGCTGTACAGACCGAACTGCCCAAGGCCCCAAACCTAGATCCTAGAAACCATGACCCCATGACTTTCTTGTTCATGTGTGGCTTGTATGCTCCAGGTCAACCTGGACCCCTTCCACTTTCTCTAGTAACCACACTTCCCCACTTCATTTGCCTTGGTCTCCGTCTCCATGCCTTCCACCCCCCCTCGCTTCCTCCATACTGGGATTTGAACCTGGAGCCTTCTACATGCTAGGCAGGCACTCTTCCACTGAGTTAGCTATTCCTAGCCCTCTTCTACTTTATATTTTGAAACAGGGTCTCCATCATTCACCCTACAGACCTTCAACTCACTCTGCAGCCTTCCGAGGAAACTGAATGTCATTCTCCTGAGGGATTCCTCTGGGCCTCTGCCTGTTGAGTAGTTAGAATCACAGGCCTATCATGGTGTCCAACTTTACCTTGGTTTTTGGTTCTCCTGCCCTTAAACCCTCCTCTCCTCTTGAAATTGCAAACACCCTTCAAATCCTGCCTCATAATCCCCTCCTACTGGGAGCTCCCTCCTCCTCTTCATGGACTCTAGCAACCTCATCTGCCATGCTTCCTGGGTCTCCACGTGTCCCTGTATGGGTTTGCAAAGGGACAAAAATTACACTGTCACCTTTACTGACCTAAGATCTTTTGGAATCAGAACCCTGTCCTGCTTCCTTTGAACACCTCGAAGTCCTTCTCAGAGACATAGATGAAAGATATCACACATTCGAGGGTAAAAGCATGGTACTACAGTTGTCAATTATACATGTGGCAATAAGTGTGTTCCTTCTCACTTGTGCCTGTATAAGCAGCTGCCTTTCCTTACCTATATGGATTTGAGCCCACAGAACTCACTTGAGTTATACCCATACCCACAGATAAGATCTCCTGCATTCCCAACCCCTGAGTTTCACAGTGCTGTAACCCATGCCCTGCCTTGCTCCCTTATTCTATGAACAACACATCTTTATGCCTGGCCCCTAGAGTGGCACTATTAGGAAGTGTGGTCCTGTTGGAGTAGGTGTGTCACTGTGAGAGTAGTCTTTGTCTTAACTGCCTAGAAGCCAGTCTCCTAGCAGCCTTCAGATGAAGATGTAGAACTCTCAGCTCCTCCTGCACCATGCCTGCCAGGATGCTGCCATGTTCCTACCTTGATGATACTAGACTAAACCACTGAACCTGTAAGGCAGCCCTAACTAAATGTTGTCTTTATAAGAGTTGTCTTGGTCATGGTGTCTGTTCACAGCAGTAAAGCCTTAACTAAGACACTCACATTCACCCATTTTTAAACTTTCACTGTTTTTACGAACACCTGGCTTAATGGTCACAAAGTGTTTGTGAGGTAGGCGTGGCAGACAGCAGTAAGAAAGTAAGAAAGGAAGCTGCCCCCACAACCCAGCTAGTTAGTTATTGGTGAGGCGTGAGTGAACTTGTGTCCTCTTTCCACACTGGGCTCACCTTGCTGGCACGTGCTAGTTCTGTGCAAATAGAATTCCCGACAGGATACCACACAGAATCCCTTTCAAAACAAGTGTCCACGTTTGCTTCCTATTGCTATGACAACCACCATGTGCAAAAGCCACTTGAAGAGGAAAGGGTGTATTTCACCTTAGTGGTTAAGCTCCATCACTGAGAGAAGTCAGGGAGGGAACTCAAGGCAAAAGCCCGGGAGGTAGGAAGGGAGGCAGAGGCCAATGGAGGAAGGCTGCTTGCTGTCCTTAGCTCATTAACCTGCTTTCTTCTGCATCCAGGACTGTCTGCTCTGGGTTGCACCACCCACAGTGAGCTGGGACCTTCTAAATTGACCCTCAGTCAATAGTCTCACAGACTCGCCTTACAGGCCAGTCCAATGGAGGCATATTCTCAGTGGAAGTTTTTATTCCCAGAGGTCTCTAGTCTTTGTCAAGCTGATGAAAAGTTAACCAGGACATCAGGGAACCACTCAACCAGGCACGGTAGCACATCCTGGTAGCCCCAATGCTCAGGCACCTGAGGCAAGAGGATAGCAAACTGGAGGCCAGTGGGCTATTTAACTAGACACCCCATCTTAAACAATGAAAGAAGACAAACCCCAAGAATGGTAGGCTAATTTGTATCCATGAGAGCTGGTATGCTTTCTCACGTGGCTGCTGAGATCCAATATCGGCAGAAAGCTAAGTCTCACCTTCTACTTAACTGAGACGCTGACTCAGCCTGAAAGGACTCCTTTCTCTCTGTTGCTAAGACTTAGTCTAAAAGCAGGGACAGGCGGCTCAGCTCTGGAAGACTGTGAGACAAAGCTGCTTATGTAACTTCGGAAGCTAAGTGTGGTGCTACTGCAACTCGTTCCTCCTCCTCCGACGGTCTCAAAAGTTTTTCCACTCTAGCCCTGCACACGGAATTAACTCAAAACTTCTGCAAGAAAAACGTCCCTTTTAGAGTTTGATTTGGCATCCATTTCAAAGAACTGTTTGTATATTTTAGAATATGGAGACTTTTCCTTTGATTGAAACCTCTCTTTTAACAATGGACAAGAGATGATTTCCCCCTCTGAATGACTTAAACAAAAACAAACACGTCCTAGTTACACAGACCCTTGTTCTCAGAGAGGCACTTTTTTTTTTTTAAATGAGAAATCAAGCCCTAGAGATTGTTAAGAATTTGGCAAAAGCCTCCAAAGAGCAAAACTCAAATAGTGAAATTCTCCTTTTTGTAGGAGATAAATAAATACTAGCCCCAAGTGGGACTCCTTTCACTTTCTCTTTACTCCATAACATTCCACAGTCTGACACACACACACACACACACACACACACACACACACTCACACACACACACACACACACACACACACACACACACCTCCAGAGGACTTCATTCAGCGTTTAACCTTGGTGCTATAGCAATAAGCTCACCAGCAATGGACCATTTTCAGCATCAGTTTGTGGCTGCCCCGACGACCCCTTGACTTTGAGACATGGAGCCCTCTGTTGCCCAAAGATAAACAGACTTACACCCAACTTTATATTAAGGTGCTACTTGTTTTAATGAGGGAGAAAGAGTGCCTGCTGTATTCTTGAGGGACTGTGGGACAAAGGGCAAGTGGAGAGTATGCTAGTGTAGCCCTTCAAATGATGGGCAGTCTCTGTCTGCTAAGATCAAGACCCAAGTTTTATTTTTCCTCAGAGTCAGAATATAGAGCCTGTACTAGATATGGACCCAGATGTTTCCAGAGGGAAGACGCTGCCAAGCCACAGGGCAAAAAATATGTTCCTGGGGCTAGCAAGATGGCTCAGTGGTTGCCTCATAAGCGTGAGGACCTGGTTAAATGACTGCTATGGGCATGTACAGACCTATAGTTCCAGTGCTCTGGGGCAGCAGAGACAAGAGGATTCCTGAGGTTTGTTGACTGCCAGCTACCATAGCTCTATGTTCAGTGGGAGGCTCTGCCTCAAGAAGAACAAGGCAGAGGGTGACAGAGCAGGGCACCCAGTGTTCTCTTTTGGCCCCTGCAAGAGCACATATTCACACGTGTGTGCACATAGACAGCATGCACATGTTATGTCTTCACATAACTTTACATCAGGATGAGAGAAGGCAGGAAGCAAGAAGAAGGATGGATTAACTCTAGGTGAGGTCTCTCTCTTCATCAGTTACCTTGGCTGTGCTCAGTAATGGGAAGAAGGCCCTGGACAGAATGTAGGCTCTGGTTCTAGTCTTGTCTAAGCAAATGATCAGAATGAAGGAGTCCCTGCCCTTCCTGGTCACACAGATTCCTCAGTTAAAAAAAGGTGGGGATTCACTCTACTATACATTAGACGACTACGAGACTCTCCAAGAAACTACTAGCAATTCCACCAAATGCACTGTGCTTGTCAAGAACCGTCCTCATTTACTAAAACCCAGTATTATCATCTCAGATGAGGTAATCAATTAGCAACAGATTCACTGTGCAGAAAAACGCCCAGACTTTCTTGCTACAAAATAGTGTCTAATTATTAGCCAACTGTGTAACACAGGCCAAAAGAAAATGGGGACCAAGGGTTGGCAAGATGGGTCTGTGGGTAGAGGCGTTTGCTACCAACAAGCCTATTGGCCTGAGTTTCATCCCCAGGCCCCACATTGTGGGAAAAGAGAACATAGTCCCAGAAGTTGTCCAACCGTCCTCTACTTCTTTTCTAAGAAAACCTTTAATAGTTAAATGTATTGTGTGAATAAGTTCTGTGGTAGTGACATTGCCGGCCATTCCTTCCCATTATCCTATCTTCTTTAAGCAGATAGTCTTGATTAGAACAGCTTTAAACTCAGTAATTTGTGTCAATGGTTTCAATTCCCACAGGTAGGTGTGTGTGTGTGTGTGTGTGTGTGTGTGTGTGTGTATAATGTTATGCATAATTTCAGCAGCACCTTTAAGTTTTTTCACCCCACACAGACTTCAAAGTTTCAGATTTCATTTATACGTCTATGCGAAACTGAAAGATAGACTATTTCTACCACCGTTTCCGGCTAAACATGGAGTGGGGTTGGCCTGTCTATGGGGCCCTTGGACCCATTTCTGGTGAGACCATGGTTGTTTTCCAAGCACTGCTGGTGTAATCCAGGTGTGGCCTGGAAAGAAGGAGGGATGTCAAGTCCTTCTAAGGTAATGTCCACAGAACCTCGGTCAGTAGTGTCGCTCCGTGGCTGGGAGATGTCTCCGCCATTGAAGCTTTCATCTCAAAAACATGGGGATCTGACATTCAGCATCCCTGTGAAAAACCGGGTGCAGTGGTATGTGCTTGTAATCCTAGCAATGGCAAGATGGGAAACGGAAACCTGAGGATCCCCAAAGCTCACTGGCCAGCTCTCACAGAAGAGCTTGTGTGGCAAAGTTCCAGGCCAATGAGAGATTCTATGTTAACCAAAAGGTAAAAGGGGACACGAGAGCATGCATGTGTATACATATAGCACAACGCGCGCGTGCACACACACACACACACACACACACACACACACACACACAGAGAGAGAGAGAGAGAGAGAGAGAGAGAGAGAGAGAGAGAGAGAGAGAGAGAGAGATTATTTAGGTCTGAAATAGAAACTCCTATGAGAAAAGAATAGTAGGACAACATGCGTTTGAAAACTCAGACGTGTTGTATCTTACTCTCCAGCTCTGGTCCTCTCGCCCATGGGTCTCTTACCATCTGACAAAAATGGCTCTTTTCATAGTTTACTTTTATTCAGTGGTGTGGGAACCCGCTCATCAGAATGTGTGCCATGTAAATGTCCTGTGGGTGTTTTAAGAGGCCATAATAAAGCATCGGCTCACCCTTGGAGCTGAAGCTACAGGTATTCGTCAGCTGCCGATGGATCCACATACTAAGAACCAAACCAGGGTCTTCAGCAAGCAGGGCAGAAACTCTTAACTGCTGAGCCATCTCTCAGGCCTCACAGTCTTTACAGTGTGTGCACAGACTGGTTTCTTTCTTTCTTTCTTTCTTTTTCTTCTTGCCACCATTTCCCCCAAATACAGCAAAACAATTGTTTACATAGCACTGACATTCTACAACACAGTACGAGCCATCTGAGAAATGCTTACACAGGAACACGTGGACAGGCCACGCACAGACAGGACAGCGCTTTATATAAAGTTATAAGCACATGTCTTCACAGAGGATTCTAGAACAAACCTCTCCTGGCTACCAGGGGCCAAACGCGCTATGTTTTTCTATGCAGTGTATGCTACTTGGTTGCTATGATGTTTTTCCCTATTCTTCTCCACATGTGATTAGCGTGTTTATCTCTAAGGTCGACATGATTGAAAAAGCTATCATTTCTGATGGTCTGGGTGTCCCGGGTCTTTTAAATGCTCTAACTCTATAGAGTTCCTGAATTCCGGTAGAAAAACGCCCCCTACTTCCTGGAATCCTCAGACTCACTCTTCAGACTCTGCTGTTGGTATCCCTGATCTCTGTCCCTCCTGAGTGGGCCAGCTGCAGGGAATATCCTCAGAAGACAGCAGCTTGAGAGGCTGCCAGAAAGTGCTCGCCAGTGAGTTCTACAGGACCCTCGGCCATTTGAGCCTGTAAGCAAGATCTGCATCCACCCATCTCTCCATCCTTTCCTTGTCTTCCTCAAGCCTGGGAAATCTGCCTGCCTAGCTAGCTCTCATTCCGCCTGCCTTTTCTCACTGTGGGTATAGGCATGTGCCTGGCTTTGGGCGTGGGTTCCGAGAATCCGAACCACTCTGCGTATGAGTTATGTGTTTTGAAGCCTATTCTGTTTGTCTGCTTCCCTTCTAGGTAATTGTTCTCAACACGAATGGCTCCAAGTTGGGTTCCTCTGGTACAGTTTTATCTGACCTGTTAGAAACCCCTTAGGGGGTTTGGGGATTTAGCTCAGTGGTAGAGCGCTTGCCTAGGAAGCGCAAGGCCCTGGGTTCGGTTCCCCAGCTCCGGAAAAAAAAAAAAGAAATCCCTTAGGAAGATTTTCTTTTCCCTAAAACTTTAGCCCTGCATCCTGTACCATGCAATTTGAACTTAATCTTATTAAAAAATGTGAGTAGGAAGACTTAGACACTGGGGTTCACTTTGAAGAAACCAAAATGTAGCAAAAGATACACAGCTGTTTACAAACGTGTAAACTCCTCCTGGCTGACTCATGTGGGAGAAAACTCCCCTCTTTCCAATAGGTCACCCAGGCTGTGCATTCTGCTGTTTGCTTTGGGTGACTCTTATCTGCTACCTGTCATTCTGGTCTGCCTCTTCTTTTCACTGATTTTTTTTAAACTGTAGCCCTCTTTCATTGTCTTGGATGGTTAATTCTGTCAGCCTAACGGGCTCTGCAGTCACCAAGGTACAAACCTGTGTGCACATTTGTGAGAATTTCCGGTTGGCTTGAGATGGAGAGCCCTGCCCTAACAGTGCGTTGGGGGAGGGGGCAGGATTCCTTTTGCTGGGGTTCTAGAGGAGGAAGGGAGCTGTGCACTCTGTTTATCCCTCTGGTCCCTGACTGCAGAAGCCGTGTCATTGCTGCCTCTGGCTCTCCCACCATACCTTCTGCTACGGTGGATAAAATCCTTCAGAGCTGTGAGCTAAAGTCAACCCTTCCTTAAGGGGCTTTCTTCAAATGTTTTGTCAAAGCACGGGGAAAGCAAAGCAAAGAGAGAGGGAGAGAGGGAGGAAGGAGGGAGGGAGGGAGGGGGAGAGAGAGAGAAAACTGTGTGTGTGTGTGTGTGTGTGTGTGTATGTGTGTGTGTGTGTGTAAAAGGTCAGAGGACAGTCTGTGGGAGTCAATTTTTTCCTTTCACTATATAGGACCTGGGAATCAAATGCAGATTGGTGCATACTGGGTCAAAAGTACCTCAGCCATTAATCCATTTTGCTACCATGAGAAAATCTCTTTGCAGCCCAAAGAAGCTGAGGAGGGAGTAGAAGCAATGCCATCAGCCCTGTCACCAACCTAAACCTTTCTCCTTTCATTTTAGCTTGTAGTTGTATGATCCTGCCTAGAACAAGGTCCCAGCTCTTCTGAGGTCAAGGCCTTTCTACTGAGGACTCATTCCCAACTTTTGAGTCCTCTGTCTTCCACTCACACCATGCAGAGGCTCACCCCACTGTGACTTTTCTCAAATGGATGATGCCAGCTTCCGAGCCTGAATTCACTACTAGCTCCTCACCCACGGTTCCCTTCACTTCGTGGGCATCGTGGGCTACTCCCAGCACACCTGTCTAGTGAGCATTTGCGGATCAAGCTTGGTCACACTTGTGTGCTGACCTTAAATCAGTCAATGGAACTGGATGCAAATCTATGAAAGTTCTGAAAACATACAACCTGCATTTTAGGAGGAAGAGAACACACACAACCATTTCCGCCCCAGAATGCATCTCGTCTATTGCTTTTTGTGGCACTGAAATCTAGCTTTGCCACTGCTCTGGCCTAAAATGAGTTTGAGTGTCCTCACAGCTATGGAATCCAGACTTTTACTGACACAGGCTAGAGTCACCCGGAGAGAAGGAACCTCAGCCGAGCTCTGCCTCCATTGGATTAACCCATTTGCAAGTCTATGGGTCATTGTCTTTGTTAATGATTGGTGTGGGAGGATCAGACCACTGAGGATGGCATCATTCCCTAGGCTGATGGCCCTAAGATATCCCATTCCCTAGGCTGATGGCCCTAAGATATTTAAGAAAGCAGGCTGAGCAAGCCATGGGAAACAAGCCAGTAAGCAGCATCCCTCCATAGGTTCTGCTTCAGTTCCTGCCCCGGTTTCCTTCAGTGATAAACTGTTACCTGGAGGTGTAAAATGAAATAAACACTGTCCCCCACAAGTTGTTTTTTGGTCCTGGCCCTCGCTACAGCAGCAGAAAGCAAACTCATGTCATGAATACTTGCAGATCTGTCTCTTCCAACCACAGTAAGTTACAAACGTATTGGCTCAGGCATGTTAAAGCACAGTTGGAACTGTGTTGTTTCGCTTTATTAAGGGAAGTCGGCAGATTCCACATCGTTGGAACATATAGGTACTTACAGAATATGAAATTCAGGTAAATGGCAACAGCCATCCATTGCCCCTGGGACCCCACCTCTAGAGGCATTAACTAGTCTCAATAACCCTCAGCACATTGAGCCCCTAGGCTTACAGCACTGTCTATCGGGCAGGCTGAAGGCTGAAGGCGAGGGCGTCCCATGGGCATCTATGCAAGCAAGCAGGGCGTGCAAGTAGGAATTACAGAGAGATAGAAAAGGATTATGGAGCCTGGTTTGAGGCCTAGGGGAGCTTTCAATCTCTCCAGAGTTACAGAGAGAGAGCAGAGGATTAAAAGCCTAGTCCCTGGGCCTGCAGGAGCTCTCCATCTAGCTAAGGAAAGGCAAGATTTCATTCATTCCTGTTAGATATTAAAAAAAAATCATTGTAAAAATTGTTATGAAGCCAAACTAATACAGGCAACGTCTTAAGTTACAAATATAAATCATTGAATCAATTCACAATAAAAGGATGATCTCTTATTAAGAAAAAATATCTTTTTTTTTAATTCCCTAAAGGCATTAGCTTTAAGTTGGTCACAAGTATAAGTTAAAAGAGCAGAAGAGAGGTGCAGGAAGTCCCTGCTCACGGAGACGCCAAGCATCCGTGGCTTCTGCTGGCCTTTCCTGGGCTACATCACAACATGACCGTGAGCTACCTCCTGGATGGCCATGTTCTGTCTCCTAGACGAGAAGGGTGATATCTCTCTAACGCTGAGACCCTGTTCCCTATGTCTGCCATTCCTTGCCTGCCTCGACACATTTCGAGTACATGGGAGCCACTTACTGAGTTGACAGGGTAACTGAGGGAAGATATCCAACCCAAGAAGGGATGTAAAGAGCTGACGACGCAGGGTGTCAGCCTAACTTTCAGGCACTCTTAGTAGGTGCACAACACCTGATCTGAACAAATGACCACAGCAGGCGGTAAGCACAGAGGCTGAGGATAAAGAATTTGACTCTGAGTATCAGGCATAAAGAAGGACAACAGTAGCACACCCCAGGGGCCACCAACTGGGACCGTGGGGTGACCTGAAACCTTACGTGGAAAAACCTCAGGAAAATTTGGCGCCAGGAAGAGTGAGGTTTCATGAGACATGACAGTTTGTCAAGGAGAGATCGCTTGCTCCGTTCTGGAAGAACAGCTTCTTGTCCCGTTTACCACTGAGTTCATGTAACGTCCATCATTTTCTCAGAAAGGCCCCTGACACTTTATTGCCTGATGGCTGTAATTAATGTCAGACTCAAAATTAGAAATCAAAAATTCTATTTGATCCTTCGGTTTCAAGTTGGACATAGAGTATGTTTTGGCATGATTACTAACTGTTAGCAGAAAGTTCTGGAAACAGATGTAGTCTTGATACGTGCTCTAAATATGAAACACATTGCAAGAGGAGCTCAAGATAAAAATATATACTGCTTATGCACACTTTGGCCGTGTCATTTCCTGTCCTTATCAACAAGAAAAGTCTCTCTATAGTTTTGTCCTTTTGTTGTTCCAGGTAAACAAAACTTCCCCCCTTGTTTAATTAAGCACATTAATTTATTCATGTGTGTGTGTGTCCGTACTTTCCCCCACCCCCAAACATATACGATGGCATAAATGTGGAGTTCAAAGGACAACTTGCAGGAGTCAGCTCTCCCTTATGTCATCTAAGGCCCATGGCTTGTCAGGTTTGCTAACAATCTCCATCACTCTCTGAACTATCACACCAGCCCTTCTTGTCTTTCTTCCTAACTGTCTTAGTTTGTTTTCTCTATCTTCCTTCTTGCACATCACTGTTTCCTTGTACTATACTAAGCACCAACTACATGTTAGGCTACAAGATCGTAGGCTACAATGACCCAAGAATATGTAAGACATAGCCATGGTCCTTGAAAAGCTCGCCTCTGAGTGAAGAGAAAGTTGTGTGTAAATGCAACAGCAGCGTTGACTGAAAACAGCCACACAGCTTCCCTGTTAAGTTTTCTAAAAGCAGCAGAGATGGACCACTGTTTCCTCAGAAGCTGGTAAGCATGCGAAATATATCATCCCAGAAAGATATGGACACTGGAGAGGCATGGCCAGAGTTCAGAGACGGTACAACAGCTGTGTAGAGAAGAGAACATTTGCCAAGAGGAAAGTGCTGGTAGGAGATGAGAGGCCTTTGGGGGAAGCTATGGGGCCCTGTACACCAGCTCCGAGAGCCCTGGCAGAGAGCAGAAAGCAGCAGTGAGTTCTCAGGAACACCAGGCCTCTGTGAGAGAAAGGGAATGAACGACTTTACCTAGGAGCAGCAAACACAGGCAATAAGCACACGCGGGCCATGATTTTTAACTAAGTCTGTTCTGTGTCTGCATCCATAAACAATCACGAAAAGCACTCTGTCCGTGGGCCAAATTAAGAAGAGGGTGTGTGTGTGTGTGTGTGTGTGTGTGTGTGTGTGTGTGTGTAAAGGTTTTCTAACAAAAGATGTCATGAACAGAATCTATAGCAAAAGAAGATCAGAAGGTGCAGAAAGAATATTTATGTTTTTAAAAAATATATAACATTCTTCTACCATATATATTTTTAATCCCAATTATTTCAAATAGTTCAAATCATAGAAGGAGTTAGAAACGGTTTTCCCAAAGTAAGATAAAACTGCTATGAAGCATAAATATTAATTTAAAATCATATATATATGTGATATATACACACATATGTGACACATATATATACATAAATACATAAATACACACACATACACACACACACACACACACACACACACACACATATCCATCCCTGGAAAATTCTGAGACACACGAATAAGTGATTTTTGAGTCACTTTGTTCCATGGAACCATTGAGGCACAATAAGCCAAGGGATGCATCTGAGAACGGTAGAAAGACTCCTAGTGACAAACTAAAATCAAGTTTTCCTCAGCTAAACTGTTCCCATGCTCTTCCTGAATCCCAGCAGCCACTGTGCCCTGAGAAAATCGGGACATCTGGAGAGAGGGTCACATACTCCTGTGAGAGCAGGCTTCATCAACCACAGAGAAGAACTGTGTGACCACGTGACAAGGTGCCTGTTGTCTCTGCATAAGCATGGCCTCTTTCTTTAACGGCTCTTCGTCCTCTGTACGGGTGGTTGCATAAGTGTCCAAGGTAAATTCCACTCCCACCCTGCCCTGGCAACAATTGGTTAGATCTATGTATTTAAAAAAAAAAAATCAGTCAAGCCACACACACAGGTTACACTCTGAGCTGGGGTACCCAAGGCTAACTATGAATAACTGTAATTAGTCATGCAGCCAGGCTTAGTCAGCCTTACAGTCTGTGCCAGCATTCTCCGATGGACAGGGTAGGATTGGAAACCGTGTCTTTGTTCCCAGCACTGGAGTAAATTGAGGTTCAAGTGGGATTAAAACGCCATCTGCTCTTGTCGGAAGACAGGCTAGTTCTAGGGAAAGCAAGATGAACTCTGACCTACAAATTTGAAAACGCTCAGATCAATCACCATTGATATGAGGAGAGGAATATGGGACATGCCATTGTTAACACATGGGACTTGCCTTTGTATAGGGTCCATTAAATTTAATAACTTCCCCCTTTATGGCTTTAAACCGAGACCCTCTTCAAAATAAGAGCAGCTCTCACAGAACGTAATTGCTTGCCCGCGGCTGCTGTGGCAGAGGTGTGTTTACCAAACAGGCTTTTAATGTAGAAGTGGGTTCACAGGAAAAAGTGGAGGCTCTCTGGTGTTTTATTAAGGTTGTTTTAACTTTCTGGTTTACTAGTATTAATTGCTAGAGTTTTCTTTTCCTTTTCTCCAAGAGGGAGGCATTGTTCCCTCTTGGACGTGGAGAAGTAAATGCTCCCATGGATGGGACACACTACTGGAACTACTGATTTTAGGATCTGGACTCAGAAAACTTGACAGGGACTGGATCATAAGAAGCACCTCTTAAGTGAGCCCCATCAGAAGCCACTGGGGTTTACATTGTATTGGCTGCTCCTCCTGACACATCTCAAATGATCACATGGCCCCCCCAACTCCCCACTGCCAATTTCTATATCTTGTGGTATTGATACAATAATTGTCAGTGACTTCTTTTTTAGAACTGGGCTAACGCCTGCTCTGCTGAGTTTGGGAAATGGAGTGCCACAACTGAGAGCCCTCAGGATGGAATGTTCCTCAACAGCCTTGTGGAGCTGAGCGCAATTGCTTCTGATGCTAAGATATGTAAAGAAGAGATTCAAGACTATTTGCTTACATGGGGGAAAAAAGGAAAAGAAATTAACAAAGGCATAAATGCCATGAAAAAGTCCTTGGTGTAACTCCTGGTGGCCTCTCCCAAAGTAACCAAAGCAGAAACATCTAAGATTCTTCTCTGTGTGTCCAGCGTGTGTCATTAATGGGACCTCCAGAGAGCACAGGAGGCCACATGAAAGAGGCCACAGGGATGTGTCTGCACCTATACCTTCCACCTCCAGATAACAGAAGAGGTGGTCAGGGGGGAGGGAGGGAGGGAGAGAGAGAGGAAAAAGAGCCAACTGAAGTAGTAGGACCCATAGATTCCGAGGTAGGAGAAGAAGAAAGTCTCCCCATTGGACTCTAATGTGGAGAACCAGGCAGTAAGGAATCTCTTTTCTTTCAGTGGCAGGATTACCGCATGAAACACAGTTTGAAGGCCAATAATTATCTACAGAGTATCCTGTAATGACCTCCAGAACACTGACCGCAATCACTATGTGAAGCTACACAAGTGCCTTGCACACACCCAGCAGCACGCGTGACAGACAGCACTTTACAATGGTAAAGCCCGCTACAGCTTGGCCCCCGTGTACAGCCTTCTGGTCTCTCCATTGTCACAACCTGTTTCTTTAAGGAAGCACCGAGGAATCACGGTGCCTACCTCTGTGGTACATCACAAGGTGAGGTGAGGTCACTTTAGAGCCACCTGGGATCAGGATGTTCCCCACACTCAGTTTATCCTAGAAGGTCTTACTTATTGTAATATAGGTAGTGGGGTAAGAAGAAGCCCAGGATGTCCAGGGCTGCTTCTGCACTGTGATGTCACCAGGCTGGTGTCTGATACACTGAACTTGACTTTTATAATTGAATTGAGTACCCTCCAAAGTCAGCACAACCAAGGAGGGCTCCTTTGTCAGCTAGATGACAATCAAATAATGTTTGCCTGTAAACAACTCTTGCTCTTAGAACACTATTTAAGGCTGCCTGAGAGTAAGGGGAAACACCCTGATTTTTTTTATGTTGTGCCTATGAACTTCAAGACATCTAGCAGTCCTTTTTTCTCTGTCATGAACTGGGGAGCACAGGTAGCAGGCCTCTGTCTCTTTAGTAGTCATTGTTATGTTCCTGCCTGGCTTCCGGAAAGAAAACTATAGGAAACAGAGTAAACTATGGACATAATTCCTTAGATTCTTGAACTGAATCCACACTTGAAAAGTTAGAGGCAAGGACACGCACACAGAGGAAACAAAGAAACCCGCTCCTCTACCAGTCTTCAAGTACGATCATTCAGAGTATCTCTTTTGAATAGCATTTTACAGGGAATTAGAATTTCTCTAGAAACTCATCTTTCTAATTGCTTCTATTCTTGGAACATAACCCTCCCACCCCTAGTAAACACAAGCACAACCTAAGATTTTCGATTTATTACAGAATATTTTTCTTGATACTCTAGTGACATTTTGTGAATGTCCTGAGTTTAGTTCTGTAAATATTCGTTGTAAATCTTAATAACAATAATGTGAATACTTCTGTAATTCTATGTGAAGTGATTTTTTCAACTCCATAGGAGTGTTAACTCATTTACATATTGAAATGTTACAAATCACTTCTTTTGTTTTAAGTATACTCTGTGGGGATTCACTTTTATAAAGCAAATAATCTCCTTTAAAAAGTTTAGGTTCCTATGTATTACATTAACTTAAGCCAAGCCATGCTTGCAGATGACATATAGATACACAACTTTAAAAACAATTTAGCTTCGGTACATCAGCTATAATGCCACATGCTGTGTGTCAGATCTGTCCTGAATAGTGTATACTTTCCCAGTTATTAATAAACTTTTATAAACCTAAGTCTTAGTCAGTTAAAGAACTTGCCTGATGTTTGTGTGAGGTACAAACGTGGGTCGCCCAGCATCATCGGCAAGTGTTTTTGTGTATCCCCCTTGGATGGGGAGATGTAGCCAAAAGCATTGTGAAGATAACCATGGGTCTTCTTGGGGTGTGGTAATGGAGGCTAGCATTTGAGCTGTCCATGTTAGAGGCAAATGGTAACTGTCTGTGTTAGAGGCAGCCAGAAGGCTGGGCATGGTACATGTAAATTACATCCGAAGGGTTTTGTGTGTGTGTGTGTGTGTGTGTGTGTGTGTGTGTGTGTGTGTGTGTGTGTGTGTGTGTGAGAGAGAGAGAGAGAGAGAGAGAGAGAGAGAGAAAGGGATGGAGGGAGGGAGGGAGAGGTAGAGAGAGGGAGGGAAGGAGGGAGGGAGAGAGAGGTAGAGAGAGGGAGGGAAGGAGGGAGGGAGGGAGAGAGAGATCGAGAGAGAGAGAGAGAGAGAGAGAGAGAGAGAGAGAGAGAGAGAGAGAGAGAGAGAGATCTTCAAGTCTCACTTGTAGGAAGGTCAGTCTCACATATCTTGGGATGGCTTTATAGACTGAGGAGAATAATGATAAAGTAGAAATTGTGTAGGCCCCTAGGGCCCTACAAAAGAACCACCTCTCCAACCCAACCCCAGGATGGGCTCTGGGGAGTGGACCACGAACTCGCTGTTCCAAGTGTGATCTGAGTCCATCAGGTAGTGCTCGGTTCAGGTACAGCCACAACCAGGAGCGAGGGAGGTCAGGAGGTGGAGGGTTCTCCCGGATCCTGACAGTCCACAGCTGCCTGTTCCTTCCTGTTTCTCCACACACTGACAGGAGGGATTTTCTGTTCTCTGTAATGTTTACACAGAACCTCCCACCTTGCCTCTCCCTGCTACTCCTTTGCCAGTCACGACTCACTGAGATGCTCAGAGGAGAGGACAAAACTGGACTGGACTGCCTTCTAAACCAGTTCAAAGTGGGGGCGCATTCCTGCCCTTGGCTTTAGATCAATAAACAGATGCACAAGCAGCCAGCTTCCGCTCCTTCCTCCTTCTCTGCAGAAGGGAGAGAGCCCTAATGTCACTTCATGGGAATGCTTGAAGTGACGAGAACAAAATAACTGGCTCGATCCGCATTGCATGTGTGAAAGGCAAACCCTGATGCTAGCCCACCGGGTGGTCATCTGTTCAAAGCTGTATACGGTAGTTTCCATGGTGAGTCTATATATGAACACACCTCGATAACAGAATGATGTAGGTTTGTGTCTCCATAGGTAAGACTGTCCTCTGGGGCTCTTTCTTTCTTTTGAAGGATTTATTTACTTTTAGTGTGTGTGTGTGTGTGTGTGTGTGTGTGTGTGTGTGTGTGTGTGCGCGATTGCTTGAATGTGTGTGTGTGTGTGGGTGGGGTGTACCATGTGTGTGCCTGGCCCCCATAAAGATGAGAAGGGGCTATCAGAGCTCCTGGGATTGGAGTCATCGGTGGCTTTGATCTGCCCAATGTGAGTGTTGGGAGACAAACTTGTGTCCTTTCAAAGTAGCAGGTGCTCTTAAAGGCTGAGCCATCTCTCCATCCCCACTGGAGCTTTTACAAGGAGCAAAAAAAATCTGCTTTGACTGCAAAGGGTTGGTCTGATGGAAGCCCAAAGGGACCCTAAATGCACACAAGTCTTGCACAAGTCCAAGAGGAACTTTGAACTCTATCTAAAACCAATTCTTCATCTGAAGTGCAGATGAAACAACGAAAACCAAGTCAACCCCAGACCCGTGCACACTTCCTAGCCCCCTGTGTGTCTTCCTCTTCCCCTTCTGTATCCCTGGATTGATGTCTTGCCTAAAGGACATAGTGATTTCACTCAACAGAAGAAAACTAAACGTCTATACTGTACTCTCCTTGGCCCAGCTCCCAACAGATGTCATGTGATTCATAAGCACAGGCAGTAGTGGTCAATAAAATGTGGTAACATGGTTATCCAAAGAACCTTCCAGCTCTCCCTCCACCATCTCCCATCCCTACTCACCCCGGGGGAGTCCATCTGCAGCAGAAAATGTGAAGGCACTGGGACCAGAGAGCCCTTTCCTGCTACTCGCTTGAGAAACAAAGCCTTCCCTCCTCCCAACTTGAAAGAAACAAAGGAGAGTGGACTAATGGAAGCCTGCTGGTAGAGCTTCAGCTTGTCAGTGGCGACTCAGCGGAGAGAGTAACGGCTCCGAGCTTTGCAGAGAATTGATAGAGAGAGAGAGGGAGAGGTGGAAACAGAGACAAAGAGAGAGAAAGAAAAGCATTAACCTGGCCAGGAGTCAAACAGGTGCTTGGGGCCCAAAGGCTGACTGACACAGGATGACATGAGACACGGTGGCTGGGTGGCCCTGTGGAGTCATATCTGATTATTAATGAGGGTGGGGTGTTCGTCAGAGTGAGAGGAGGGATTGTGTTCCTTATTTATGGGACTCATATGGTCGCATGAGGGCCTGTAGCTCCTCTGCACGTCTGTCTGAAGTCTTTACTGCAACATTCTGGCTCCCTCTGTTAAATTCTAGAGGCTGGAGAAGAGGGTGGCCCGGTCATTTCAGACACACACTTCCACTATGAGCCATAAGCTGTGGTGGGGGTCTTTGGGGTGATAGATTTGTGAGTGTGGGGGCTTCCACACAGAGGGACACTGTGCCTCAGTCTTGAGCTGCTGCATGCTGCCTCTCAAGGCTCCTCTGGGGCTCACAGTGCTGGGAATGACTATGTCTCTCTCATATATATAGCCTAAGCTTGAAAGTGATCGCTCTTGGAACTAGCTACTGTGGAGCCTGGCTTTAGGAATGGAGGGTGGCACCATCAGGCTGTCCTTTTGCTTACAAGCAGAGGAAGACCTAGCACGTGACCTTTGGGAGACAGTCCTAGTTGTAAGACAGCATCCCTCAAATAAGTTACAGTTCAACAGGACTCTGAGTAACATTAAAGGTTATCTTAAGAAAAGTGTGCCATCTCTGGTGGATTTTCCTCTCCTGAATTAATATGTTCAAGTGTTTGATAGCCCCATAAGTGCAGAAGAATGACCACCCAATGTCACTTGTCTCTGATATATGGTGATTGTGAGCAGCATAGATAAGCCAGGCTTGTTCCATCAGCACCCCCACCCCCGCCCCTGTGTACAGTGGGCTTCTAGTTAAAGCTTAGTCTTTACCTGAAATACGCCTGGGTACGTCGGTGATGGCTGGCAGCCCAGTGCCCCGTGTGGAAGACAGCGGCGTGGTGGAATGGATGGATGGGGACGTCATCTGGCTCAGATAAGAGGGGTAAGACTGGTCATAGGACCACGGTGGGGAGGATTGTGTCTGCCTGGGATCTGGGAAGAGAAGAAAAAACAAAAAAAAACAAAAAACAAAAACAAAAAACAAAAGATGAAACACGAAAAACCAGTTCAGTATTCCAGCTTCTGGAGCCTAAAAAACATGCAGCCCCAAACTTAAGACACAGCACGGAAGAAAAGACGAGACTTGAAAATAAATAGTAAGAAGAATAAATATCTCCCACGGCCTCTCCCTTTTAGACCTCAAATAACTCAGAGCTCTCTAGACTTGATGTCTCAATGAACATGAAAAATTGGGCGTGGGGGTGGGGGTGGGGTATGCATGAGGTCCATTTGTCTCTCTTATGCATAAATATTTCTATTTGGAGTCCATTTAGAAAACAATCCACTTTGCTTATTTTCAAAAAGCAGAATTTATTTTATTTATTCTGTGTTTTCGAAAATTCCTTCCCTGAACACACTTTTTAAATTATATATTTTTTCTATTAATTAACTTGTATAATCTTGCCAAGAGATGCAGACTGCGTCCTTAACTGTTGCTTATCTGGCTGCTGTGTTTTAGGGGTGCTTATCTGGCTGCTGTGTTTTAGGGGTGCTTATCTGGCTGCTGCATTTTAGGGGTGCTTATCTGGCTGCTGCGTTTTAGGGGTGCTTATCTGGCTGCTGTGTTTTAGGGGTGCTTATCTGGCTGCTGCATTTTAGGGGTGCTTATCTGGCTGCTGCGTTTTAGGGGTGCTTATCTGGCTGCTGTGTTTTAGGGGTGCTTATCTGGCTGCTGCATTTTAGGGGTGCTTATCTGGCTGCTGCGTTTTAGGGGTGCTTATCTGGCTGCTGTGTTTTAGGGGTGCTTATCTGGCTGCTGCATTTTAGGGGTGCTTATCTGGCTGCTGTGTTTTAGGGGTGCTTCTTCCACCTTGAAGTGCTCCCCCTGCAGTGAGCTTTCTCTCTGGGAGTCAAGGGGCAAGGGTGGGGAGAACAGAGGAGAGAGAGAGGTAGCATCCTCGCTGACTAGGAAGGAAGGAAGCATGATGCTTTATCTAATGATAAAGCTGAAACAGAAAGTAGCCTTTGAGCAAAGACAAAAGTCGATTTAAAAACCAACCGTGATTGAACACTGAAAAAGTTGCACTGACATCCAGGTTTAAGGCGAACATAGGAGTTCCTGAGCGCAAGAGGATGACCCCACACAGAAGAATAGGAAAATGCTTTAACCCCATGAAAATCTCTCTCTCTCTCTCTCTCTCTCTCTCTCTCTCTCTCTCTCTCTCGATGATAATAAAAATAAAATTGAGCAGAAAACTGCTGAAGGTTAACTGCCCAGAGCTGACAATGTCTTTGACACAGCTCTGCTGGGGTTCCAAGCCATGGAAACTCACGGCTAAGACGTTTATTAAAAGGCCATCGTCCATTTGTATAAGAAAAGAGAAGGCAATTTTGTTTTGTTCTGTTCCCCCCTCCCCTTTGAGCCCTTACCCCCCGGTATTCCCAAGGGGTCACCCATTCAAGTTCTATCTAGACCCAACCCTGCACAGCTTCCTGGATTAGGTGAAACCAGGCATGTTCAGGGTGATTTGGGCAGAGATAACAAGGTAAACTTGTTGCTATTCCCAACATAAAGACTGTGTTTTAATCTTTCTCTCAAAGGTCACCTGACAGAATCACAAGCAAATCTCACTTAATCGATTTTAAATGAAAACTTAAAAATTGTTATGCCAACTTTAAATGTGAACAGAGTGGGTTTTTTTTTTAAAATATAGGACAGTTGGTGTATTTGCACAATAGATGGGGCTTTCGAATGTTTGTAACTGGGTCCCCACTTGGCCTTGACCCGACAGAGCCTGGGTTTCCTCATCCATTCACCATCATCCTTCCTTGGCTTTTGTTGTGATTTCCCTCCAGTTTAGGCAGGGAGGAGCATCCCCCTAACCCACTGTCCCCTTTGAGGACTGGACCCACAGAGCAAGTTGCTTGCTGAGGAAGCTGTCTGGCAAAGCTAAATGTAGACTTTGCAAACCTAACTTCTGTTCGTGAGTCTATAACTCATGACTGTTACGATAACCTGATCATGGGAATATGAGATTGCATGGGAAAACTACTTAGGAGGAGACTTCAACAGAAGACTTTCAATGCATAACCACACCACACACACACACACACACACACACACACACACACACACACACACACACAAGAGTGCCCCCATGAGAGCAGGTGCCTGCAGTGGCCAGAAGTGGCACTGAATCCCCTAACTGGAGTTGCTAGCAGTTGGAAGCTATCCACTGTCAGCGGGGAACTGAACTTCCATCCCCCTGAGCGTGCAGTACATGACCCGGTTCTCCGAGCCGTCTCTGCCACCCTCACTCCTACATTCTTCTCTTAAAACGGAACTAACAAACAACAAACGGAAAATACTCTTGGTGGGTTCGTTCCATACCTAAAACACATAACAGGTATCAAACTCCCCATTGACTCTTACTCTTTGAAAATCAACAGCTTAATTTAAAAACAGAAGAAGAAAAAAAAAACCATATCTGAACAGTCAATTCAGGTTTATTTCTCAAAACAAAAATGAACACATAATGAGACTCAGATTTTCCCCGGGCTGGTTCCTCTTTTAAAGCCTCCAGGTTTTTCTATGCAGTTGAAGCTGTTGAGTCTCAGCTATTTCTTGTTTATTTGTTCAGTTTGGAAACAATTTATTTAAAGATTATCTAAATAGGACATACTTCCTTGAGTGGAAATAATTAAATACATCTGGCTATTTATCTGATGTTTACTGACATTAATAGATACGGCGGGACACCCCCAATTCAAGTTTAAGAAACATTTACCTGAGCTTGAGATTCACGAAAGAGGCAGGGCTGTGCTAACATAAACTTTCTTCAGAAGTCTAAAAGATACTTGATGATTAAAGACAATGAATTTCTAGGCTTTAAGACTCCCAAGGTTAAGACTGCAAAGATGGGCAGCATTTCAACTCCGAGTGACTGGTCCTTGTTATCCTCCGATACTGATATAACTCCTTGCCTTCCACCACGAATGCAAGTTACTATTTAGAGAAATGGGAAACCATCTTCAGATGGGGGAGGGTTGGCTCTTTGCAGAGCAGGAAAACTGTCTCGTAAAGGCAAGGGGCTGGAGTCAAGCACATTCTCAACAGATGAAAGGGACAACCGCCAACTGCCACACAGCTACAAGAGGAGAGTCTGGAGGAATGGAAGTTAGGTTTGCAAAGTCTGCGTTTGGCTTTGCTAAACGACTTCCTCAGCAAGCAGTTGGCTCTGTGGGTCCAGTCCTCAAAGGCGACAGTGGGTTAGGGGGATACTCCTCCCTGCCTAAACTGGAAGAAATCACAACAAAACCTAAGGAACGATGACAGTGATTAAAACATCACAAGGGATCAGTAGATGGAACTCAGAGAGTCTTGTGGAAGAGCTGGGGGAAGGATTGAAGCCCAAGAAGAAACAGGGACTCTACAAGAAGATCAACAGGACAACTAATCTGGACCTTTGGGGACTCCCAGGGACTGAACTGCCATCCAAAGAGCATACGTGGACTTGACCAATGCCTCTGCACATATGTAGCAGATATGCAGCTTGGTCTTCATTGGGAGCCGGGGGAAAGGGAGGCAACTATGAGGGCCGTTCCTGACTCCATTACCTGCCTGTGAACTCTGTTTCCATAACTGGCCTCAGTGGGAGAGGATGTGCCTAGTCCTTTAGTGGCTTGATGTGCCAAGGTGAGTTGGTACCCAGGGGGGCCTCCCCCTACTCAGAGAGAAGGAGGGGAGGGACTACGTGAGGGGGAGGCTGGGAGGAGAAGGGAGGACTGAGATTGGGATGTAAAGTGAACTTTAAAAAGTAAATATATACATCAGAGAGGGATTAAGGGTGCTTGGTTGTGACATGAGCCTGAGTTGTTTTCCTTGTGCAGAGAGATGGCCCAACCCAGTGGGAAATAAACAGACCTTCTAGTAAGACTATGAATGCACAGCGGAGGGTCAGTCAACTGCTTAGCTACAGGACATCAACCACACAGCATCAGCTGAAGCAAAAGTGGCTATGCCTACTGGCCCTGAACACAGACTGGGGCTAGGTTACAGCTCCCCGCTGTGTCGAGTAGGTCATTTAAACGCCTAGCCCCAGTGGTTTAATCTGTGAAATGGGATTAAATGATCCTGATTGGGTTTCATGGGCATGACAGGAACCATGCCAGATCTGATAAGCTATCTGTCTCTCGTGGTACCTATTTATTCGCTCTGTGAAATGAATACAGTAATAACCACTGTCACGTTTGGAAGACTGGATGACAGTAAAGCATCCCGATGACTCCTAAGATCTGTGGGAGAATCATCACTGCACTTCCCAACTCATGTGGGCAGGCTCGACCTTGCGGGCAGGCTCGACCTTGCGACCTAGGGCGCCTCTCACAGAGCTGCTGATTTTAAACGAAGCAGCAATGGTGGCAATACCATCTCTGAATTAAGCCCTCATGGCCAAAATCAAATAATACACAACGAATGGCAAATCAGCATCATTATCCAAGAAATAAAACTCTAATTCCACCTCTCTGGACTATCTCCGTGTGTGCACAGCTCTTAAATACTTGTGAGATCAGATGGTATAATTAAATGTGGGCATTGAGCATACAAGCCACTTGGCAACGAACTTCCGGGTGGCTTAAATAAAAACCATAATAATAAAATGCCCTGATTAATCATTCTAAATTTCTCTTAAGCTATACTATTCTGAGAAAGTTTTACATAAAAATTCAGCCTGCCAGACGTCAAGTAGAATGGCCCATTAAAGGACAACTTTGCTTTGAGTGGAAGCCCTCCCAAGGATGTTTTCACTAACACCAAACGAGGGAAGAGCGCTTTGTCCTTTGTCTCCCAGAGGATTGGCTGTAGCTCAGCCAATCTCTTTCAAGGTCAGTCCCCATCCTAAGATCATATGACAGTGGCAGAGGAAGACACAGGAGGCTAAAGAAAAAATGAAGTCTAAGAAGTGTTCTAGTGTATCCACTAGATAAGGCATGAGGAGCCCCAACTTTATATTGAAGGGCTGTATTCTGAGGAGCCCCTATCCCAGGCCTTCCCTAACACTTGGTGAATGGGCAAACAAACCATCAATCTCACAGGTGACATTTCTGGGCCACTGACAAAGGACATGACTGACTAAGCTTCAATTTCATCAGCAACGTAGGAAGAAACAAAACATCTCCCTCCCAAGCTTGTGGAGATCTCAGCACATGGTCAGGCCACCTCTGTGCTCATCACACAGACATCCTGAACCAAACATCTTTCTTTATCTTTGACCCTGCTCCTTCTTGGACTTGGTTTCATCTCAGAGAGAGAAATTCCCATCTTTTCAACTAGCATAGCCTCCAACTTTCCAGTCTTGTGGTGGGAGAGAAAGAGCTGAAAT
Source organism: Rattus norvegicus (assembly GCF_021556685.1). Classification (NCBI taxonomy): domain Eukaryota; kingdom Metazoa; phylum Chordata; class Mammalia; order Rodentia; family Muridae; genus Rattus; species Rattus norvegicus. Next base: position 31,538,807 of record NC_141542.1, on the reverse strand, counting down.
ATCTGTTTCCTAAGAATGTGTCATCCTAACTTAAATATATGATCACAACATATGTGTATGTGTATGTATGAGTATATGTGTGTTTGTGTGTTTACGTGTGGATATGTTTGTGTGTCTCTGTGTATGAGTGTGTGTATGTGTGTAAGTGTATATTTTTGTACATGTGTGTATGAGAATGTGCATGTGTTTGTGTAGGAGTGTGTATGTATGTGTATGTGCGTGTACATGAGTGTGTGAGAATGTGTATGCATATGTGTGTGTTTATGTGTGGATGTTTGTGTGTGTGTTTGTGTATGAGTGTGTGTGTATGTGTGTAAGTGTATATTTTTGTATATGTGTATGAGAATGTGCATGTGTTTGTGTAGGAGTGTGTATGTATGTGTATGTGCATGTATGTGTACATTAGTGTGTATATGCATGTACGCGAGTGTGTGAGAGTGTGTATGCATATGTGTGTGTATACAGTGATTAATGCCTACCGTGAAGGTAAGTCACCTTAACTGGTTCTCATGAATGCTTTCCGAACTGCACTTCCTGAAGAAACCTGAGCCTTCTGGGATTCACCCTGTGCTTGGATGAGTCAGAGCAGGTGTGGAGAGACTCCCTACTGAGGCTGGTACAGAGCCCAGCACTGCAACAGACCTAGTGAACCACGAATCAGCTCAGCCTTGGGTGCCTTTGCCTAAACCCACCAGAGCCACATGCATGGTGTGGCTTGTCTGTCTGGGTCTTCAGAAGTAGGATGAAAGCATCAAGAGCCGACTCCAAACTAAGAATGGCGTTAATTATGAGGCCCAAAGCATGAAAGTGTCGAATGTGGCCTGGCGGTTACATCCTGGGTGAGTGGCAACCATACAAAAGCATCGAAAACCCCAGAAGGCATCAAAAGAAATCAAGACCAATGTTGGGCTTTTTAAGATTTGTCTTTAGGGTTGGGGATTTGGCTCAGCGGTAGAGCGCTTGCCTAGCGAGCTCAAGGCCCTGGGTTCGGTCCCCAGCTCCGAGAAAAAAAAAAGATTTGTCTTTAAAGGTTTATTTATCTATCTATTTATTTATTAAATTGTATATATGTATGGGTGTTTTGTCTGCATGTGTGCATCTGTGCCAAATGTGTGCAGTCCCCAAGGAGGCCAGAAGATGGTGTCAGATCCCATGGAACTGACGATGCAGATGGTTGTGGGTGCTGGGAACTGAGTCAGGGTCCTCTGGCAGAGCCGCAATGCTCTCAACCACTGAGCCATGTCCCCAGTCACTGTTTCTAAACTTTTAATATTCCCATGATGCTCTAAAGCTACAACTCGCAGTGTCCAAAGTTCCTCACTGCCTTACGAAAGTGTAAATGTTTTCTTTTATACAAATATTAAAGCTTAGGAGCAAAACCTTTAGCGTCACAATTTATGTGCACACATTCTCAAGGGTTTGCGAAATCTGAAATGGTATATTACCACAAATATCGCTTCACCTTTACTTCTGCGCAAACTCCCGCTGCCTAAACAAAGAGTTTAGCAGGAACTGAAAATCAAATCTGACTTGTAACATACAATTGAGAGGGAGAAATCAGGTCTTTCCAATAATAGGCCTGTTGTCTTTTCAGGCACGATGGACAGGAATGATGTGTGAGAGAAGGGAGAGAGCAGCAGAGAAGTGGATGGTCCTAGAGACACAGATGAACCCTGAAAGAAAAGCACCCAGCTGCACAGAAGCAAGCTCTCAGTTGCCACCAGGAACACCCAGCAGCAATATAGTGATCTCTCAGAACTACCGTGATCTTGAGTAAGTCCCAGTCACCCCAAGAAACGAAGATCAGTTACTAAGGGCTCGGGTTAAATTCTTATTAGAAACCAGAGAAGTAGGGGGAGGCTTAAAGAAAAACCAAGCATTTGACACAATGAGGCCATGTATCCCAAGCATGTACTTGTGTTTTCAAGAATGCTCTATCCTGAGAGACACAGCCAGAATACAGCAAATACAGAGGCGAATGCCAGCAGCAAACCACTGAACTGAGAACGGGACCTCCGTTCAAGGAATCAGAGAAAGGACTGGAAGAGCTTGAAGGGGCTCGAGACCCCATATGAACAACAATGCCAACCAACCAGAGCTTCCAGGGACTAAGCCACTACCTAAAGACTATACATGGACTGACCCTGGACTCTGACTTCATAGGTAGCAATGAATAGCCTAGTAAGAGCACCAGTGGAAGGGGAAACCCTGGGTCCTGCTAAGACTGAACCCCCAGTGAACTAGTCTATGGGGGGAGGGTGGCAATGGGGGGAGGATGGGGAGGGGAACACCCATAAAGAAGGGGAGGGGGAGGGGGATGTTGGCCCAGAAACCGGGAAAGGGAATAACATTCGAAATGTAAATCAGAAATACTCAAGTTAATAAAGAAAAAACGGAAGAAAAAAAAAAAGAACGCTCTAAGCTCGGAAACAAGCCATAAAGCGCCAATGTCAGAGCAGTTTTTCTAAGTTCTCCGCCTCCAGTGGTGTCCCTGCACCTCACCTCTGAGTTCCTAAAGAGCATGCATGCTGCCTTCCTCAAACATGGCAGCACAGACGGCAGGTACTTCCTTCCATCAACAAAAATGGACAACAGCCATTCATCCGAAGGGACACCAGGAAAGCAGGCTGTATTCACGGAACTAGACCGGAGGGCAGCAGCACACTCCCTCAGTTGATATGTGAGGGGCTCTCTGCCTTCACACTCACAAATAACCAAGATGACCAAAACAGAAATCCCATATCTATACGATTGAACACTAGATACTAAGAACGAGAAACACGAGGGAGGGAACCCTCCGAACTGGCTATAAGAAAACATGTGGAGCTTTCTGAATGTCATTAGAAGGAATGGGGCAGGCAGAGAGTTTGGTCAATGCCCAGTAGAAGAGAGATGAGGGAACCAGATTGCTAGGCTGGTGTCAGCAAGTCCCCATAGGTAAAAACTCTGGTCACTCGTGAGTGTATAAATGGTTGGTTTTCCTAAGAATCACAAGGAGACACATCGTGGACATGGTGCTAGGCTTCACACAGAGAAGAAAGGAAACAGGGAACTACGGCAAGCACACAAAAACTTCTTCCTGTTGGCACTTGCACGCCAAGCAAGGCAAGAGTGGAGATTTCCATTCAGTGTGACTGCAGTGGCCACAGCCACCCATGGGGAGCACAGTTAGAGCTCCTCCATGCTGTCACCTCTTAGCATTTATCCACTTTGTGTGAAGCTCAGGTTTTCACTGAGAAAAATGGGCTCTTTAAATTGAAGTGTAAACAGAGCCCCGCCCGACCACTAACTGCTGGGGTTAAAATGGCCAATTACGTTAACAGCTAATCACTGTCTGTCCTCTTTCCCACACATTTCTGTCACAATAAACATTTTCACATTCACCCATACTTTTATGCTTTTATAAGTTCAAAACGGTGTACCTGGAATATTCGAGGCTACATGCTATGTGTTAGCCAAAGACCCTTTCAGCTAGACTGAGTTTTCAGATTGAGTCTGTCTCACTCCATTCAGACACTTGTGTTGAACGGCCTACACTGTCTAAACACGAACAGGCTCCCCCGCTTAACTGTGTGCGGCCACAGACCAGCAACTTACATTATCAGAGTCTTGCTGTTCTCTCAAAGCAAGAAAGGATATGCAAAAGCCTTTCCCCTCCAATAAAGTTCTGTGGTTCCTCCTCAGGAAAGTGAGCTCCCAGCACTGTCCTGTTTGGAGGCAGCAGTTACAACAGAAAGGACGGAAGCCATGCAGGTGCTGACGTAAGATGACTATGAAAGGCAGCGGATGGGAACTGTCAGTTTCCATCACAAAGTGGCTCATGCTAGAGGAAGCCTGAGAATAGGATTCTGGTTTCTCATGTGGTCCCCGAACCACGAAAGCTAGCAGACAGAAACTAGCAGGAAACCAACCCATTGACTGGAAATTTCCAGAAAAAAACGGCAAGCCATTTGGATAAAACTGGGTGCTCTGTGGGCATGCCAAGGGGTTATTAATGCAGAAGTGGGGCTTACTAAATCCCCAGAGGTGATAGCAGGGAAGAGAATAAGAAATGATGGGAGTTGCCAAAGATATCTTAGAGCACAACCTAGAAATGGCGGGAATTAGAAACAAGCTGTGCTTCTCAACAGGGAGATGACAGTTGTGTCTGCATTGATAGCAACACCAGGCCCTGGGAGACAGAAATGGAGGGGCTGTCCCTGTTTAAAGAAAACCCCAAGAGAAGACTCAGGAGGTTCTGCCATATGTCACATCTAAACTGGCCTTAGCTTTATCACCACCTGGACCTCTCTGGGAAAGTGAACAGAAGGGAAGGAATAAGGCTCGAAGGGCACGCTCACGATTTGAACTATAACTAGGATGTGGGGCTTGCTGGCCAAGGGGCATGACACTAAGTCCACATCAGTGTGGGGGTAGTAAATGCAGGTTCAAGGTGAGCTGGAGTCCATCAAATTGGTCAGATACCTGGAGAATGTCACACACATTTATAGTTGGGTAGATGATGATTACCCATTGTCCCCAGGCCTTTTCGTTCATCCATTGTCAACTATTGTCTGTTCTGGTACTGTATTGGGCTCTAGGAACACCAGTGATAGATAAAAATATAACTAGCGACCCCTCCTTTCTGGAGTTTACGGCTGGATGGGAGAGACTGACATTAATCAAATCGTCACCTAACTGTGATAGGTTGTAAGAAGGGGCTATCCATGACACCACAGGAACAGATGGTGGGAGAAACCTCGTATCCGGCATAGCTTTCCTAAGGTCATGGTGATTAAGCCAAGACCTGGTCAGGAGGCAGAAGCCAAGGAGGTAACTGTCTGGGGTTAACAGTGGATGGGCAAGGACACCGCAGGTGTCTAGTTTCTGGGAAAGAGGCAGTGTGGTCTTTTGGAGGACCTGTCAGATAATGTCTTTATGGAACCTGACAAAAGCATGAACATAGCCTGAGCCGGGAAGGCAGAGTGGGAGGAACCAGGTGACGCAGGAGCTGCTGGCCTGCGCTGGAATCACCGGTGTTCACACTAAGTGCAAAGGAAGGTCATTCTGGCTTAGTTTTTTTGTTCTCTTTTGTTTGTTTAAAAGGGTGGCACAAGTCAGTGGTGCATTTAAAACTCTGACAGCATCATAACAGAAAAAGGGCAGGAATCCAGCTGAGGGCCAGACACAGCGAAGGGCAGGCAGGGAAAACAGCAGCTGAAATGAACGCCAAGGCAGATTCTAGGGGCTGCACTCGGGAAAACCGAGAGACAAGCAGAAAACACTTAATGGCTGGACACTAAGAACGAGGCTCTTTGACATTTTCTGGGCTGCGTCAGGATTGACTCTGAACGGGCAAAGTGACCCTGGGGTGTTAGAACAGGGAATTTTTGTTGACCTCACCTCCTATATTCTGATTCAAAGCTGAAGAACCCCAAGTGATACTAAAATACACCAAAGATTGAGAAAATTAGATAGATAGATAGATCGACAGACAGACAGATAGACAGACATTTACAACCCTTTATTCCATCTTGATTTTTCTGAAAATGTCTTTGCTATTGGTAAAACTCTTAGTTCTGATTAATTTTTTGAGCCACTGTTTGTGTCAGCCTCCAGTCCACTGAAACAACACCGAAGTCCTGCTCAAAAGCTTGCATACAGAACACTTGGCACACTTGATCACCATGGAACTCAGAAGGCAAAGGGGCTCACTTAAAACCTGTCCCCAGGACTCCTAGGGCAGCCACTTAGTAGAGAGCTCACCTGCCTGCTGTGTACCCAAATCTTGGCAAGGTAGATGCTTCCTCTCTGATGTAGAAGCAATAAAGAGGTCAACCAGGAAGTGGTCATTAATACAGACCATGGCCAGCTTCAAAGAAGGCATCTACTAGCATTCTGGTCCTACATCTTCCTGTCTGTTATTCTTACCACAGCCTAGAAGGGTTAGAAGCCATATTTCCAAGCTTCACAGTGAGGCACAGGTAAGAGCAATAGTCACTGGGTGGAGAATTTGAGCCATAAAAACCAATATCAAAGAGGGGGCTGAGCTCTGCACTCCTGTATTCGCTCTGCTCAACTGTAAGAGACAGGATTGGGGGTCGGGGGTGGGATCATCCAACAGCAAAGTCCCCCACAGACTGCAAGCCATGTGTGATCCCCAAAAGTCACCAGAGCCAGCAATCGAAAATCAAATCAAGTTTTAAAGCCTTCCCCTCCATTCACTCTGATGACATCTCACATGTAAGTTAGCATTCCTCCCCAAGCCTCCCCTCCTCCCCACTTAAAACCACCCTGTTGAAGCGCCCTTCCAGACGCATAGATTTCCTATTTCAGCTCTGTGGATTTCAGAAACCTCCTCAGGCTCCAATTTTCTTAGTCGCTAGATAAGTCAGCACTGACAACCCTTGCCAAGGCTGCTGTTTTCAATCCAATTAGAGCGAATTGCTCCTAAACTTTAAGGAAGCAAATCCTGATTAAACAAGGCCTTCAAAAGTTTAACTAGCTGTTCATAAATGAGCAGGCTCATGCAATTTTACTTGTGGGGTATTTTTATATATTAAATGATACAATGTTACACACAAATTAGTATTAAGTATTATATGTGCATATGCATTTATTTTGTGTGTTCAATATATCGAACTAAGAATGGTTAGAATATGTTCCTTTCTTGAAAATATACAAATAAATTATTATCGTCATTCACCTCACACTGGGCAATGCAAGTAGGTCTCTGCGAGAAGCCCCAGAAACTTAAAGGTGATCAAAATATAGCCTAGCACACCTAGCACCCAGGGCAGATGTGCCTGATAGCCTCCTCCCTGGATCTGCCTTCTGGTTCTATATTTCCATCCAATGCAGCCCCCTGAACCTTTGGCCTACAGAGCCATCACTGAAAGTGAAAGGTGGTGAGCAGGGTCCCGAGGCAATTAATAAAGAAGAATGGTGTGCATACATGCTTGTGTACATATACTGAATACACGTACATATACATACATTACATACATGTATGTAAAACCAACATGAAACTATAAGGGAAAAAAGATGATGCCGTGGCAAAGAATGGAAGAATGAAACCAGCACATTCTCTGGAAAACAAAAAATTAAAGACAGATTCAACCGAAATGAAGCAAAGTGTAGCACACAGACTCCTCTTGCTACTACTGGATGCCAGGTGTGGGTCTTCTGAACCCGAAAGAAGAAAATACAAAATGGAGTCTTTGGGACAAGACACTGGTTCTTCTCAGATAATCATCCCTCTCTGGTTCTAGAAGGATCTTCAGGGAATAAGGGAATCCCACCGCACATAAATCCAAGCACCCTCTATGAGGTCCTTGGTGGATATTACTGGCAGGCTAAGCAACAGCGTACGCCTATACCTACTATACCCTTGCTCACTAAAGATGGGAACTCATGGTTCATCTCAACTACACGCAGAGGTTGCCTCCCAAAGCTAACAGACATGAGACAGTGTTTACGCACAGGATTTGTGTTCTTCTCCCTATTTTTTTTTAATCAGAATTGTGATCCGCAGTTCCCTCCAGTGAGATTTCCGGCATACACATGGGCAAAGCAGCAAGCCTATTTACCTGGACACCCTGCCCAATGGCTCTCAAAGGAAGAAGCCTGGGCAGACTTTCCAGTGGCTTCAGAAACTTAAACACGGTACCACCAATGGAAAACAGAACGACTTCCAATGGCGTGTCTGTTTTCGAGTTGGTGGCCTCACCTCTTTTATGCTCCGCGGTGCCTCTGGGTAACAGGGACACATTGGCTTGCTTGCCTCTCCTTATCCACACTGGTGGAGCTCTGCAGCCACTCTGCCTGAGCCTCTCTTGGGTTCTCTCTTAGTTGCAGTCCCCAACATACCACCCATGCCCATGTCTCCCATTCCAGAACCATGTGGTCATTCTGCACTTGAAGAGAATGACAATGTGAGACACACACTACTCAGCTGTCCTGTCCTATTTCTGAGAGGAATGTTCTATTAAATGTTTCAGGACAAGCAACAGTGGACTGAGCCTAGGTCAGTCAACCATGCATAGGCTAATCCCATTAGCATAGTTGGCTGGAGAGCTTCTTAGTTTCTAAAGGAGTTTTATTCCCCCAAGGGACTACAGAATCAGATTGAAGTGGGGGGAAGATGACTTCACCCTGATCAAGGTAACTGCTCAGGTGATGTGTATGGCCTTGGACTGTCTGGAAAACCATCCCCCCCCCCAGTTATTATTATTAAAATTATTACTATGAACATGTGCTTTATAGAACTGCGCTTTAATTATTAAAAATGATTTTGTTGCATATTAATTAAAGTATAAGCCCAATACTCTTAATGTATCTCTTTTAGGACACTGTCTTCCCTGGGGATCCTAAATAACATCCAGTGGGAAGCAGAAAGGGGAAGTGTTCACACATGACACTTGTCCACTCGGATGGTTAATGGCAAGCCCAGTAGAGCTCTAGGTGACTGTCCACCAAAAATCTGACGCTCAGAAACAACTAAGGTAACAATGGAGTCAACTTCAGTCACCTACAAAGTGTATTATTTGCGGATCATCTTAAGGCATCAAAAGCTCTTCAAAGTACAGACCAGACACTCCTGAGGTAATCCCTTTAAGAAATGCGTCTTCCCTAGCACCCAGGGTGATATTCAACTTGGCCCTGGAACTATGCGGATGTTTCTTAAATCCTTTATTTACTAGTCAGTAGTTGTGAGTAGGATCCTGGGTGAGCTACTTTATTTCCCTGGCCTTCAGTTGCTACACAAATATTACCCACCTGAAAGACCCATTGTGAAGGGCGTGTGACTTAACCCCATTGGAACAGTGCCTGACTCGCGATACGCAAGAATAAATGATAACTAATAAGAATCCAATCAAATAGGAACTAAAAGGACTAAGTCCAGGATAACACTCCATCGTACTTCCTGAAGAAATCAATGACCTATTTATTCATTTATCACCAAGCCTCGGGCACCTACGGAAGACAATAGGGGCACAAAGATGAATGTAACAGGGCCTTGGACTTTGAAAAATGGAAAGTCTGACGCAAGAGGCAATGTGTGGTCAAGTAATTGTCCCCGCATGAAACGTGATATAATGGAGCATTTCACAAGGGGGCAAGGGAGCCTGAGTGAGTGGGTCGGAAGAGCCTGGCAGAGGCAGTGGTGATTGGTCCAAATTTGGGAGAAAGAATGTCTTGGGAAAAACAATAAACAGAAGGATATGCTAGAAGAAAAAAAGAAAGAGTATGATGACATATTACTAAAGAGACTGTGAGATGAACAGCACACACATTCCACAAGGAGAAAGCCACTGTGAATGGTAGGGCCCATCTAGTAGACGGTCAAGATTCTAGTCCTGGCTGAGGGACTACTGAAAAATGGAAGTCATAGCACAAACAAACAAACAGAAACAAAAATCATCCTGTATACGTCCAAGCATCTACATGCATGGAAAATTAATTTTTGTTTAGTGTTTAACAAACAACTCATACCCTCCCCCAAGTCTTTCCCATATCATAAAATATCACTCTCTTCCAGCTGGCCCAGGTCAACCCTCCCCACCCCCCAAGTTCTACATTCCCCACAGCATCAGTAGAGCACCTCCTGGAGCAGGACCTTGAACATGAGCCTGCTTCTACCTTTGGTCCATGGGACACATGCACCCTATACAGAACACCTGCATGTGGCATGTATGCACACTGGTGATTGGAAAACACTCTTCCCTTGGTTTGCATCCTTCAGTGGTACCACCCTACACACAGAATCTCCTTATGATGGCCTTCGGGCCTTCCATAGCTTTGCCTTTTCTGAGTCCACTTGTCCATGTGAGTCCTCCCATCTGCGTGAGTCCTCCCACCACTTACATGCTGTTCCTCACAGTCCTGTCTCCAAAGATTCCTTTCCCAACTTTACAATCAAAATTAGTTCCTTTCCTTTCTACGTCACTCTACACTAGGTGCTTCGTTTTATGTTCCCGGACACTTATTCTGGAAACGATGTCTCGTATTCTCATCCTGCTTTTATTGGCTGTAAATGTCACCGAAAGGTAAGCTAATGAGAGAGGACCAGGCCCTGTTATAAAAACATACTGGCACAGAAGATTACGTGAATTAGATTGCAGATCTAATTCACTGCATTTCTAAAACTCATAAAGGCCACTACAAAAACTGCACCTATATGATTCACTTACAATGATGTGTAGCAAAACATTAAGTCTCAACCGACTTCCTGCATGAAGGACTAAGAGAAAAATATCAGTATATACTGTCCTTTCAGTGATGAGATTAAAACTCCATTCCACAGAACCCAAGGACGTGAATCACCAGAATTACTTTTACGTGTAGCTGTGTCATACAGAGAATTTACAGTGGCAGCTGTCATGAGGAGTGTCTCCTAGCATGGCATCTTCAACCTCCAAAACCATTGTCACATGCTGAGTCAAAGGGGGTTGGCGTTTGCAACAGGCTAGGTGTTTCCTGGTGCCCAGAGACAGGCAGCAGATGTCAGAATGATAAAAAGAGGTGGGGAGGAAGCAACTTCCTCAGGAAGCTGTGGGGAGGCCCTGGTCCCTCAGGCAGAAAGAACATGAGCCATCAAAGACATCAACAAGAGTGGCACCACTGGCCTGGCACAGCAAAGAAGCCAGCCGACCATATGGCTAGAACCTTTAGCCCTAGGAACTGCAAGAGACATTAGAAAAGGCTAATTGTGAAACTCAAAGCACTAACGATTTCCCTGAACTTCGTTTTGCTTTTCTGGGAGTCTGAAGAAGTCATCTGCCTTTGATGTTGGGCAAGACAAAGGACTTCAGGTGAGCATACAACATGACCACTGTGCCATTTGAGGATAAACAACTCTAGAGAACCAAGCTAATGAGAGAGAAGCAGGCTCCGTGACAAACATCTTTGAATGGAGGATTACATGAACTAGAATGGCGATAGGAAATGCCAAGAAGTTAGCATTTTGGGCAAGTCTCAAGAATGTGAGTTCTGCAGTCCTTGTGGTATGAAATCAACTGGTTCAACAGCAGAGTATTATATGAAATGTGATTTCGGCCATAATTCACCTTCAGGAACTAAGTAAGAATGGCCTGGATAAGAAATTAGAAAGCACGGCCCATGCCAACAAGAATAACATGACATCTGTGCCCTTTTTTGCACCTATATTTTCTGTATTGGAGTCTCATCAAGTCAATGTTTAGTGAGACTCTGCTTTGGAGAAGTCCACACTAGCCGATGCAGAAAAAGAGGTACAGAGAAGCTAAGAAACAAGGGCGTCCCTACGAATGCTCAGAGAATGGAGAGAAGCCTTTGGACAAAGGCTTTTCCCAGGGAAGAGAATGAAGAGACCTGAGGAGGAGCTCCTCCAGCTCGGCAGTAGACAGACTACAATGAAAAGCATGTGCCTGAGGGCCACGATGCGAATGAACCTCTTCAGTTAAAACAGATGAAGAAGAGCGCTTTCCCCTACTCTCTGCCCTGCCAAAGATGGGGCTCTCTCCATGTAATGGTCTCAAAAGCACACTTACTAAATAAACAAGAAGATGAATCCTGAGGTGAAATCTTCCCGCCCGCCCACAGTGTGGCTACTGCCCTGGGTGCTCCTGGATGTCCTATTTGTCTGGTCTCAAAGACTCAACCTATCCTTGACTACTTGCAGGTATCTTTGTCCCCCGCCCCAACAATGGGAGGCCATTTAAAGAACATTCGCACACTCAGGAGCAGAGCATGTCACAGATACACGTGTACACCTTTGCAGTGGGAGGCTGGAGCAAAGCTATCACGACCAGGAGAGGACAGTAGGAAAACAATAACAGATCCTTAGTTGGACCAATACCGAAGCCCCACCAAGTGAAGGACCAATATCTTGTAAGACAGACTTCTAAGATACTATCAGTACCTGTGGACTTTCATAATTTCATTTTAAGAAATAGATTCAGGGACTAGTCACTGTCCTGCCACCAATATGCTGAGTGACTGCAAGCAAGGAGCTCAACCTTCCTGACCCTCCCAAGAGGAAGGGTGGTAAAGACGCTTCTGCTGACTGGAGGTGAACCTGTTCTGCAGAGGGGGTCATACTCCTGATCTTTGAAGATGCTCTGTCCTCCATATGTCCCTGCTTCCTCAGACGCTCACTCGAACATCTGCACATAGGGATGCCGTTAAAGGTAGAACCTCCCACTGCCTTTCCAACGTCAGGCTCAACAATGTCTAAAGCACTGTTAGGTTCTAGGCTTATGGAGCCTGCCTGTGACCTCACTTATAGATTTAGGCCTCTTCGGTGAATCTAACAGCAGACAGGTTAGGTTCAAAGGGTCTTTTAAAGACACATAGTAGGAGGCTGGAGAGATGGCTCAGCAATTAAGAGCACTTGTTGCTCTTCTAGGGGATCCAGCGCCCTTGAGCTCTGGTTCCTGGGGATCTGATGCCCTCTTCTAGACTCTGAGAGCATCACTTTCATGCACTACACATACATACATGCAGGCAGACACTCAGACACGTTAAAGCAAGCAAAATATTAAAACCATTAGTCATTAACATATTAACAAGTAGTTAAAGATTAGGACATAGAGATAAAAACTTTAAGTAGCCTAGTGGTTTCCAAATCATACAAGGTATATATTCATATAAAATTATTCATGATTACAAATAAAATATAAACACATACCCCCCCTCTCTCTTTCACTCACACACACACACACACACACACACACACACACACACACACACACAGTCGAAGAATTATTATAAGATGGCTGTTTTGGATTTTAAAGTCCAGTTTTTTAAAGTCATAACATTCACAGGCTAGTGTGAATCTCACCCTTGCACCTTTATTGTGAACACATCTAGCACACATTTATAGCTGTTTGCTTCATGCATGGGGTTTAAAGTTTTCGGGCAGGTTAGGATGTGGTCCTCTCACAGAGCACTAACATCCTTCCACAATGCCAATACCCTGTGTTTACCAATGTGTTGATACATGTTCTTTGTTTTTATAATCCCATGTTACTTTTTATGCAACTGCATTCATTTACTAAACAAACCCACAGAAAGGAAAAGCTACTCTTAGAAGGTATCCAAGAATACATTTGCCCACCATGGGCAGGAGACTGAAAAGAGGTGGGTCACCAACATTTCTGCTTTGAGACTCTTATGCCTACCTAAGTATACCCACTACAGAGGAAAACCTAGCCATCGAAAAATAAATGCACATGTAGGGTTTACTGCATGTTTTGTTTTGACTCGTTTTCTCCTTAGTCTAGTCTGCCCCTAGCAAAGACAATGAGAAGATGACGTAATACTCTTTGACCCCTCGATAATTCTGATATGCAGATTAAAGAGCTGCCACGATCCACGCATTCTTGTCAATGGGACCTCAAAGCAATCAAACTGACCCTACAGTAAGATCTGTGTTTGCACCAGTGGGGTAGGAAACCAAAAAAGAGCTGGGATCTTAATGCCTCGGAGCCAGTGATGAGTGAGGCTGGTGTTCAGAAGAAACAAAGTGTCGGGCTCACTGAAACAGAAAAGAGGTGCCGAGGAGAAGCCGAGCTAGCTGTCTGCCTGAAGAACTCTTCACTGACTCTACCTCTTACTACCAATCAAGGCTTCTGGTTAGCCCTGGGCTACTGTGAAGCAAACTAAATGAAACCGTTATATGTGTAAGAAATGTAAGCTCAAATGCAAGTCAGCGGCACTAATCTTCCAATGGTCAGGGTGGGACGCTGTCCCCTGAACCACCTGAATGCGATACAGAATTTATACCATACATCCTCCCACAGCACAGCCCTTCCCGCCCCGCCACAGTGTTCGCAACATAGCTGTTAAGCCCAGCATTCGCAGAAACCTTCGTTTTCATCCCAAAGTTATCGAGCATCAAAAAAAAAAAAAACAAAACAAAACAAAAAAAAAAAACCACGATCTTAACAAAAAGGAAGAAATCGGTGTCTTTGCACCTTAAGTTTTTCACGAGCCGATCGCAGCTCTGGAAGTCGTAGCCCCTCACCCCCAGCCTGCCAGACTCCAAGTGAAACCTACGTGTCTGTCTTACCTGTAATCTGACTCTGTCCTTGTGGATTAAAAGGACTTGGTGCTGAGTTCAGGGAGGGCCGTGGGTTCTGAGGCGGGACACCTACTCTCATACTGGGATGAGGAATGCGCCCTAAATCACTGAGGCGGTCAGAGAACAAACTAGGTTTAGAGTCATCAAGCTTCTGTCTGTGCCCTGGAAACAGCAAATCATAAAATAAAAGCACATTAATTAGCTGAACAAATTGATAACGCTATATAGATATGTGAACATGCATACTGGGTGGTTTAAGCCAAGGAATTATCGATAACTGATATTGATTATGATCGATCTACACAAAGTGTGCTTCAAGCATTGTAGGGTGACGGACCTTCCTAATAATATCTGTGTGTGGAGAACTGAGGGTCCCAAAGGTGACATGGAGTCAAGAGCTCAAGGGGAACTCTCTGGGTACCTCCTCTGGCCAATGAGAGGATGAGAAGACTAATGGGGGAGCCTATCTGAAAGCTCAAGGAGTCTGCTACACTGTCACAAAACCGGGGCAGAATCGTGGGCAGACCCATTTTTTGAAGGCCAATTTCCATAATGACTATAGTGATTTCGTTTTTCTTTTCTATGTTACAGCTACCTACCTACTCCTTAATGAAAAGTTAAAACTCAAAAAAAGGAAAACAGAAAGGAAGAAGGAAGGGAAAAGGGGAAAGGCAGGAAATGGGGGCACGAGGGAAGATGGGTGGGGAAAGGAAAAACATACGCAGAGAAAGTCAGATTTTCAAAAGGGAGCTGGGTATTTTGAGATATGCCAAAGCCCAAACGCATATAATACACCCTATTAAATCACACGAATATGTTTTCTTTTAAACCTCCCGCTGTAGCTTTATGCAAGAAAGTGGAAAGTGGTGCTAGGCCAAAGAGGTGACTGTGAAATGTGACCACCCAATATGAGAGATGGGGGAAGAGAGAGGGAGGGAGGGAGGGAAGGAGGGAGTGAGGGAAGGGGAGAGGAGAGGAAAGGAGAGAAAAGGTGGAGATGAGGAAGGGAGAGATGAGAGAGAGAGAGAGAGAGAAGGAGGGATGGAAGGAAGGAGGGAGGGAATGAGAGAGACATAGAAAGAGAGAGACAGACAGACAGACGGACCTTTTCTTTCTTCTGGTTTATTCAAGTTACACAGCAAAGGAAATCTGGGTATTAAGAAAACATGCCAATTAAAAATAGATCAAAGTGCTGCAATTTCTTCAAAAATCACAAACTCATCTACTAGAAGGGATGTGACAATGTCTCGGTGCAGTGACCGGGTGTGACTGTGCACCTAACAGGCGAGGATCTCTGCGCTGGGGAGTCCTATCTGCTGCTCAGGACTTTAGAATGTGTGTTCAAACAGCAGGAGCTGACTCAAGGCATGGAATTGGAATGACAGCTGCATGCGCAGATGCGTTCTGAAGCAAAACTAAGGGAATCTGTATCATTACTCATCCAAGAACAAACGTTGAACACGGATTGTCAATAGCCTAGGTCTGCCATTGCCTTAAGTGCTGGGACACCTTACCTTCCCCTCCGTACAGGACAAGGGGGACACATGTGTCAGGAGAGGGTTAAGTTGAGCACTAGAATTCCCCAGGTATAAGCTGTCTTCATAAGACAAATTCCTTATTTTATTTGCCCCAAAATGTATTTTCCTGTCTCCTTTTTCATTGCCTACCCAGCCCAAAGAAAACAGACAGGAAGCCAAGGCTTGGTAATATGAGTGTAGCTGTCTCCACAGCCAAGCATGTTCCAACTGGGCCCATTAACTGAAATGCACCCACCTCCTACTTCCTGCCAGTGTGTGTTTTGGGCATTGGATGTAACAGAAGGACTAGACCTAGTTGAAAACATGATCAGGAAAAAAACAAAGGAAATCCGTTGTTAATTGTCATTTGTCCCTAGTTTACACTGATTACAAACAGACTTTAGAAACCTAAAGGTTTTTAGAGGTGACCCAAGACAGCCCCTAGACCCCAACTAATAAATTATCCATAGATGAAGTGACTGAGGTCTTCTGTGGGGACAGGGTACCTTGGCCGTGGCCCTCAACTATTGACTAGCTTGACCAGGAAGGCACTACAGCAGTAACATGTCAGAAGCGAGCTTCCTATTCATCATGCGTTCTCATCAATGCTGGCTTTCTGGCTTCCCCTCTGAGCTGCCTCGGGTGACAATGTGCCTAGAACACTTAAGAAGTGAACCCAGTGAGGTATCAACGTAAGGTGAAAGCGTAGCCAAAGTCCAGCTATAATAACTCACCCATTATCTCAATAAATAAATGGCTGTAGCGGAACTTCTAGCTCCCTGGCTCTAACTAGTTTCACAATCAGGGAATTATTATACAAATACTTGTCATAGCCAGATGTATAGGCTCCTCCTCCTCCTCTTCTTCCTCCTCCTCCTCTTTTCTGTCCTCTCTCTCCTCTCTCTTCTCTCTCTCCTCCCTCTCTCTCTCTCTCTCTCTCTCTCTCTCTCTCTCTCTCTCTCTCATTGACACAGCTATTAAAAGCTTATGAACTTGTCCCTGTAAGTTCTTTTTTTTTTTTTTTGGAGCTGGGGACCGAACCCAGGGCCTTGCGCTTGCTAGGCAAGTGCTCTACCACTGAGCTAAATCCCCAACCCTGTAAGTTCTTTTCTTAATGAGCCACTTTCTGGAGTAGCAAGTTTCCTAAAGGCTAGAGAGAAGGCTGTGCAATCTTACACAGATTCTTGTACACCACACTGTGTGTTCAGCATGTGCGATGTATGGGCACATTTTTATTTACTTAATTAGCCCAATGTTGTTCCTATTAGGAGAATGCAGACAAGAGAGAAGGACTTTGAATAGCCCTTGGGTGTGAAAAATGTAAAAAGCGGTGACAGTTTTAAAGGCCCAATGATTTTTTTTTTAGAGTCATCCTCAAAGGCAGCCGCCACAGATGTGCAGACAACGTATAGACTAACCTATAGAGCACCTATCAGAGGATGCCAAGATAGAAAAGCATATGCATTTCCCGTGTCTCTCTATCCTCTCCTAGCAACCACCACAACCACAACAAGATCCTTACAGCACAATGCCAAACAAAAGCCAAACAGGTTCTTCATCTTTCAACCATGACGAATAGCGGCTGCCGCTAAACCACATCATGGGGTACTCGAATGACGGGCTGAAAGGCACGCTGCAGTCATCAGCACCAGGCAATCCTTCCAGAAACTAAGAACACAAGACATAAGGGAATCACAGACCGACACAGGGACGGGGTAATCGGCCCTGCTGTTTGGAGGACTAAACCTTACTCACCCCAAAAGAGGAGCTATCCCAAGCATCAGGCCGATAAAAAAGAGTGAACGATTTTTCCGTTACTGCTCAAGGAAAAAGAATCTAGAGTAAAGACTCTGGGGTCTGAAGAAGGGCTCATTGGATAGGCACCCACCTGCCGTGCAAGAAAAAGAACCAGAGTTTGGATCCACAGAACCCAGTAAGCGTGGGCAAGCAGAGGGCTCACATAATCCCAGCACTCGGAAGGGATAGATAGGGGATCTCCACAATGTACTAGGTAGCAAGACTACCCCATTCCAGTGAGCTCTAGGTTCCAGTGAGAGACCCTGCTTCGCTGAATAAGGTGGACAGCAACTGAGGAAGGATCCTGATATCAACCTCAAACTTCTACACACACACACACACACACACAAAGACAGACACACAAGAATGCCTACCCATAAACACTCATGGAAACACATGCTCGTACAGATCATGCATAGAAATGGGGGGAGGGGTGCTGTATAAAAGTACATCCTGAAACCTCTCCTCTAGCTAGAGCTTCTCCCGAAGGCAGTCAGTCACTCTTCTGGACCGGCCGAATAGGAAAGGTCTCCCTCAAGCTCTGAAAGATACCAGTATCCAGGTCCCAGAGTGGATGGCTTAAATTAAAGTCTTGGGGTATGGGTTCTGGAGGGGAAGTTATCTTTCTAATGCTCCGTGTCATCTAATATGCAGGTGGGGCCTGAAAAAAACTACTGCCCAAGATTGTCTGAGACCCAGCACAAGCCCCACCTTCACACCAATGACTCCTCCATTTCTAGATGGAGCCCCGTCTTCTGTCCTGAGTTCTAGGTTTCTATCTCCCCTGGCTTCATTGAAGGATCCCTTGAGATGTATCACAGGTGTCTTAAATGCAGTACATTCAAAACGGAACTCTTGAGTCATGCTCCAAACCAGCCTACTGCTCTAATAATGTCAATGAACATCACTGGCTACTCAGTTGCTTGCAGTCAAGAGCTCAGATATTTTCCTCAGTCCTTGCGTCTTAAGTTCAGCCCACCCCAATGCTGGCACTACTGCCTCAATACAGTCTCCAGTCTCCAGTCTCCTCAGTTCTTTGCATTCCTCTAGGTGCAACCTAGTCTCAGAACCCATCTAACTCTCTGAGGGTCTGACACTGTCTGCTCTGAAGTGTCCCATGCCTGGCCTTCCCTATACCCCTAAGATTCAAATCTTGATTTTTTTTTTCTGCATAGCCTGCTCCTTATTGCTTAGATCTAGAGTAAATGCTACCTCTTTTGAAAGCCTCGCCCTGCTTCCCATAACCAAAGTATGTCCCCACGCTCCTGAGCACAGCCTTCCCTTCTTTGTAGCAGTCGTCACAATCTGTAATTATCTTGTACATTTGTTTGTCCCTCCTCGAAAACTCAAAATCCCACAAGAATGAGTGCCCTGTCTCTTGTGAACAGCTGGGTTCTCATAATCTACTCGGTGCCTGCCCTACAGTAGGTGCTCAATAAATATTTATGCAAACACTGAGTAGGCCAATAGACTCTCCTTTCAGAGAGACATCATGATTGGAAGAAAACTTACTGGTACAGTGCATCGTATTACAACACTATCCCTTAGAATGCTTCGTGGGGTTTTTTTTTGCAACATTAACGAAGTCAGTAGCCAAAGTCTTTCTTTAGAAACAGGCCCAGATTGGTGCTTCCTGGAAAATTGGACTGGTGGCCATGCATTTATGCTAAAGTTCACTTGCTTTTTGAGAAACTCCCATTTCTCTTACTGTCATCCTTAAGCACTGTTGAAAGCAATTTAAAAACCAGAGAGATGAAAAAGGGTAACATGTAATCTGGACTCCACATTTTAAGGCCGTGTACTTTTGTGGATGAGGACCCTGAGAGGACCGTGAGTTCCCATGGGAGGATGTGGCTTTCCCAAGGTCACATGGCTAGTGGTGGGACTCACGCTTGGATCTCCTGATCACGAGCCCCAACGTTCTTTTCTCTCCCGTCGCCAACCAGTGTTTTAGGACACAACAGGGCGGCAGGATCCATTCAGGGGAAATCATGAGCAAAAATGAATTTTAAACAGAAAAGAACAACAAGTAGTTTTCAAAAAAAAAGATTTCTTTCAAAAAGTCCCAGTGTATATGGGTGAATATGACTTTTGTTGTAACAGACGCAGGCCCACAAGGATGAAAGCACGAGCAAAAGGTCACAGCATTCACACATGCTTATAGCAGACACACATGAGGAACTGCTAAGCCCCTGGGCCGCAGTATAGCCAACAGCCCCGCTGCTGATCCCTGTGCACACAAAGGTTAGCAAGCGTCCACTGTAACTTCTGCTTTCAAAGCCCAGGCATCTGAAATTGGCACGAAGAGACTGGGGAGTGTGGTCTGGGAGCAGTGCAAACAAAGTCATCGCTGCAGCATGATCCACTTGCTCGTTTTTATAACCAAGACATTGAATGATGCCTCACAGCTTCCGAGAACAATGTCCCCACCCCCCAGCCCCCAGCCAGAACTTCCTGCTGCAGGCAAATGTCTAGCCACATGAGTGATACTGGCCAGTAAGATTGCTCCTCCTCCACAAGGCCAGATACACCAGGAAGAGACTGGACGGGCTGTGTTTCATGAAGGGTGTGCTGGGAGATGTCTGGTCCACCCTTACACAGGGTGAAAAAAGTCCCATTGGGGATCACTCTGTCCATCTACAGCTCATCTACTCCAGTCGATGAGTATTACATACCTGCCACATTCGACCCACACTAGGCATGGTAGTCAGGAGGAGATGGGTAAGGGAATGAGAGAATAATATCTTTGCCTTCAAGAAGCTTATGGTATAGTGGGAGAGAAAGGCAGCCATGATGGGTGACAGGAATGGCTGAGGTGAAGGTGTTCAGCATGGCAATCAACTGGGGACACTAGAATGGGGGCTATTAAATATATTAAAGTCATTCTTTGTATGATTATTTTCATCTAGTTCTCAGGAGCACTGACATATACTTAACGGTCAAACATCACTGCGCACTTTAAAACAGCTCAGGTAAATAATAGGTGAAGTTGGTGTGGCGAAACAGACGCGGAAGGCGCTAAGAGGCTACACCTGTGTCAGACATAATGCTCTCCGTGCGTGTTTGTAAGCCCTTTCGTTACAAAACAAAACCGATCACAAATGGCACCGGAGAAAGCACAAGGGAGTCTTTGGCTTTGACAAAATGGAAATTTCCACTGCAGAGACCACTGTGTCCACCTAGGGCCAAGATTCTGATCAGGGGAGAGGGAAAGGCATGTGACATAAGCAAGATAAATATCGTATGAGACCAGATGATGCCAAACATGTATGTGCTGTTAATCTGACCCCAGGCACGCCCTGTTTGGATCACTGAGTAACTGCAGGGTGGCCATTGGTTCTTTTTCATTTTATTCCTTTCTTATTTTAGATTTATATATTAAGAGCATTGTTTATTTCTTATTATTATTACTATTATTACTATTATTACTATTATTACCATAATTATTACTATTGTTATTGCTATTGTTACTATTTTTATTACTATTATTACTATTATTGTTATTACTATTATTACTATCATTACCATTATTACTACTATTGTTACTACTATTACTATTATTATCACTATTATTACCATTATTATTACTATTATTACCATTATTATTACTATTATTACCATTATTATTACTATTATTATTATTACTATTATTATTTATTCACTTTACATCCCACTCACTGCCCCCCTCCCGGTCACCCCCTCCCACAATTCTTCCCCCATCCCCTTCCCCTTCTCATCTGAGTGAGTGGGGGTCCCCCTTGGTACCCCCCATGCTGGCACATCAGGCGTGAGAAGGACAGGGGAGATGGCCAGATGCCTATGAGAATGTATGGGAATCTGCAACTGATAGGGGTGGAGAGGTAGGGAGTATCTCCAGGAAGAGAGAGAGACCTGGGATAAGGGAGGTGTCCAAGAATCAATGGAGGTGTTCCTAGCTGTGACTCCCAGCACTGGGGGATATAAAACCTAAAGAGGCCACCTTGTATAGTCAGGCAGGAACCCCAGTGGAGCAATAGGGACACCAACCCACCCATAAAACTTTTGACCCAAAATTTATCCTGTCTAGGCATTGGTTCTTAAGGTATGCGATACAGTATAGAGAGTTGCCCCCTATAGCCAGATCTCCAGGCCTACAAAATGGTATTTGGCAGCCCTCTAACGTCTGCTGTGCATGGGGGCTTCCCCAGAGCAGAGACGTGACTGGGGAGATGTGAGCTAATGACGTTGTCATTGAGTGTGGGACATGTCAAGAGGTCTGGAGCCACAGGATGTGACAGCTCCTGGATATTGTGATTGACAGTGATCCTCTGAGTGAAAAGAGAAGGTTGCACCTTTTTTCAGGGTAGCTCTGCTATGGGTCAGGAGAGCTATTATTCCAAAGCAGTTCTAGGACAAATTGGCAGGACCCCTTAGTTCAAACCCCTTTATCCTAACATTGGCCCAAGCATCCCAACAAGGAATGTGTGTTTGCAGGGAGCGGGGTGCATTGTAAAGCTGGCATGTATTCAGGGCTATCCTGTCACTTGGAATACGGATTATTACCTTTTGGTCATTCCCCCTAGAGTGAGCTTTGATTCCAAATGACTTATTTGGAAATCTGCTACTGAGACAGGAGCTCACTCAGATCCGAATCTCTCGGTGTTTCAGCTGATGGTTTCTAGCAAACACAGGATTACTCAGACTCTTGGGGAGGCTATATCAAGGGCTGACCCAAATAATTTATGACCCCTGAGACTCAAGGTTAAAGGCTCTGGGCCTCTCTACTCCCACCTAGGTATGGAAACGAAAGTGCCCTTGAGAAAAGCGGAGCTGTGCCCTGTCTGCATTCAGATGTCCTCCTGTCTCTGGTGTGTTGAGAGTAGGACTCAAATGCTCTCCCACTCCTTTGCTCTCTCTCATCCAAAACTACCCAAATCAGCTTCATCCCCGGTCCCTTATGTCTGTAACATTTCCACCTTTAGTCTTACAGGTCCCCAAATCCAGTGTACATATATCCCTACCACCCCCTTTCCTAGAGTCCATGTTGTCCATGGTCCAAAGGAATGGAATCTTTGTTTCCCATCCCCACTGGAGCAACTTCACTGGAGTTTTAGCCTTAGGCTCATATTATAGAGCATTGGCAGCAGCCTAGCGCATTCAAGAGGACACAATATGGTCACATGACCCTAGGAAGGGGCTCTGGGACTTAGTTTCTTCACGTACTATAAACAAAAGTGTGAGTTTCCACAACCCCTAACACAATTTCTGACCGCCCCCCCCCCAACACCACCATCGAATCTTACGTTACTTACCTGCTCAGATCCAGAACACGTTTTTACACCTTACCCCCTCAAACCCAGCAAAGAACCTGGAAATATGGCCCTAGTGTGTGTTGTCACTCTCGTTTGCAGTGGCTCACGCTGGCCCTTCCACAGCTCTTCAAAGAAGTCTGATGTCCTTGTCCAAGCTGTCCCCAGAACTTAACATGCATTCATTCGCACATCAACTGCACTTGGCAAAATTCTCCTCCCCAGGCTGGACTCATGCTACCCTGGTGTTTTCTGTCTGTGTGACTCCCTCTGGTTTCTACCTTGGTAAGTGAGCACAGCCCAACCACACGTTATGTCCATGGCGTGTGGTTATACTTGGGTACCAGAGGCATTCAGCAAGCGTCAGTCTGCTGCAACTTGACGTTGAATATTCCTAAATTTCAAAGCCTTATATTCTACAGATACCCCTTCACCTCGACTAGCCATCCCTTGAGGCTGTTTTATCTACCACAATCTTAGTGGACGTGCATACAAGCACCTATTGAACTAACAGAGAACCAAGACAAACTTGAAATTATCTTTCCCTTTGTCCAGTGGAAGGCAGAAAGGAGGGGGAGAAAAGCTGGGAGGCATTTCCCACGGTAAAATTGATGAGTCGCTTGTCTCTGTTGGGAAAGATTGCTGATTCATCGTTTTTCCTAACCATATACTATCTGGTTTAGGCCAAAACTATTTCTAGAATAGAATGATGAAAGTGCTTAGAGACTGTCTTCAAAGTTAAGGTCTCTAGCCACTCTCCCTGACAAGAACAGCCATGCAGTATAACATGGGACAGCTCAAGAGCAGACCCAGTCCGAGTAATTTTAGGGTGTGGCGGAAACAGAGGACCACGTGTAAGAAGCAAATCAAATTCCAGGAGAGCCTCCTGATGGCCTTTCAAAAATGAGCGTCTCTCTCAGGGCCCCTCTTCACGTATAAACCAATTTCTTTTGGGGAAAACAAGCAAAGTGTCTACCAGGAATCTCTGAGAGTTCCCTTGCCCCCAAACGGAGTCAGGTGCCCAGGGGTTTGTCCAGAGTTTATCCAGAGAAAAGACAGGAAGAACCATTCCACCCAAGAAAGGACGGAAGCTCTTCCAGGCTCTTGGGTAAAATATAATTATGGAAAAGAAAAATATAATCTACTCTGGAGACATAATTATAGAGTTAGCCCATAGACTCCATAGAATTATTCTAGGAACTTTAGTTCTGTTTTTTTTTTCTTCTTAATGTTGAAAGTTGGATTTGCTTCCTTTGAATAAGAGGCCACAGTCTAGATTAGCAGCATAAAGTCCTGTCACTTAATTGCATACGTGAGCATTTTTTATGTACAATTAGCTAATATGAGAGGGAAGTGAGGGCCTTCCAGGTAAGCTGTCCGTTTCAAAACCTACACTTCTGAAAGTTGAGAAGTTCAAGATCTTTCAAGAAATATGCAAATGAAAGAACTGGTGCTGTGCTAATTTGCATGAACAGAAATTCAAGCTCTTTTATAACTTTTACCTTCTGGGGATGTGGCAAACCCAGCAACCAAGACTGGGTAGAGCTATGGAGCCAGGCCACAGCCAGTCACACCTCAGGAATAAAATCTAAGAAAGGAGCTTAAAACATCTACTCTTGTCTTAAAATAATGAACTCAAAGAATTTCAGACATTTCAGCAGAAGGAAACTCCGGAGAGCTTAAACAAAGAAACAGGGTTTTTATTTAACTTTTGTCGTCCCCCCACCACCACCACCTTCTCTCTCCATCTTCCTCTTCCTGCCTCTCTCCCACTCTGCCACTGGCCACCTCCGTGTTGTGAGGTCAAAGCCAGGCCCTTGTTCATACTAATCAAGCCCAGGATCACTGAGCCGTATCTCTAGACCTGAGAAGAAGGATTTTTAAGAATGTGCAGAAAAGACCATTTGAAAATTTAATGGGACTGCGTATGAGGGTGAGAGGGACAGAGGACGGAGCTGGAGAAAGTGTGCATGCAGACACGACCACACCTACAGTGCACATACAGGGATCAGAGGACAACTTGCAGAAGGCCATTTTCTCATTCTATCCTGTGGGTCCCTGGCATTAAACTCAGAGCTACAGGCTTGACAGCAACCACCTTGTGACCATCTCACTGGTCCAGTAGCAAATTCTTTCCTTTCCTTTCCTTTCCACAATTAATTGATTCTTAGAAGAAGAAGAAAATACTGTTGACTTACTTATCACTCCCCTGTCCTGATTCAACCCTCTTTTTTTTTTTTCTTTTTGTATAGACCAAATGTCATAAAAGAAATGACCAAAGAGAGAGGCAGAGGCTGAAAGAGTGAGAACTTGCGGTTATCCTCAGTCTTTCTGACTTTCTTGGCCATGACACATCTCATCCTACTAGGGACACCTCAACCTCCAGCATCATGCCTGGCCATGTGGATAATACACAAAAGGTCCCCCTCTTCTCTCGGTCTACACTCAACTCCAACACCTGCTGTGTCACTGGAAGCTGCCCCATTGGAGCCTCCAGTCTTTCGTATTCACATATCTCATAGTTCTATGTGCTGTGACAGTTACAAAACCTAGTGAGAGACAGGAGCTTGCTTTTAACGGTAAGGGGGCTCCAGTGGCTGAGCTAAAAGCATCTGTTTGTTAGACAGGGACCCAGCTGAACATCGATGGCATTATTCCTCAAAGTGTCTGGTGACAAACAGCCAAGCCAGTCATACAATCCCTGGATCCTGGGCTCAGTTTCCTTCATAGGCATATGGGGTTTCCCTGTCATGATTATAGCCTGGTTCACGTGTTTTAGGAAGGGGAGGGGGAGAGAGAAGAGGAAGACTTAGGAAGCGTAAAGCACTCATCTCCTGGATTGCTACCCACAGCCATGGGACATCATTCTCAACTTTCCCATTTCCATGAGAGGAAGAGAATGTTAAAAAGGCAACAACCAAGGAAGAAAAGTCAGCCAGCTCCTGTAGCCCAAATGGCCTTAAAGATCACAGGAGGAAAAGAAAAAGGGGGAAGGGGGTGTAGTTTCTGACTTAAGCCGAACCTGATTCAGCTGGCGGGATGAGGTGATTTTCTTAAGGCTTGCAAAACCTGATGACTTTTTGAAAAGAATGAAGAATTGAATCAAGAGCTGTAAGCACAGCCATTAAGGCAGATTTGAAGTACTTAGCTTTAATCTAGTCTAAGGCTTCCCCAATCGTACACGGTTCTGCACTTCTCTGCTTGTGAGACATCAAGAGGACACACGGGGGTCAATGTCAGTGTCCTGTGACTGGTAGATTAGGGCAACTGAGCCGTGTTGTTACCCTCTCAGGGCAGATGTGGACCAGACGGTAGCTCAGACAATGATAGATGTATCTGTGTGAGAAGTATGCGTGACGTCTGACAGAGTCTGTTTCACTACATTAAGGGACCCTTGTATTTATGTCTACGCAACAGGCCTTACATAGATTATTTAAACTAAACAAGAGATGCTTTTGAAACAATCCTCTAAGAAAACTCAGACGGGCATGGAGCTGAGAAAGTCAAGAACATAACAGAAAACACCATTTCTCCCTAAAACTGCAAGGGTATGACAATAGGAACTCCCAAATAAAAGGTTTGTTTTTTTGTTTTTTAAATAAGTGAAACTCCAAGGATTACAGCATATATCAGCACCTTCTTGCCATGGAATAGCATTTATCCACCCATCCATCCGCCCTTCCTTAATGGCACTGCATACGTTACTAGCTGTGATAGACAGGTAATTACTCTACTCAGCCGTGTGTAATGGAGGGAGTATGCTGTGTTAACCCCAACATTCTTATCTTCTGTGAACTCCGATTAAGGAACTCAAAAGTCTACACCTTCATCCCCACACTGCCGGAGCTTTCCGCTCCTCCTCAGATCTGCTAAAGTATTCTTACATCCCACTCTGTCATGAAAGGTGCCAGGCATTTGAGTAGGATCAAGTCAGGGTTTTATAAAAGGAACTTTATTGTACTCTTCAAGGGCGTTAGAAGGCACCAAGCTTTGCCTCCTTTCAAGACACAGGATAGCAGAAAAGCCCACTGTTTGCAAGCTAAAGCAAAAGTGGATTGAGATCTGTTAAGGTTTGTTAAAAAAAAACCTACCAGCAATTAAAATTAAAACATTTTTATTTCAAAGGCAAGTTATTTTTGTAGATTTCTGTCTGCGGGTTTCATATTGAATCACCATTTTTGACAGTTTGTCCATAGGAAACAGAATATATGCATTTCCAAGCATATACATGTATGAGTAAAAATTGATATTACCCCTCTACCGTACCCGTGCCTGCATATGTGTGGAGGGAGAAGCAGAGTCCAGTTAAGAGTCCAGTTAAGGGGACAGAAATGCTACTAGCCAAGTTCTGGGTAGTTCTAGATATCAGATCGCTGCAGATAGACACCATGCCTCAAGGCTCAGCACGCTTTGCTTTAATGTGCTTTGTAAACACACAGCGAGAAGCCTCTGCCCCCAAGACAGACCTTTCTTTATATATATAAAGCTCTCAGCCTTCAGCCTGGTTCAGTGCCTTTCGCTGATTTCAAAAATGGCACATGCTCCCTGGGAAAGCAAAGGTGGACTGAACCAACTAAAGAATTGGCTGTGGTCCGACTATTTCTTCTCTGAATCCTGTCTATCTCATGTTCTCAGAAAGTAATATTCCTTCTGCTCAGTACACACACTATTAGGCGTATTAACTGGTCTAGTGACTTAACAGGTCTTACTAACTATCCTTAAAATCTCTGTCTCTCTCTCTCTCTCTCTCTCTCTCTCTCTCTCTCTCTCTCTCTCTCTCACACACACACACACACACACAGAAGAGGGGAGGGGGAGGGGGCAGAGGAGGGGGAGGGAGAGGAGGAAGGAGGGGGAAAGGAAGAGGGGAAGAGAGGAGAAGGGAAGGGGAGGGGGAGGGGCAGGAGGAGGGAGAGAACATAACAGTATACTTGAAAGAGTGAGGCAACAGAGAGTCTTACTTCTGGGTTTATTTGTTTGCCTTTTAACACTTTAATAATTTATTGTTATTTTATGTGTAGGTGTGTGTCTGTGTGAGGGTATCAGATATTGGAGTTACACACAGTTGTGAGCTGCCATGTCGGTGTTGGGAATTGAACCCAGGCCCTCTGGAAGAACAATCAGTGCTCTTAATCGCTGAGCCATCCCTCCAGCCCTGAGACTCTTGCTTCTGAAGCTGGGTGTGACTACATAAGGAACATGCAAATCTGAAACCGTCTCTATTTATTGATGCCTTTGGTATCATGCCACAGACAATATTTCCCATCTCTGTGGCTCAACATTTTAATCTGTGAAGTGAGGAATCTATAGCACTGGATGGCATCAGGACAAAATGTATGAGAGGAGAGAAACCACCAGGAGCACGAACCGTTTCCAGATAGTGCACTCTGGACCTGGCAGCTTACAATAAAAAGTCACGTCAGAAAGGCAAACAAGGAGAGCAGTGTGGTCAAACCGCGCAGAAGCAGCAGAAACAAACACCTAGAGGAGATCCAGAAAAATGAACACTTCATTTCCAAGCGCGATGGAGGTGGCCTCCTGTCCCTGAAAGGAGACCCCTTTTGCTGGATTTCGTAGGTAACTAGAATTGCACCGGGCGAGCATGGAAGACCTTGCGAGCAGAGGACGCAGCAGGTGCGAAGGCAGAGATAAGGGAGGAACAGAGTGAAGCGATTAGGCCTGGCTGGCACGGGGCCACAACACTGCGGGTGGAAGGCAGTTGGGCAGATCGGATGCTGAAGGGCCTTGTCACCACGCCACGCTGTCTGAACCTCATCCCACAAATAACAGAAGCTGCTGAAGTATTTAAAGCAAGGGTGTGCCGTGAGCTGGTTCCAGCTCAGGGAGACCATGTTATTCACAGAAGAAGACAGATCTGCACGGAGACGAGGAAGAGGCATGAAATGAGCTAGGAAACGATTTTTATATCACCGGGTCAGGAGGGTGAATGCTGAGGTTAGTGGAGCTAACGCAGTACTCACGGCGACAAGGGACCGCATGTGAGACGTGATCAGATTAGGCACGAGCATGCTAAAATAATTAAAGGATGTAACGCCGAGAGGATGGGGCAGGAGTTTACTGTTTGGTCAAACCTGCAAAACTGGAAGGAAGTTGGTGTTGTGGGGCAGAAAAGACCAGAGCCTCGGTGGAGATTGGGAATCCCAAATGCTATGCTTAAGATGAGTTTGTAGTATTCGAAGAACTCATAAGGGTGGGGGCACCAGCAAGTGAGGGGGAGCATGTGACACTTCCAAGAGTCCTGTGCACAGGGAGCTGGTGGGGAAAATGGATGGAGAATGAGTGGAAGAAAGTTCCCTGCAGGGATCGATGTGGAGAACAGACACATAGGTGGGCCCCAAATTAATTCTGAATCTGCCTCCACTGCAAAGGCCCCAAGGAGCTTGCTGGGAGAGCCTTTATCCCCGGTGCAAGGGTTCATTGAAGTGAATTTGTGCACAGTGGTTAAGATTCTCCACTATCCACTCCATCCCCAATTCCCGAGCAAACTGGTTGATACCAGCGACTTCAAGTCTGTAAAACTGCCGAAATACAAGTCCAGTGTCCCCTGAGGTGCAGCTTCACGTTCTAGCTGCTCCTATAAACCTTCTAACGGTTATGATAAACTGGCACAGGAGTCCCCTGCAGCCGTGCCATTTTATAGAAATAGAAATAACCTGGCCTAAAAACCTTCACCAAGACACAGCAGCCAGTCTGTTCTGGGCCAAGTCACACGTGAGATTACGGCTCAACAGCTCTTGTTTGCACAGATTAGAGTGAGCAAAATGGTTCTGGCTTAGATACTACACTGGGAAATGTTGAGCCCAGAGCGGGCATCAAAGACCCGAAAAAGCACACAAGGATCACGAAGTGATAGCAAGCGTCCTTGGAACTCACCATCTTCTATAATCTTTGAGATTATAACTTAATTACATTTCTCTCTTCCCCCCCCTCTTTTCCCTCCATACCTTCCTACATACCCTTCACAGAAGCACTCCTTCAAATTCATGGCCTGTTATTGAATGCATACTGTGTGTGTACAAACATACACATATAAATATATATTTCTAAATATAACCTGTTCAATCTTCATAACGCTACCTGTATGCAAGTTTTCAGGGTTGACCCATTAGCACTAAGCAACCCACAGGTGTGCCTCTCCCTAGAAAGGACTACCCCCTCCTCTCTCACCTTCCCCAAAGCCTTAGTCTTTATGTAGGGTTGAGGCCTCCTGGGCTTTTTTCTCTGTGCAGTTTGGTGTGTCCACCCTTGTTCATCTCGGGTCTTATCTGAGCACTTCTTATAATACGGTTTGCCACTCTGAGGAGCTTAAAGGGAATCGGGAACAAATGAAGTGGACTCAGGCTGTCTTCTCTCTCTTCCCCCTCCCTGCCTTTGTACCCCTTCCTCCTGTTACCAGGAAAGAGAAATGTCTGTCTGCGGTGGGGAAAGGTGAGGCAGGGGTCTAGGCAGTGGGCCTGAGTGGCACCATTTACAAAGCTGCAACCTTAAGCACATAAAAAGACATCTGGAAATGAAAGCCCAAGCCACCAAGCTGGCCCGGAGGTTCTTGGATTTCTTCTTCCTTTTTCCTATACGGAAACAATGCTCCAGGGGTTGCTAAACTCTAGAACCATTTCCCAAAGCACTTAGAGGAAAAACAATTACGTATACATAGCTCGGCTGTCACCTGGTCTGTGACAGCGTGAGCCACTTCACAATACAGTTTCTATTCCATAACACCAACCTGAAAATAAAAGTTCAATGGCCATGGATCAATCTAATCCAGAGGATGCACGTTAGACGGCTACAGGGCAGGCGAGATCGAGCACCCAGGTGCAGCTCGGCAACTGCAGCTGAGGTTGGGGCTGGGCGATGGCTGTCCTTGAGCAGGTAGCATTTGAAGTTAGCGGTGAATGTTAAGTAGGTCCTACACTAATTGAGGGGAAAACAGGTGCTAGCTGGGTTAGAAGGAACCACCTGAGCCAAATCGAAAGCACGTGACATTCATTTCCACATCATGACTTCCATCCACAGACCTGAAAAGGGAGCCGGGGTCAAGGCGGAGGCGGGGAGGAAAGCGGGGTCACAAGAATGAAAGACGCGCAGTCTGAGCCTTCTGAGAGGCAGAAACTATCCATCCACAACTCTATACACCCACGTTTCTCTATGCACCCACATTTCTGCCAGTAAATCTAAGTACTGATATTCGAGATTCTACTCAAATGCTTGACTGTCTTCAACCAGACTCTCCGGGGACTCCCAGACAAGAGCAGGGCGCTCCTGAGTGCCCCCGCCCACTTCAGCCCTTAGGTTCTTAAGGCCTTTCTTGGCTTTCTGTCACCCAGTCCCATGGCCATTAATATCCACAGCTTAGGTCTCAGAGTAGATTTCACAAGTCTCTTCTCTGGCTTCTTTCTGAGTCAAGTGATGGGTCAGACATGACTAGGTCCTCCACTCCTACAGTACTTTTGAAGCGATGCTTGGTAGAAACCCTCTGCGTGCTTGTTGAATAAATAAAAGATTGACTTTAGGATGTGGGTCACTGACTGAAGGAGTCTCATTGCTAGTAGACATTTAATCTTGAAAGGAGGAGAAGGAGGAGGGGGAGGAGGGGGAGGAGGGGGAGGAGGGGGAGGAGGGGGAGGAGGAGGAGGAGGAGGAGGAGGAGGAGGAGGAGGAGGAGGAGGAGAGAAGAAGAAGAAGAAGAAGAAGAAGAAGAAGAAGAAGAAGAAGAAGAAGAAGAAGAAGAAGAAGAAGAAGAAGAAGAAGAAGAAAATAATCTTTCAGCCATTTACAGAGTTGAGACAGCTTAATAAAAGGCTGGTTTTAGCCAGGTGTGGTGACTCACACCTGTAATCCTATTATTTGGAAAGCTGAGACAGGAGGCTGGAAATTTTGAGACCAATTTTTGGCTGCATATGAGTTCTAAGCCAGTCTGGACTATACAGTGTGTGTAAAGGAAGGGAGAAAGGGAGGGAAGGGGAGAAAGGGAGGGAAGAAGGGAGGGAAGAAGGGAGGGAGTCTATAGTAGGCAGTCTACAGGAGTCTGGTAGCACTCTTGAAGACATTTCAGCTTTCTAGCTTCACCGACAGCCTGAACAAAGCTCTGTGGATTCTGATGAAATTAAGGTTTATGACGGGACGTAAACAAGCATCAGTGAACTTGCTCATCCTCCTCCCAGCAAAGACTAACCAGGAGCGTCTCCCCAAAGAGACAGTTGGTAACAACTCATTGAAATGCACACACAGCACCGTGTCTGTAAATACATCAGAGAACTGTAACTCACTGTCATTATTTAAGTTACTGACCTCGTTTGTTTTCAAATATCCCCTCACCAGGACATAGCTGCACATCTTTTGACCTGACCTTCCACTTTGTCTGAGCTAATATGGGGCACACTAGTACAGGGGTGGGAGATGCTCAGAGGACAATTTTACAGGTGTTGATGCTGGGCAAAGGCAAAACCCAGAAGAAGCAACTGACTCTGCATGGAGGGTTTAGACAGAAGGCCACTGCCCCACCCTCAAGCTGAGTTTCCAGTGTTTATGTTTCACTGGTTAAGAATACCTTTTCTTTTAAGAATACAATCCCTTGGTTCTGATAGTAATTCAAATCTTTATGCCCAGAGTACACGATTCTCCTGCCAGCCAGCTTCTCTTCGGAGGACTTTATTCCAATGCAATGACCACAATGGCATTTGTGGAAAACCCAAGGAAATGTCCACCTTCTGCAGCTGAAAGTGAATGAAAGCTGCCATGCATCCCCCAATATATGTGACTCCTTTCAGGAACTCCTGACTGGAAGTGTCTGAGGGCAGTGGCGAGCTATGAACATCTCTTCTGAGAATAGTGCCATATGGTTTTAACAGAGGTTCGTTTCCTGAACCCAACAAGGGCTGCTGAATCTCAATCCAAGTAAAATAATAATGCAGACAATTCCACTCCATTACTTGCAGTGAAGCCCATTCTGTGTGGTCCACACAGAACTGCTCAGACCTCCAAAGAGACATTAAGCCATTTTTATGTACCATACCCTTAACGGGTGGACTGCTAGGTAAACTTCCTGGAAGATTAGCACCTGTCCTGTACTTAAGGTGCCATCACCCCTCCCTTTATTTGACTACAACACGTTAACTCAACGGGAAGGAAGGAAGGAAGAAGATGGACATGCCAAGTTAACAATTATCAATGAGAATAGACATAGAGGCAATTGAACATCACAAAAACACACTCATAATTGCCAACATACCAAACATGGAGAAAAGAGGGGAGGGAAGGGAGAGGAGAAGAGGGAGAAAATGAGGGGGAAGGGGAGAGGGAGGGGAGGGGAGAGGAAGGGGGAGGGAGAGAGGGAGATGGAGAGGGGGGAGAGGGGGGGAGAGGGAGGGGAGGGGAGAGAAAGGGGGAGGGAGAGAGGGAGAACTAAAAACACTGCATCTCTCAAAGTCAACATCGATGCCTGGAAATCCTTCAGACACAATTGGAGGTAAGAGAGGACTAGGAACAGAAAGCAGGGGAGGCTAGAGAACAGCTCTGTGGCGTAAGGTCTAGAACATTCAACTACTAACCTTAAAATAATCAAGAGAATAGGAAAATAAGATCCCTTCTGCACAGAAGCTAAGCAACACAAATGCTGAAAAAATAAAACATTTAAACCAAGGGATACAAATTTCAAAGAGGACCACCCTTTAAGCCTAAGAATATTCTCTTAAGAACAGAATATGTGAGCTCATGCTGGATTGCCCCTGATTCTGAGTTTTAGTACTGTAATTGCCTACAAAATGAACTAGCTCTCACTTTTAGACTATTAGATATCAAGTCCGAAAAAAATGAACTGGTGAAACCTTTTCATTTTGCCAACATATTTGGCGTGTTACAAAAAGATCTTGTTTTCCCCTCCTAAGACCTCTGCTTTCCAAAACCCAGCCACCTCTCTTTCAATCAATGTAGGGATATCACTCTTCAAAATGAAAGCTAGAAAATGTGACATTTCTCTAGATGATCACAGGAATTTCACTAACGGAGTCAAAGTCACAACCCCCTCTTGAAAAATGAAAGACAGAGACAAAGCCTGCAGGAAAATCAGTGGCCACACCGCCAAGGTCAGAGCCAGAAGCAGGTACAAGCCAGGCCATGGCTAACCACAAGGCAGGCCCGGAGCCTTCTCCCGGACTGTTTTCTTTTGACTGCCTAAAAGCCTTGCCAAGAAGCAGGCGGATACTGCTGAAAGAATATCTTCCACAGCTGAGCATCTGCACGTGTGACAGATAGCCCTGCTCCTGTGTGTGTGGCCTATGGAACACTTTGGGCGACTGCCTAGCAAGGCAGGAAAAAAACCCAGGGACACTTCTTCAGGAGAGTGGGACAAAATGTCAATCATACACATCTAACTGGACTCAACACACACACACACACACACACACACACACACACACACACACACACAGACTTTCCTAGTCTCCCTGAAATTCGCTTAGTGATTTCCCAGAAACCCTTCTGCCCGCCTTTATTTTCACTAAAACTCTCACACTTACACTTTGTTCCAGCCCATACCAGAAATTTTTGTGTGTTTGTTTTGAGCAATCTAGGGGATGGTTAAATAAAAAAATAAAATAAAATAAAAATAAAAATAAATTAAAAAAACAACTGTCGTTCTCGAAGCCTCTTTTTAAAAAACGAACTGCCAGCGCCCTTGCTGTGTATGAAAACTATGTTACCAAGCAAGTTTTGGTTGAATTTTCTTAAATGATTGAAAAAACAAATCTACTAAAACTTCATTTATCAGATTTTTTTTTCCTTTAAGCATCCATTAGCAAAGCTTGAGGGCAGTAGTGTACTGGCTAAAAGAATGAACTAAGAGCAGAGCTCTATGCACAGGAGGAGAGGAAAGAAGGCAACAATGGGGGCTGGAGAGAATGGCTCGGTGGTTGAGAGTATCATCTTGAAGACAACCCCAATTTGGTTCCCACTGTTCATATCAGGTAGCTCACAACTGCCTCTAACTCAAACTCCAGGGGACCCAATGCCTCTGGCCTCTGAAGTCACTTGCATGTGCGCGCGCGCGCGCACACACACACACACACACACACACACACAGAGTGCAAGCCAAATAAACACTTTGCTCCCTAGCTTGACTTTTAGTCATGGTGTTTTGTTGTAGCAATTGAAACACTAACTAAGACAAGTTGGTACCAGGAGTGGGGTATTGCTTTGACAGACCTGACCATGTTTTTTGGGTGAATTGTGGAAGTACTTCGGAACTTTGGGCTAGAAAAGCCACTGAATGTTGAGATATTCTCAAGGGGGATATTCTGTAGAAGCTTGGGAGATAAGAATGTTGAGAGTGGTGTGGAAGATGGAGGCCTGGCTTGTGAAGATTCAGGGGGAAGTTTAAAGAATTCTCTGAAGCTGCTTGCTACACTGAATTGAGAATCTGTCCTCCTGGTCAGCTGAAGCTAAAGAGTCAGCTATAACTAATAAGAGATTGGCAACATTAAAATAAAACCTTTGTGTTACTAGGATAATTGATGCTGACTAGCGGGAGCTAAGAAATTAGCAATGATGGAGAAGAGACCAGCATCACTGAGGTAAAATCTTCAAGGAAATGTTTTCTCAGAGTCAGCACAAGCAGGCTGTGTTGCACATGGCTGAGAGTGTACCTTGTACACTCTACTTATTAGTGTAAGAATCACCCAGACAATACTAATTTTAAAGACAAGAAGAGGTCATAGAGAGCAGCTGAGGCTTGGCACTGTGAGAGACCAGGAGAGGTCATTGGTGAAGGTAAAGGTAGCAGTTGAAGGCCCAGGACTGAAGGGATCATGCAAAGAAATTCAGACTTGAAACTGAAAAAATCGTTAAAAGGCTATTGGCAAAAGTGCAGCCCAGTTGCAGCAGAAAGCTCCAGTGTTTTGGAGATGCTAGTGCCATGGCATGACCAAGACCAGCAGCAGCAGCAGAAGGGGGTCAGCAGGGCCCATAAGACTATCCATGTGTGCTGCAGAGGGCAGAGCTGGAGAAATGACTCGAGCTCCTTGGTGGAGCCCAGAAGATTGGGACTGAATCCCAGATAAGTAGACACCAAATTATTTATACTGTCGGAGTTTGGTTTTGCTTGGTTCAGATTGTGACTGTGCTCTGGAAAAGGTATTTAATTTAATTTTGATTTTTATAGACTCTACATCTGAAAGACTTTGAACTTTTAAAAGAGATTTTTGGATTCTTAGAGAGATTGGATATCTTAAAGGGACTGACATGTTAATGTGTTCAAATTTATAAAGACTATGGGACTTTAAAAGTTAACTATGTTTTTAAAGTGAGACTTTAGGGATGAACAAGAGAGGAGAGATATGGTTTAATAGTGACGTGTTTGTATGTCAGGTTGACAGGGGGTCAGTTGTGCTGGCTGGTCTTATGTCAACTTGACACACAAACGAGAGTTATCTGAAAGGAAGGGATCTTAATAGAGAAAATGCTTCCATAATATCTGGCTCTAATGCATTTTCTTAATTAGTGACTGATGGGGGAGGGTCCAGCTCATTGTGGATGGTGCCACCCCGGGCTGGTGGTCCTAGGTTCTATAAGAAATCAGGCTAAGCAAGTGGTGAGGAGCAAGCCAGTAAGCAGCACCCCTCCATGGCCTCTGCACCAGCTCCTGTCTCCAGGTTCCTGCCCTGTTTGGGTTCCCGCGCTGACTTCTTTCAGCGATGGGCTACAGTGTGGAAGTGTCAACTGAATAAACCCTTTCCTCCCAAACTCGTTTTTGTTTGTTTGTTTATTGGTTGCTTGCTTGCGTTTGGCCATGATGTTCTGGTGCAGCAAAAGCAACCTTAACTAAGACACATACTAAAATTAAAGCATTAAAAATGAAAGAAAACTAAGTCCCAATGGAGAGCTCCTCTGAGTTCTGAGGGTCAGAGCTCACTGAAGAGGAAGAAAGGTGAACCTGGAAAATTAACCACTAATAACAAAAACATGCCCTCCTAACTGAGCAGCATGTCAGAAGGCCGATAAGAAAGAGCCACGGGTGAAGGCATTTGCCATGTGCTTAACCAGCCCATGCAAAGGCGAGAGAAGAGACACACTCCACAGAGCTGTCTCCTGACCCAGCACACTCGCTGGGGTATGAATGCACATGTTTACACAAGTGACCACCGGTGCACACGCACACAAACACATATGTATCCCCAAAATAATGTTCCTAAAATAAATATACTTTTTAAAGTAGCAACCAACTTCTTGGCCATTTTAATTGAAGGCTGGGGTTAGTGTTGCACTTGCTTAGTATGTAGAAGGCCCTGGGTCCAATCCCCACCACCAAGGAATCACTTTAAAGGTGCCAAGGATGAGAGGTATGGGTCCTGCCATGGTTCTGCACAGTGAGGATGAGAAGGGGCAAAGGGGAGGAAGGAGGGGAGGAATAAGAGGAGAAGGAAGGGGTTGGGGATTTAGCTCAGTGGTAGAGCGCTTGCCTAGCAAGCGCAAGGCCCTGGGTTCGGTCCCCAGCTCCGAAAAAAAAAAAAGAAAAAAGAAAAAAAAAAAAAAAGAGGAGAAGGAAGAGGAGGAAAAGCAATGGGAGGAAACAGCAGCATAATACAAAACATTCCCCATGAACTTATAAATAGAGCAATTCTGAATCATATCCATAAGTGTCAGTGAGCACTATCTGTTCATGTACTCCTTACAGCTGGAACCTCCTTTGCTCCGGGCTTATTTTAGTGTAACAAACCTGGTGGTGACTGTGAGTGGGAATCACTCCACAGAAATTTGAAAGTTGGAGGACATATGCTAAAAAGTTGGGAAAACCTTGGTAGAACTCTCCCAGCCCCATCCCCAAATCTCAAGAGCCCCTGCAGAGGGTCCTGCCTGTGTGAGGGCAGGGGAGATGGTGGGGTTGCTTTTCCTGCATCCTTGGCACTAATTAGGGGAAAAAAAACCTCTATTTTCATGACGACTACAATATCATTGTTTTTTGTTTGTTTTGTTTTGTTTCATTTTTGAAGCTGAGAATGACTTTGAACTACTAATTTTAGACAGTGCTGGGGACCAGGGCTTCCTGCTTGCTAAGCAAGCACCCTACTGGCTAAGCTACATCCCTAGGCCCCGGGATATCACTGTTAGGTAAAATTTTACTAAATCTCAAACGTGGGAATTCCAATTTAAAATAGGAAGGGGGTTGTAAGTGAACCCATGGAACTTCTAGGAAGCTGATTGCTTTCCCAAGAGCCACAGCCGCCCCAGGGGCGGGGGTGTCTTCAGCTACCAAATATAAGAATGAATATAGTTTGTCTTCAGGGACTTGTTCAAGTTGAAACCCCAAACTTGGAAAAACTGAAAGTTCCATGATACTCAAAAAGTCTATAGATTTCAGATTTTTTTTTTTTAGACCATGGATGCTCAACTGTCAATGTCTACAAAGATATTTCAAAATCCACTTACTACAGAGTCTGCAGCACCTCTGCTCTGAGCCCTGAAGAAGAGACACTGAGTTATATTGCAGAGGGAAACTGGACTGGGTGTGAAATACGTGATGTCCAGCCCTGGTACTCCAGAGGGCACAGGCCCAAGGGACAAAGCTCAGTAGAAATTCTGACAAATGCTCCAGATACCAGAGAAAGGACAATGCGATTGAAAGATAGTCTTGGGGGAAAAAAGCCACCCTCACTGGGGGCCCCCACATCTGTGTGCTGGTATCGCTTTTCTACATTACATACTCCTTTGCACTCTCTGGCAGGCATTTCTGAGTTTCTTGGCTCTAGGTAAAGTCCTCGAAGACAGACCCTATCTCTGTACTCAATACTGTCTCTTGAGCTACAAGAAGAGTTGGTTTTAATTGAGAAAATCATTCCAAAGACTGATTCTTTTTCCTATCAGGCTGAGGTCTAAGCAAAGCTCAAATGGATCTGAGGGGAGAGATGGAAGGAAGTAATGAAAATTAATCATGTCATTTGACTACATCACTTGTTTGGCTATTTCTATGAGGCCTCGATAGACAAAGAGAAATACTTCCTACTCGGGGTCGGGTTGGGGGACCATACACAAAGAGCTGTTAAGTTTCTTATCATAAACACTAACAGTGCGTTCATTGCCTAGCACCTTTCATTTAACTCTTTAGATATGAAGACGCAGCCACGGAAACTGCCCGATGCCCACACCCTGCAGCTATGCTGACAGGAAAAAGAACTAATATCTACTGTTCTAGCAGCAGTGGCGGCAGGAATGTGCAGTAGCTTAAATGTGTTTTTCATTGTCGAACGGGTCTGATTTCTTTCAGACGGATATGGGTTGGAGGCTGAGGATTGGCGATGGAGTTCGGATGACAGAAAGTGAAGCCACGGCAGGACAAACTGTACAGAGGCTTCACGCTCCCCTTAGCTAGAGATGAAAGGTGGGTAGCGTGCGCAAAGGGCTTTCCTAATCATGTCACTGGAGAGGGATGGGATGCTCAAAACTACTGAAAGCATTGGATTCTGGGAATTCCTCCTTACCCATTAGATTGGATGTGTGAGATGGGGATCTTGAGGGAATTACTCACAGCAGTTTTGAGGTTTCTAAATAAAGGCGGGATGCGGGGGGCGGGGTGGGAGGGAAACTGCGCAGGCCTCCTGATTGACTTCAAAGTTGATTTTATCTGAACGTTTCAGAATTGAATGAAGGAGAGGCACTTTATCCACATTTTCCCTACAATGTTGGAACACTGGTTTCATTTTGCTATGGAGAGAGAATGATCTTATCTTTAGGAACAGTTCCAGTGACCGTGTATTTGTAAATATGTACACAGACCAAGCCATAGACTCACTAACCTTCAGTGTGGTTTTTGTTCTATTAATTTGGGACTATTAGAAATTTATGTCATGATGACCAAATAAGCTTTAAATGCTAAAATCCAAACAAAATTTTGTTTTCCCACAAGTACTATTTCTACACGATCAAGTCATTTATTCATTGGCATCTACTAGGAAGGCATGCCATTTCTTATAAGGTATTAAACTATAACCCCTTATAACATGTGCTCTGTCTCCTCCAGAGCCTTAAAAGCTCACAGGGAATGCAGTAGCACTGTCATAAGGTGACATGGATTAAGAATTAAGTGTCACAGCCACAGTATCGCAAAACTTGAGGCAGACAGACACCCCTCCTAAAGGAGCTGGGGTCTGCAAAGGGTAAGATTTCAAAAGGTATAATGAAAGAAGCCTTTTCAAAGCAGCAGGCAAAGCACAAACTTAGACAACAAGAGAGGCGTGGCGTGTTGAGGGGAGGAGGGGGCACTCCAGCCAGAGCCTCGGAAAGCTTTCTCCTAGCCAGCACAGACTGTTCAAACTCCTGTGGGAGTTCCGGATATCTGTGGAGACAGCTTTGGTTGCCACATAATAGATGCTCCACTGTAATCCGGTAGGTAAGGGCTAAGGATAACAGTTGTACTACAGTACATGGACAAGTCCTCCAGAACGGGAAGGTTTTCCACATCTCTTGCAGCTTCCAAAGAGACTCCAAGAGACACTACAATAGGATGAGTTACTGAGCCTAGATTCTAACACTCCTCTTTTAACTCATTATGTTCTCTAGAATTAAAGCTATTTAGAAACCCAGGAATAGAGTTCTACATGTCAGGAAATCTTCACCAACAACAGCAACACCTTTGGCGTCCATCTTGGTTTATAGCCACAACATTCAAGGTGCTTCTGCGAATGCTCACACACCTGGTTTGTCCAATTACATCTTTCAAGGCATTGACTAGTCTTTTCCAAGCACTTAAGTATCAAAAATGAGTAAATGAGATTTTATTTAAAGTGCTGTTTCTTGTCTTTTCTTTTCAGACTATAGTTATAGCACTATATTTATCTTTTGAAAATTGTTTAGACAGACATAAAACATAAGGATTTCATCTCAGGATAACAAAGGGTCACTATTAAATAACTGGTATTTAAAAAAAAAAAAGATGCTGCCTTTAGAACATTCTAGAACCATCAGAGCATGTCTAGTGGATTGACAGAGATAAGATGGTGCTAAATTATTCTGAGCCTAGGGAAAGAGACAGAGAAATCTGTCATGGATTGAATGATGTAAATACAGAACAAACCTTGAGGATTTCACAACATGACACCCCAGTCCCACGGTGACACAATCAGAGTTGAAACTTGAGAAAACTGAGCTGTAGCTCCATGTGAGGGGAGAGGCAGACACGGGTAGCCTAGGCAGCACCAGGAATCTTGGTTTATTACAACTCCCTATGTCAAGCCACGGAAGGGGTAGCTTTTACAGGGAGATCATTTAGAGATCAAACGGACTCTGTGGCGTTTGTTTTAAGGATAAGAAAGAGGTGGAAATTGAAGATGGTAAGGATGAAAGAAAAATAGGGATTTGAGAGTTGTTTACAAAATCAAAGTGGCTGTTCATGGGCAGTATTTTAAAAGGACAAGCAAGGAAACAGGGAGGCAGGCAGCCAAGTTCAGGACTTCTGCTCATGTCGGCATAGGTGGGAGCTGAAAACGATGAAGCACAAGAGGAAAGGGGGAGAGGCCAGACAGGCGGGGATATCAGAGCAGGAATAGCCAGGAGGCTGCAGAAGGGACAGGATGAGAAAGCCCAGCAGAAGGAAGCAAGTGTGGGCCAGCACTAGCAACCTTCAGGCTGCAGTGTGGCTGGAGGAGTAGAAGCCAGACTGCCGGAGACAGGGAGGGAGTGGGCGATACGGAAGTGGGGGCGACAAGTCTGACTCTTTCTAGAACTTCAGTGGTTAGGAAAGAAGAGAGGGAGAGAGGGGGAGCAGAGACAGACAGAGAGAGGGAGACAGACAGACAGACACGGAGAGGGAGAGGGGGAGGGAGAGGGAGAGAGAGGGAAAGAGAGAGAGAGAGAGAGAGAGAGAGAGAGAGAGAGAGAGAGAGATTAGATATTGGCTCCAAAGAGCAATAAACAAAAGGGATGTTTATGGGCAGTAAATCTGACCTGCTGAACAAGAAAACATTATCCCTATAACTGTTTGTGTGTTTTCCTTTGCAGTCAAATAAAAAAATAATAATAATCGAACCAAAGTGTCCTTTGTTGCTACTCTGAAATTATGTGGTAAACTTCTCAGGTGGACAAATTATACTGATTCAGACACATTCTTAACCAAAACTGTTAATTTGTAAAATGGAATTTTACCTCTCCAGAAGATAACTAAGAGGAAAGATGCACATTTGACTCTTTCTGTAATGTGCTAAAAACTACGACACATCAGAATATTGGAAGGGTCACTACAGCACCCTGCGATGAGAAGCCAAGTCACCTACCCTTCCTGAGGATCTAAAATATGGCCATGCAACCAGCCAGAGCTGTATTCCTGCCTGGCCAGAACCCAGGCTTGGACCACAACACTGGATGACAGTCTAGCTCTGAGACTCACTTAACCTGGGGACTTTGCTGCATGATTTAACCTCCCCAGGCTTTTGCCCTCGTATTTAAATTAAGATTGTATCCTTACCTACTTTATAGAGTTATCATAAATACCATACGGTGATAGATACTGCTAATAATCTTTGTGTGTGCGCGCACACATGTGTGCATATGTATATATGTGCACAAATACATTATTGTATGTGTATGTATGTATGTGTATGTGTTTATAAATGTGCATATGTGTGTATGTATACGTGTATGAGTGTGTATATATGTGTATCTATATGTGTGTGTGTGTGTGTGTGTGTGCGCGCGCGCACGTGTAGTTCACAGGACAGCCTCAGCTAGCAGTCTACATATTCTATCTTGTTTGAGACAGTTTGTTCCTTGCTTTTCCACTGTTACCCCAGGCTAGCCAGGGCTTCTGGGAATTTTGCTAGCACTGTTTCTCATATTCTCATAGAAAGGCTGGGATCATAGTCATTCAAGCTACACATTCAAATTTTACACAGTATCTAGGGATCTGAACTCAGGTTGCCAAACTAACAAGTTAAGAGCTTTTGTCCATGGAGCTTTTTAACCTCAAGATTAAAGCTATATAGCGGTTTCCCCCAGTTCTTATAGACAGAAAAGGCAAGACTCTAAGGGGAGGA
Organism: Rattus norvegicus; assembly: GCF_021556685.1. Taxonomy (NCBI): domain Eukaryota; kingdom Metazoa; phylum Chordata; class Mammalia; order Rodentia; family Muridae; genus Rattus; species Rattus norvegicus. Next base: position 31,496,128 of record NC_141542.1, on the reverse strand, counting down.
AAATGCTCATACTGACTAAAGGGATCTACCTTGTTTCTGTTTCTGTTTCTGTTTTCTTAGCCTGAAGAGGTTCTATTAGCTCAGCTCGAGTACTGACGCTAGACAAGGAAGTATGGCACTAAAACTAGAGTCCTTTGAGACTAGACCTCTGATGACCAATAATATTTACCTGTTGGCAAATGCCTTCCAACATAATATAATCAACTGTGAAAGGCTCTTATTACAAGAGAATAAGATAAAAGCCATCGTGTTTCCTTTCTCTGCCCTTCAGTGATTCTCCTGAGCTTCTAAAGGAGCCTCAAGGGCAACATGGGGACATAGACATTTTCTGAGTATCTACAAAATGTCCTTGAGAAACTGCCTAGGCAAGGCATAGACACGTCACAACCCAGATAACCTTTACTGCAGAAGCACACTGCTGTTCTCTCCAGACCCACTGGGAGAATTATATGGAGCTCTGTCAGAGACAAAGGAGTCACATTCTAAAATTCTGAAGACAGTCGTCCACCTTCAAGGCACAGAAAGCAGCAAGTCTGTTTGCTCAAGGACTAAGGTCACAGCCTTCAGAGTATACTTATCTCAAACGCGGCAAAGAAGCCATAGCACAGACAAATGCCCCAGATATGCAGGCTGACACCATAGAACTGTGCCATGAGAAATGGCTTTGCTCACACTTAGCCGGTATTTTGTTTAGACAACTTAAAAGTTTATGAATCTGACCAAGGCCCAGGAAGGTCACCCATGCTATCAAAAGGACACTTTCTGGTGCAACTGGTGGTGTGACGATGTTGACCCAGGAGAATTGAGAAGTTAAGTTGTGGATCTATCTGCCCAATTGTGTGCGTAGTCTAAAGAGGAAACTCCTCCATTTCCAGTGAGAAACTAAGTGCTGAATAACACCGAGACACTAACCAGAGCTGGTTTTTCCAGCTCCATAGAGAGCAAAGCAAAGGGCCCAATAATCTAGTCTGAGGCAGCTCTTGCCACCAAGAGCCGCTTTGGATGCAGCTTCCCAGCTCTGACTTTCAACCAAATGAAAGTGGCAATTCGTGTCGGTCCTGGGAATTGAACCCAGGTCCCCTGCAGAAGCAACAAGTACTATTAACTGCAGAGCTATCTCTGAAGCTCTCCAAATCCTGTTTCTATTTAGTGCAAATGGTTTGGCAACCACTAGGCCGATCTCTTATTCATTTGAACATTTTACTGCTGCCAACCACGGAACAGGCGGCTCGTCGAGGTGAAGAGACAGTTCTTCACACAGAGAGAAGCAAGACACGTTTATGTAGGAGGGAAACTATCTTGGTCGTTGCGACACAAAGTCTCAACTCATGGTCTAGTTCACCCCAGATTTAACAGGCACAGACATTCCCACTGACGTGCAGGAGTCAGGCCCAGATGCAAATACTGCGCCCCACTGTCTCAAAACATGATCTATATTTAAACTCACAAACCGAGATGACGTAAACAGAAAAGAGTGTGGAAAAGAAGAACAACAACTTTTAAAACTTTTAAATCAGTTTCTGCATGGCTGCACGGAGATCTCTGCTGTCATACTCTGACACAGAGGCCGAGAAAAAGCATCACTTTTAACTCTATTGGTAAGATGAAAGGGATAAAAAGGATACACTGAATGACATTATAGGCATTAATATTGAAAAAAATTCTCCTCATCAGAAAGAAGTATTCCCTTTTCTCGGAGAAATAAAGGCACCTAAAACACCCTAATAAAGCCAGGTGTAGTGGCTCAAATTTTTAATCCCAGCACTTGGAAGGCAGAGGAAGGCAGATCTCGGGGAATTCAAGAAGTCCCAAGTTCAGCCATGACTACACAGTGAAACCCCATCTTTATAAAAGAAAGGGTGAGGGTTGGGGATTTAGCTCAGTGGTAGAGCGCTTGCCTAGCAAGCACAAGGCCCTGGGTTCGGTCCCCAGCTCCGAAAAAAAAATAAATAAATAAAAATAAAAGAAAGGGTGGAATGGAGAAAAAAACGGACCTGTTATGTTGCTCTGTCTTAGCATGGTTTTGTAAATGGTTTCCCACATTTACCAGAACATCAAGAGAGAACTAGGCACTCTATATCTAGGGAGGATCCTTCTCTCAAGAAGTCAATGATCAATACCAAATGAGGGTCTGGCCGTAGGATGTTCCTCATCTCACAACCCGGTGGCATCTGCTCTATGAAGCCCTGTGCGCATCACCACTCAGATTCTGATGCCTAAGACCAAAGTCTGATGCTCCAACGAATGGCTGCAAGTCTGGGCTTTCTCAAACTTTGTCTTAGGAGCATGTGTAGAGAGAGGATATTATGCTACCAATTCCAGAGAGTGTGGTAATCTGTGATGCTTTCCAGACATCTGTGTCAAAACGAAGTTGTACTTAATACCCACTTGCTTAAATTTCATCCATTCGTGCTCAAATTATCTGCTCTGAAAGGGCAATGTTTACGCTTGTGCACATTTGGGTTTTAACCTCGAAAACCATTGCTAGGGATTCATCTCGGCCTCTGAACATCTGCTTCAAAACCCAAGCTCAAGCCCATCACTTCAACGGCATTGCAAACACACCATGCCATTTTCAAACCTCCACTGCGGGCTGTGACATCCTGTTACCACCCAAATCATTAAAGCCAGAGCTAGAATGCTAATGAGTTATTCCAAATGAGAGCTCACAGAGCAACAGGCACCATTATTTCTTCCTCAAGTTGGTTTGTAGTGAGCAAAAGGATGTATTTGATTGGGTGTCCATTTCATGTAAATCTCACTCGATCTTCTCCTACATACCTTTCCAAAGCCCCTAAAACCTACAAGGCCATCAGTGTCAAGGAAAAACAGAAGCAGACCCACCATGCCCATCAGTTTTACGTAGAATAAGTGTCGGCAGGTTAGTACTGCCTGCTTTGTTACTCTCTCTTCAGGACCCAACCCTTCCCGAGTGATTAGAAAGACACACATCGGTCACTTCACAAAACAATGTAAATAAATGTGGTGTGCCCTGTGGACTCTCAATGCTTGCATGTGTTCAAATCAACTTGCTTAACACAGGCTATCAGGAAAAAAAAAAGACCTTTCTCCTCTTGGTTTTTAATTAACGTTTTCTGTATGTTCTTTTTTTAATGTCTACATCTGAATATTGACTTATTTGAGTCTCACCAAAGTGCCTGAAATGACTTAGGCTTGACTGCATGCTTTAGCACTTGGGCAAGCCAGATCTAGTCACGCATTCCAGACACGGCTGCCCCAGCAACAATTTGAAGGCTTAATTAAGTCACACTGCCTATCGCATTTATTTATAAAAAGCTAATATTGCTAATTTGTTTACTAAATACAACTAATTAATTCCTTTAGCAAACTGCATGAAAGGCACACAGAAAATTGGACAAAGGTTCCTCATGAATCAAAAGGACTACAGATCAGCCTAGTCCTGAAACGGACACCCCTTAAGACACTCCTTCATAGCCTGCTCCCCTTTCTTCTCTCTGCTGTTGACATGGACGCTAGTGGCATATTCATTTCCTAAAGTTCTACCTGCATCCTCAGCACACTGGGATTTAGAATTGCTTTCGAGCCGGCTTCCTTGCCTCTGTATGTTCCTTACGTCCTGTGTCTTCCTTCCAATCTGTGTTTCCTGCTTTCCTAGCAAACTAAAATCGCCCCCTTGGACTTGAAGCTCTAAATAGATAGAATCCCTACTATTCTGCATACAGCAGGAATCCAAAATTTGTCCTCTCCATCAGCCTGCCGAAGAACCCTCCTGCCTTCTTCATTGACTCAGGACTCCCCTCAACAGCTGTCTTCCCTCTACACCATCCTCTCTGCACCAAGATAGCCTCTCTCCCTGCTGAGACCCTGCGTAGGCACAGCCAGTGATACAGGAAGAGCTCCAGATAGTATGGTGTCCCAGAAACAAGGGATTCAGTGCTGCTGACCAATGGTCCACATCCCCTGGCCATTCTCCTCTCTCTTCCTTTTAACAAATGCTTCCTTCTACCTGGATCCCATCTTCTTCAGGGCTCAGCTTCCCCCAAAGTGCTTGCCTTCCCTTTAATATTTCTATCACACACTAACAAACACATGGATACTGAGCTTTGTGACAGTGCTTAGGAATTGTTCTTTTGCTCCTGTGTTGGCTTGCTTTTATCATGCTAGGGATAGAATCTAGGGATCCCTGCTCTACCACAAAGCTACACTCCCAGCCCCTAATGAATGACAGGTGTTTACTAAACTCTCTCTTATACTCACCTTTATAAATAGACTCTATCATAAATGGGCTTTATCATTTATATTTTCTGATGGAGATGCTCAAGCCCAGGAATGCAAAGTGGTTTGTCAAGGATCACTCACTCCATGTGTCAGGGTAAAGGCTTCGGTTTTGTAACCCAACATCCAAATGGGCTACCTTTCGTGCTGTTTCTTCTCTCTTGTTCCCTCAGTTCCTCTCCTCCCCCTTGGCACAGCCAACACTCTCAAAGCCACTGTCTAAATTCCTTGAGCCCACTTTTTTCACCATTACTGATTTTCTCCAGTCTTGGGAATCTGCCTCTCCACTGGGATCCCTTTGGTCAAAGTCACTCATGGCTTCCATATTGCCCTGCCCAATGGCAGTTCCTAGAGACAAAAATTAAACACAGTAGGGGACACACCTCTGCAGCCCTGAGTCCATTGCCTCTGAGACACTGTACTATCTGGAGCTCTCCCTACATCACCGGCTGTACCTGCTCAGGGCCTCTCATCAGCTCTTTGACTTTATCTGACTTCAAACCTTGACTTCTATCTAACATGATTTTTTATGCTCTATGACTTTTAATACCCTCTCCAGGCTTGACACAGCCAACCTTCTAGCGTTGTAACATGACATTATCATTACAGAGTCCACACTCAAGGACCAAACAATCAAGCTATGAAAGAAAAAGAAAGAAAAAGAAAGAAAGAAAGAAAGAAAGAAAGAAAGAAAGAAAGAAAGAAAGGAAGGAAGGAAGGAAGAAAGAAAGAAAGAAAGAAAGGAAGGAAGAAAGGAAGAAAGGAAGAAAGGAAGAAAGGAGAGGGAGAGAGAGAGGGAAGGAGGGAGGGAGGGAGGGCAGGAGGGAGGGCCTGAAAGCTAGTTCAACACTTAAATCATTCTCTAAGCTCTTCAGAGTATCCAAGTTGGGTTCCTAGCACCCACATTAGATGGTTCACAACTGCCTGTAATCCCAGTTCCAAGGGACCAAATACCTTCTACAAGCCCCCAAGAGCACACGGACACACTAGAATAAGTCCTTTTTTATAATCACAAAATAGCTCTTAGGGTTTTAAGAAAGTTTATAACTTGTTGCTAGCTCAAAGCACATGCAGCCTGTGGGCCACAAGTTTGACACACCTGAAGCCTACACGATCTAGGGCTTCGAGTAGCATGTCTATGCACACCTACCTCTGGAGGTTCATGACCTACCCATTCATCCACTCTACTAAAACCATTCTGGCCTCCTTGCTGGGCCTTAAATAAGCCAGAGGGTTTAGCAATAAGTCCTGCTTTTGACACACTGCCTAGATCCTCCTCCTGGACACCGATAAATGATCCACTTGTTAATGAGATTCGGTTCTCTGCTTAAATGTTGCCCCATCTACCATACTTGGGAGGAAAAGCATGTACCTGTCTCCATGAGATCTCAACTGTGTCCTTTCTCTCCTTTTCTTTAAAGCACTTGGCATCTCGTGTGTGTGTGTGTGTGTGTGTGTGTGTGTGTGTGTGTGTGTGTGTGTGTATGAATATTTTGCTTATTGTCTTCTTTATCCCAACACAGTAAAGGAAAGCAGGTCTGTTAAAGGGAGACTCCTGCCATAGATTATAACATCTTCCTACAACTAGTCAATGTGCAGACAATGCAACTCTGGAGTACTCATTCAGCCTCGAACACACACTTCCAGGCTAAGGTATTTCATTGTAGACAATGGGCTGGAAAAATGGTATGAACCAGAGGCAGTGGATAAACACAACAGAATGCCTAGTCCAGATACGTCAGTGTCGTCACACATATGAATCCAGTGGTTGTGACAGGATACCCAACCTGTGCAGACTCTTGCTGGACAAAACCTCAGCATGAGTGTTGGGGATGATCATGGAGTCCCACCCCTAGTTAAGGAGCATTTCCCAATTGATAGCTGCTGGGAGAAGAGAGTCCACTTTTCTTTAAGGATGTGGCCCATGTAAGTGAACCAAGCTCCAGGGCATTGCCCCACAGCCAAGCACAAGCTAGACTTCATTGTTTGTGTTTGTTATTAAAGAGAACACAGAGTCGAGTGGGAAGGGGGGGTAGGAGTGGATCTGGAAGAAGTTGGCGAAGGGGGGATGAATATGATCAAAATACATTATGTAAAAGTCTCAAAAAATTAATAAAATATTTTAAAATTATTTTTGACCAACTATAGTAGAGCCTGATAAATACTCGCTGAAAACAATAAGCACACAATGGCATCATACAATTCAATACTAATTGTATTAGTTATTAGTGGATTGCTATCTTTTGAGCCGTATTTAAATGCCTTATGAGGAGAACAGCATGCCTTATACTCCAATCTGTATATAGTCGGAATAGCATTTGCAGAATAGTTCAAGAAGCCTGCTGCTGCCTGGCTGGTTTAGGAAATAAAAAGAGCATTTATATACACTCAACATAGAGCAGTTCTGGTTGCTGCTGCTGCTGCTGTTGTTGTTGTGGTGGTGGTGGTGGTGGTGGTGGTGGTGGTGGTGGTGGTGGTGGTGGTGGTGGTGGTGGTGGTTTTAGGTATGCTACATGTAAAGACTTTAATGAAGAAAAAGAATCTATATAGTCTCCTTCTTGTGTGAAGAGAGTTCTATGACACCAAAGACAAAATCAATGTCTATAAACAGAAATGAAATATAAATAAAACCACAATAATAAAAAAATAAAAACATGGCAAGGCCAGAGAGCCAAGAAACCCAGCCAAAGTAAACTCAGCAGTCAGGTTAAAGTAAGAGTTGAAGGTGAAGGAAGAATGTGAGATTTCAACACTGGAGGTCTGAACAGAGACTGCACAGGACTGAACAGTTACAAAGGAGACTACACAGGACCGAGCAAAGTTACAAAGAGGAGGACAAGAGAGAGTCCTCAAGAGAAGAAGGAGAAGAGCATGCTGCAAAGGTTTCGAGCAGGTTTGAGGAACAAAGAATGTTCTAAGGCATCTCTGTCAGCTTTCCTCAGAGACAGAGCTGAGACCTTGAGAACAACAGGGGTTTGTTTGGCCTTTTGTTTGGTTGTTCAGTTGTTTGGTTGTTTGGTTGTTTGGTTGGGTGTCGGTTTTTGGTTTATGACTTTGCTTTTTTTCCCTTGCTACCTCTAGCCCAAAACATTTACAACCTAGTTCATCTAGAATCTCAAGGTATTAGATGATTCTAGAACTTTCTTAAGGTTTTTAATTTTTGTTCTGGTCCCATCACATAATAGTGTTGCTAAAAGACGATATTTAGACCCTGACTGGATCACTGGGCTAAATGGAGGATTTCTGTAAGCAGTTTGTTTTTGTGTATTTTTGATGTGAAATTTTATAATAAAGAAAAGAATCAGTATTTGGTTTGCATTGAACATCAAAATAAGGCTGATTATTTTTCTGGTATTAAAGATAAAACAAAAATGTAATAAAGACAATGCCTTATGTAGCCAAAAGAAAGAACGAAGGAAGGGAGGGAGGGAGGAAGGAAGGAAGAAAGGAAGGAAGAGAAAGAAAGGAGGGAAGGAGGGGAGGGAAAGAAAGGAGGAAGAAAAAAGAAAATGAAAGAATAAAGGAAGGGAGGGGGAAAGAGGGAGAGTATGTCAACAGCTGTTTGTTGTTTTAATTTCCCCTGGGCAGAAAGAATAAGAAACTCAGGCAGTGACCCTGCTTACCAACTAACACAGACAGGGCACTAAATGAGTGCACACTTCAATGAGTGCACACCTTTCCAAGGAGTGCACACTTTCAATGAGTGCACACTTCCAATGAGTGCACACTTCCAATGAGTGCACACTTTTCCAAGGAGTGCACACTTCCAGTAAGTGCACACTTCCAATGAGTGCACACTTCCAATGAGTGCACACCTCCAATGAGTGCACACTTTCAGCTCGCACAGCTGATTCTTCAGTAGCCTACTGCTTCTTTCTCATGCTCCAAATCACCAAAATGAAATCCAGATTCTACTTAGCTTCATCAAGAAATTTAGACGCTGAGTTCTGGGGGTCACTGCAGGAAGCCCTTGCTGTGCAAGCATGGGGACATGGGTTAACCTCCATCCCAGGACCCAGGTATAAATAACAAACACACAGTAAGTAAATAAACAACAAGAAAATAGCCCAGTGTACCAGTAGTCCTCAGCCTGTGGCCTGTGATGTCTTTGGAAACTCTCTAACTCCAAAAATATTTACACTACGATTCCTAACAGTAGCAAAATTAGAGTAATGAAGTAGCAATAAAAAAATGTTATGGTTGGGACGTCACCGCAACATGAGGAACTGTATGAGAAGGTCGCAGCATTAGGAAGGTTGAGAGCCACTGCCAATGGACTTTTAATGCCTGCACTGGAGAGATGGAGGCAAGGAGACCCCTAGGGCTTTCTAGGCTGCCAGCCTAAGGTAGGAGCTCTGAGGCAATGAGCGACTCAAAAAGCAAGCAAACAAAAATGGCGGACAATACCTGTGGATCACTCTAAGGTTGTGGATCCCCTCCTCTGGCTTGTACAGACATGCACGGGAACTCGCACGTATATACACTCACACGTACACCAACAATTTCAAATGCTAAATTTTCCATAATACCACTCTTGCCCTTAACTTTACACCTCAGGACTCACGTCTCTGGAGTCTGTAGAGTCTGTCAGAGCACCCTCGTGCACTGGTCTTATTAAATGTGAAGACATGCTTCAGAATCCCCAGTTTGGCTGAGCTTTATTTTTGAAGGGGAGGGTTGGAGACACGGTTTCTCTGTGCAGCTCTGGCTGTCCTGGAACTCACGCTGTAGAGCATCCTGCCCTCGTCATTGACATCGGCCCGCCTTTGCCTCCTGAGCGCTGGGATTAAAAGCGCACACCACCATCATACAGCCGAAAGAATCGTTTGCCTCAGTGGTTGGCCGAGCCTCTGATTTCACCTTTCTCCATCTCAAACCCTCCCAATCTAAGCCACCAATGCCCTGCATTGTTCTATGTGACATCCAGACCCCGGTTTAAGGTTCCAACTTCTTTTTCTCATCTTCACTTAACCTCTGTGACATTAAAATCAAGCCACTGGTTGTGGTGGCACACATGTTAGGACATGCTGAAAAGACGAGGCAGACGGATCGTGCATTTGAGGCCAGCCCTGGGCTGCACTTCTCCCTCTCCTGGCTATGTTTTAAAATAAAACCAGCCACTAAAGGCTGGTCTTCTTTTCAAAAGCTCTGAATGGAAAAGTAACAACAGTTCACTTTGCACTTACAGGCAGATCTCACGGCATGATTTTTAAAAAGGCATTTGCCAAGCCAGATGCTTCTCAGTTCGGACCTTTCCCCGTGTCCTGGTGAATACTCACGTCTTAGAGGCTTGAGTCTACATGCTACTATTGCACATGCTTCTTGAGCACTGGGAACAAGAAGAAACATTGTCTGACCTGCATCTTCCCATCCCCTGCCTAGTCCTAGACACCCCATCTTCTGTGGAGACAAGCAAGGGAGGAAAAGAAATGGCACACCCATGGGTTTGGTTACATTGGACCCACACTTCAGCCTTTGCTCTTGATGGACCTCTAGCCCCAAATAACAAGTAAGTCACTGTGACCAGGCAACCTTCCCTACACAGACTTTGCCCCCTTGCTTTCTGCTCCATCAGAATGAAAGAAAATAATAATAACTGTAAAACTACCAATACTTAACTCCCCACATCGACTTCAGTCCTCATCTCTATATAAGTCACACACACACACACACACACACACACACACACACACACACACACACACACACTGAAGCAATCTTAAATTATTTTGACTATGGCAATTTAATAATACTTTCTATATGTCCTGTTGTATTCTCAGCTTCTAATCTCAACGTTTGACTCAAGTCTTAGTTACATTAAACCACTTTTAAAATATTCGCTGCAGATGAGCGAGGCTGTCAAGGCTCTCAACTCCTCTCAAGCCTTCTTTCTCACTGGCAAGATGACTCCCTGTCTACTTCATGAGGCTGTTGTGATGTCATGGCATTAATGGCAAATTTTGTAAATGATGCAATCAGGCCAACAGAGCACCCAAGAACCCCTCGGAAGGATGACACCACAGACAGAACTCTGAAGAGGTTTGAAGATGGGAACCAATAGTCTCGTGGAATATGCCATTGGAGTTTTATGAGAAATACTGGGCAGGTGGAAAGCATTCACTAAAACAGAAAGGGTGACAGAGAGTACACAAGTTAATGAGGAGGCAACTGGACAATGTGAATTCTGAGGCGGGCAAGCTTAACAGGAAATGGCCAATGCAGCAAGCTAGAACACTTTGAGAGAAATGGGGATAGGAGATGCCCTCAGGCTGATTTCGGAAAAGTAAGTTTTAGAACGTTCATCTTTACAAAACAGATGAGTTCTCATTTTGAGCTGAGAGGGCCAGTCAGCAGACAACTGGCTACTGTCATCCAAAGACAAAGTCAGCTTAGAAGGTGACAAAACATAAAATATGAAGCCCACCCAAATATATCCATATCTATCAGCCTGCACGAAGGAGCAGATACTACAGGAAATTATACCTAAATATGAAATAAGTCCTCTGTGGCGCTGCCTCTGAAATGACATTTATGCTTTCTGAATTCTCTGCAGCTTTTGCAAATGTTTTCCTTCTGTAGCAATTAATTAAGTGCTATTTGAAATGTAAACAAAGAAGCCAGAACCATTGCACATCATGCATAAGCCTTTTTTTACAAGCCCCATAATTTTATAACTTACAAAAAAAAAAAAAAGGCTAAAGCACTTTCCACAGCACCATTCAAACACAGAGGGGATTACTGCCTCTCAACAGCGGCGTAACATTCATCGACGAGATCTTAAAAGAGAATAAAAAGCAAATCCTATGTAGTAGGTGAGATTATTTAGTCCTTGTGACTAATACTCTTTCCGGTTCCCCCCAGTAGAGCATGTGGCTGGGTGGCAGCTGCAGGGGCCTGTGTGCAGCCGATTCTCATGACGCTTTCCTTCCCAGAACCCTCCACGTTATAACCTAGATCTCCGTACTTCCTGCTTCCTGCCAAGAACAGATAAAATAATATTTGGGTCTCTGAATTAGTTTAGACTCCTCCGAACCTCTGATACATAGTTCCCCCCCAGAACTACCCCAGCAAATTCAAGCTGTAGAACAGATACTGTCCCCATGTAAGGAAAGCAAGGTCGACTTTCCTTCCGTGAAGAACAATGCTACCAAGTGGAATGCTACCTAGTGGCACCTGCGTTTCCTCCTTTGTAAAAGAGACATTATTAGACTTGAAGACTCCAGGGGAGGCTCTCACGAGCCAGTAAACATTACATTGTATCCTCTCCACGCCATAGAAACCGCCTTCTCATTAGATGAGTGTTTTTCTTTTTCCCCTCTGTTCAGCTGTAGAACCTGCGGTAGCGAATTTTGACTGCTAACCTAACTGGATTTTGAAAAAGGTCTATCTAGGACATTCGTGAGGCTGCTCATCTTTGAGTGTATCTGCAAGGTTTCCAGGGAGAATTAAGGGGACAAAGACTTGACCTGAATCTGGGTAGCATTGCGCCATCACCTGGAGTCCCAGACTGAATAAAAAGGGAAGAGGAAGATGGCCCCTTGAGGAACAACACTGCCCTGTTTCTGCAACAGTTTGATAGGATGTAAGCGAGCAGCATCCAAGGCCACTAACAGGAGATGCTCCTGTCCTCATAGCTTCCCACCATGATGAACTAATGGAGCCTTGAGCCAGAACGAAATCTTCCTCTCGCGTAAGTGGCTTCTTTGCAGGTATTTGGGCATAGCATGAAAAACAACTAGTCCAGGAACAAAACTCAAATTCAAATGCGTTCAGGGACCCTTGATGCCGAGAGGAGCAGCGTTCCCCTGCCCTGACCAGAAACGGTGGTATGGTTTCTCAAGGAGAGAAGAAAACAGAGAAGGTACACAAAGAGGTGACATGGTAACCAGAGAACCAGGGTCCTCAAGGATAGAGCGGGTACTCTGGGGACAGAACTATAGGTAGACTCAGCGTGATCATAGCTGGATTGGATGATTGGGATGGTTGGCTACTGTCGGACTTATGACATAAGGGCTTTCAGAAGTTATAGGGAATTAAATTGGGGGGGTGGCAGTGGAGGGCTGATCATCTCTACGGCCAGATGTACTCATCCCATCCTGTTGGCATCCTTTCCAATGACTTCTCAAAGCTATTTCATCAGCATCTGGCACTCAAAGGCCCTAACCAAGAGCAAGCCAAGGATGAATGTGTAAAAAATAAATCATGTTTTTTCCTTCCCGGCCACTTAGTTCCCAACAGCAACAACTCTGTAACTAATTATTTATTATTACATGCCTAGGCCATTGGTTTGGCTTATTCTCTGACTAGCTCATAACTTATTTAAACAGCCAACCTATTATTCTATGTCTTCCGCATGGTTAGTTGCCTCCTGTCAGTCCCAACCTACTTCTCCCTTCTATTCCCCCTCAGCGTATCTCTCAGCGCCCATCCCAGTATCTTCCATGAGTCTCTCTTTTTTTTTCCTCTCTCAATATTTCCCAGAATCCCCTCTCTTCCTGCCAGTGTCCCACCTTCTGTTTCCTGCCTCAGCTCATTGGCTATCGGCTTTTTAATTGACAGGTGCTGCTTCTAAGACATTCTCACCACATGAATGTTTGCCTGATTAATATACACGTAAAAGATAAGGACATGTTATTAAAGCAGCTTTCCTTTCTTAAGATTGACTCGTTTTCATCGCCAACATCACTGAAAGTAAAAACCTAATGTAAATCTCAAGAGTCACTGGAGCATACAGTTCAGGTCACCAAACAAAACATAAAAGAATAAAAGGGGACTTTAAATGACTAGCTGTGGATATTCCATACCAAGTAGAGGAACAAGCTTAGGAGCGCAATCCTAATACATAAAACAACATTTTTAAACAGTTACACAAAATAACTGGCAAACCTTAAGCTTTCTAGCAGCCTCGCTAAAACCTTCTATGATGACATTCTCCCAATATGAAAACTGTCAAAATCAACCCCAAGACCCGGTCAGGGACAACATAAGGCTAGAATGAGGCTTCCGTTCACCTGCAGGATCTTGGCACACATCTACAGCCCCAGCCCTGAGGAGACTGAATCTAACAGAGTTCTGAGAGTCCACGGCAGCCTGGACCACACAGCAAGCGCCAGGCTGGGCTAAACGCAAGACCGTATTACATATTAACAGTGATATAAGTTTGTCTTTTTCCTTTTGGAGGAATTAGTCCCAGTTTAAGAGGAACAGAAGGTCTCATGTATAAATTAGCCAGAAGTTCTTGCTACTTCTCCCAATACAGGGAGTTCTTCCTTCCCTGTAAAGTTTTTATTTACAGCCATAAATGACTCACTGCATTCTTAACGTGCAGCAAAAGTGGTCATAACCAAAACCTTCTATCTAGACCATCGCACTTCCTTCCTCTGGTCAGTTTGTGCCACAAATCTCATGGGACAAAAGCTACATTTCATCTTTCAATGTCAGATTTCTCCCCCATTTCAGTTGCTAGTTTTCAACAAAGTGGGATGAGGTGGTGGGTTCGTGCCCCGTCATGGTGTCTCCAGCTGTGCTGACCGTGAACAACTGACCCTCAGCAAAAGAAGAAAGAAAATAAAAATTATATTTGTGTGTGTGTATGTGTGTGTGTGTTTGTGTGTCTGTGTGTGTGTTTGTGTGTCTGTGTGTGTGTGTGTGACTGTTCATCTTGCAAAGTGCCTCTCTGTTCACTTCCATTCAATGTTCTCTCTGGACTACTAGGGGGCAAATTAAGAAGAATTAAACAGTCTCTGTACCTTCTACCCACCCTTAGTCCCTTTCTAGACAGCCAAGGACAAGGCACCCCTCCTTCCTGCTTCACTCAGGTTCTACCAAGGAAATGCTGCACCCATAAAGAAAGTCTAGCGAAGAATAGAAGCGTGAATATCATTTAGAAAAGAGGCAAAAATGAGCTCATAAAATATGAAATGGGTGAAGCTGAAGGAAGATTTCTCAGACCGTAAAGTGCTTGTTGCACCGAGCTCCATCCCCAGCATCCATAGCCGGGCTTGGTGATCACTCTAGGAAGCCCAGTGCTGGGGAGGAGGAGACAGGCAGAACCATGGAGCTTAAGGAGCAGCCAATCAGTGCATTCCAGTTTCAATGAGAGACCCTGTCTCAAAAGAGTAAGGTGGATGGATGGTTCTTAACAAAAGAGACCTGATGCTTGGCCTCTGGCCTCCACATACACCTGTGCACACATTAACCCTCACACACATTAACCCTCACAGGCATGAACCTGTACTCACACATGCATACACACACATGCACACACACACACATGTGCACACATATGCTCACACAAATACACACATACACACAGATACACACATACATATATATGCACATACACATACATGCACACTTATACACACACAAATACACACATATATACAAATACACACATATATACAAATACACACATACACATATGCACATACACACATATTCACACATACATACATACACACCTACACACACATACACACATATACACACATACACACACACACACACACACACACACACACTCTAAAACTCTGGCCTTAAAGAAGAATGTACCGTAAACTCAGTCTGTGCCACCATTGTGTAATTAACCAAGAAGAATTCAAGGAACCCCCTAAGGATTAACATGCAGGATCCTCACGGCCTGTCTAAATATACACACATATATACATACACAAACACACACACATTCTCTCTCTCTCTCTCTCTCTCTCTCTCTCTCTCTCTCTCTCTCTTTCTCTCTCTCTCTCTTCCCCTAAAAAGAAATCCTCAGGGAAGAAAAGAACTGTTGGGAGTGGGGGGACTTCTGGGGGAGGGGAGGTGCAATGTGGACTCCTCTTCAGACTAACCAGTACACAGCCAGCTGCCTTGTTGATTCCTCAGAAAAAGTCAACTACAGTTCATGATGTTGGAACCCTTGCCCGCCCCCACTGCCCACCATGTGTATAGTAATGAAGGAGAAAAGACAAGAGTTATTTTTAATAAGGATTAACAAGAGTTGTAACCCCTAAAAGGAGTGACCCAAGCAAGGCCCCCTCTCTTTCTAGTCACCTGCGTTTCTTTCCGACTGTTACTACACTGGCCTCAAGGGCAAAGAGAGGGGTCTTTCTGGCTGGCTAAGCAGCTGCATACTTAAGAATCCTTAGAGATGGGACTTTTGGAAAGATATCACATGGGAGGGATGGGGAGACCCAAATGTTGAAACCACTCAAAGAACTGAATAAAGTCCTAAGGTACCAAAGCCACCAAGGAAAGTTCACAGACAAGGAAGCAAGGCAGGCATAAAAGGGAAGTGGGTTGTGACTTCTGACCCTGTATTGGCTGTGGGTGGCTCTGTCATGGCGACGCATGTGTTCGTATCAGGGTCTAAATGCACTCAATGATCCCAGAAACCCAAGTTATTTTAGAAGGAAAGAAAAAATAGGTTTCCGGAGTCTTTTCCTCCCTCGCTGACACCCACTCAGCCTTCTTGCTCTGTGTCACCTGCTTCAAAGCCTGTTTGGTCATCTCATTTTTTCCCCTTCAGAGAAAACTGGACCCACTTAGTTCAAAGCAAAGGACTTGTGTGCAAACTACACGTGTGTGCGCTTTGATTCTCAGCATCTCATCAGTAAGCCACTCTGCTGCTTAAAAGAAACCATCTGCAGACATGCTAATGTGCTGTTATTACAAAAGAGGTTCGGGAAGGTGTGCCCAACGCAGAAGAGAGGATTGAACAATAAAGTAGGAGGCTGGGGAGAGGGCTCAACACATAAGCACTTATCACGCAAGAGCAAAGACCTGAGTTAAAACCCCAGAGATCCCCTGGAAAAGCAGGGCATCGTCGTGGTGTGTGCCTGTAATCCCAGTGACGTATAGAAAATGCGATGTAGAGACAGGAGAATAGCCAGGAGCTCATGAGGCAGCTATGCTAGTGTAGGCAACACTAACAAGAAAGACTCTAGCTTAAACAAGAGGGTAAGGATCAATGCCTGAGGTTGTCCTCTGTGACCTATGACTCATTTGCATTCACACACACACACACACACACACACACACACACACACACACACACACACGGAATGCGGATGGGGTAAAGTACTCTCCGAAACACTGGACACATGACTGGTTCTCTGAGAAAACAACAAAACAGGTTAAACGAAGTTTGGTATGGCCTGGATCATTTCTCTCAGTAGGAGAAAAATGAACCAACTTCATAAAACACTATCTTTGGTCCCTGGAATACACAGATCGAATAAACCCAAATGTTTCTGCCAAGAGACCATTCTCACCCAGAGTCCTAACTTCCTCACAGTGGATCTTCTCTGGTTTTACATAGCGATTTTTTTTATTACATGGCAGATCTTTGGGGTCATATTTTTCTCAATTAAAGATTCTAATGGCCACTGAAGCAAGACAAATTACCCTCATCATTTATGTCCACAAACCCCTGTGATTCCGAGCCTCAGAACCGTAATGGGAAACAGAAATCAGGCCTTTGATTTTAGAAGCAGAAAGGTGGCATTGCTGCTGACTGTCCTAAGCACACAAAGGTTTGCTAAGAAGAACGGGATCTGAAGAGTCGCCCTCGATCTCCGGGAACCCATTCTGCCCAGCAATGCTCCCCCAGCCAATGTGCTCTCCCTTAAGTCTCACCCACATCCCTCATGCTCCAGTTAAGTGACCTGCTCTTCTTTCTCCGACTTCCCCAGAAACAAAACAGCTGGCCACCATACAGAGCTTAATAAGTCTCATAATTTCCAAGTCTGTTATTAAGTCATTTTTTTTTCAGTCTCCTCTTCTTGAAGCTAAATAATCCCAAGTCTTTCAACTTATCCTTATAGGTCCAATTTTACAGCCCTTTAATCATCAACAACGCTCTCCGCTAAATGTTCTGAAATACTCCACGTTGCTCACGTGCTCTGAAACCCAGCTCACCTTTGGAATTATTTCTCATCGTCCAGAAAAGCCCAGGATCTTCCGTGTTCCATGTGCACAGCCCCAGGAGAATTTCCTCCAACAGGTAATTGATTGCCTCGATGTCTGGTTTATTTTTAGGAGAAGGCCCCTCCACATGCCACCTGGGACCCAATATTCTGACCAAGTGCCAGATGCTGGCAAGCTATCCCCGCTCCACCAGCACCCGCTCTCTTTCCTCAGTAGAGGGTTTCAAGGTCTTGCTTACACCCTTTCTATGCTAAGCTGGGTCTTGATGACTCTCCACAGTATCCAGTTAATCTCTTCTGATCCACTTACTGATTGTCAGCCAAAAGTGGTGTAAGGCACTATCCTTCACACATGACGACATTCACACACATACAGTCCTCAGGAGTGAGCTCAAACCCCCCTAAGAACACTAATGGGGAAGCTTGACACCATCAGAGTAAAGACATAGGGAGTCCTTGTCTTTTCCTCAGTTCCAACCAGCCACAGGGAGACCACTGAACTCATGGCTTCAGAGTGCAGGAACCCTACATACGGTTTTTATCAAACTCCCTCCACAACCTTTAGGCTCCTCCTTCCCATCAAGATTAGATCCTGTTTTGATATCGACCATGCTAAGGCCTCTGCACACAATGTATGTTTTGCCACGAGGTCTCTTCCCCAGCGTGTCAAGCTGGGTTCTCCTCAGCCTGGCGGTTCTATACCCAGCATCACCCCTTGGAGAGCCTTTCCTTGGGCCACTGTAGACTGAGTTCGTGCCTGTCTCCACTGCCCACTGGTTTTAATTACTCATGTAAGGTCCCTGTCACCACAGTCTGTGAACAGATGTGATAGATAAATCTGCCTTTTCTTATGTCTTAACCTATCTTTGCTCCAAAAATTAGGCTCCTCAAAGATGAGAATCTGCTGCTACCTCTGAGTGCTGGGGCCAGAAGCTCGAGCCACCACAACCAGTTTATGCAGTGCTCGGAGACTGAACCCAGGGCTTTGTGGATGCCAGGCAAGCGCTCTACCCACTGAGGCACACAACCCCCAAGACCCCATAATCATTCTTTTCTTCTTTTGACGCTATTCCTAACATGTTAGTGACAGCTCAGAAATAACTTATCAATGAAGAAATCTTCCTGCTTCAATAAATATTTAGATTTTAAAGTATGTGTCTAACAATCACACACACACGCGCACACACACACACACACACACACACACACACACACACACACACACTGTCAGCTATAATGTAGGAAGAAAGGTTGTGTTTTGGTGGTGGTAGGAGAGGACAGAAGAAGAAAGGAGCCTCTTCAGACCATCTACCCTCACACCATTCAGGCAAGACCAGTCATTGCCTGAGGTAGCCATCATCTAGAAACCACATCAGACCTATTGTCTTAAAGCAAAGGACTTTTGCTTCTGGTAATCATTTTCTCTCAGCTTCAAAGCAACTGCACTGTTCTGCAGAGTCCCGTGTTTCCTGATGTCACTATGTCACTGAAGTACCCACGCTAGCTCAGAAAGGGGCGGTGCATACCACAGCATCAACAGTACCACTCAGAACAGACGCCGTTGTAGATAACCCCTGTTTTCTTTTAGGAGCAGACAGTCCCCAGGTAGCCCAGGCTGGCCTCAAATTCACTTTGTACCAGGGACTAATGTTGAATTCCAATCCTCTTTCCTCTACGTCCAGAGTGCTGGGATTACATTCTTATACCACCGACCACACCTGGTCTCTGCAGCGTTGGGGATCGAACCCAGGGCTTCGTGCATGCCGGGCAATCAATTTGCCAATAAAACACATCTGCCTCTCTAGTTATCATTAATTTCTTCTTTTTGACTGTTCAAAAATTATTTTATAAATGAATGAGCATAGGTGTTAATGCCTGCACATATTGACTATATACAACTTTCATGCCTAGTGCCTGAGGAGGCCAGAAGAGGGTCTTGGCTCCCCTGGAACTGGACAGATGGTTAGGAGTTGCTATGTGGGTGCTGGGACTTGAACCCATGACCTGAGAAGAGCAGCCATTTGCTCCTAACCACTGAGCTATCCCTCCCTCCCACCCTTTCTTCTGTTGTTTCTTCTGTAAGGATTTTTGCTGCACGCTTATCTATCGCCTTACATTTCCCTATTTGTGTAACTCTTCGAAGGTTAGTATGTTCTCAAGTACTAGTTTTATTTCAGTTAGTGCTGGTTAACTTCCACAACCTGTTAACTTCACCTCACAAACTGTAAGACTTCTAGATACTGCATAAAGGCTACTGGGTGAATCCAGGGCACACTAAACACACAGAAGATACAGATCTATGTAATCTCATTCCTCCATGTGTTCCCTCATCCTTCAGACTGCTACCCTACTTGGCGAGGCAAGCCTACTGCACAATCGAGCTGCTTTCTCACAGCCCCTACTTCTTGACAGTAATTAGGAGTGCGCTGGGCTCGACCCTGGAAGCTTCCACGACTTCAATGACAAAGACATCAGAGTGTTTCTCGTGGTGAATAACTGAACAGGAAGAGAGCTGGGATCCTTGCCTGGTGCTATAAATCACCTGCTGACTCGCAGGATGACACAGGGAAAATTAGCTTTCAGGTGCTCATGCCTCAGTTTCCCTTCCTGTAAAACGCCCAAGGCTTCCCTGCCGGGGCTGTGAAGACAATCGATGAGGTAATGTCTCAGCGTTTGGAAGTCTTTGGCAGAAAGGCGCTACATAATTACTATTTGGTATTCACGCTGCCCTTCACGGGTGCCAAGGACTTTATGATCATTCCTCGGGAGTTACTCCCGGCCACTATGAACTTGCCTTCACGTCTACTTACGTTTAAAGAGTGAAGAAACAGAACCAGAGAAGAGCTTAGAGATGAGCGCAGGGTCACTAAGATGGCTCCAAAGTCTTCAAAGGAGGGTCTTCCACCTCCACTTCCCTTCACCACAGGCAAAGCCACACCTTCCGTCTGGACTAGCCCAGACAGGGTAATTTTCCGTTGAGAGACTCGGAAGCTGTCTTTGGGGTACAACGCATAGCCACTTCAAATTGTTAAGACGGTGAAACCAAAATGAAGGTTCTAGGATGTGAAGCCCAGGCTAACCCTTCTTGGTTTATGCACCTCTTTTTCTCCTCACTTTCTATTCAACCGTCTGCATTGGGTTACCTCGGCCGTCGCCTTGCAGGAGCCACGGTTTCCTACTGCTCACTTCCAAGCCCTAAGGAGGCATAGAGAAGAGTGCGTGCAATCTTGAGTCCCCAGCCTCCCGATCAAAAGATATGCTATGACCAGAAGCACTCGGCATCAGCATGTGATGATGGTGGATCTGGCGGAGCAGTGGGGAGGTAACACCTGAGGCTCGGGTTCAGGGATGGAGCTCTTTAACATACATGGGAAGAGAAAAATCCCGGAGCAACTGATGGTCTAGCCAGGCAAAACTCAAGAAGCACGATTTCATTTCTCTCCCTTTCTTTGCTTCCTCTTATGGAGTATTCTTTTCCAGCTCCTCCTCTCTACCGGTGAACTCCTCTTGGCTCCCGGTTGCAGACACTTCCGGCCACTCCCCTTTCTCTTTTCCAGAAGAGTTGATCTGCCCCACATTCCACTCTCTTAAACTCGACTCCAGCCAGTAAGGACCTGAGAGTCTCAACTCAAAAGACTACCTGGGAGTGTGGATCTCAGATGGACGGAGCCCGCACCACCTCCATTCCTTTGCGGAAGCCAGCACGCCCAACTGCTGACATCCAGTAACAAAAACTGAGCGCTGACTAAGCACAGGTTGATATCAGAGGAAAAACTGAAGGATGTAGTTCTAGAGAAGGGAAGGGAAGGTCGGAATGGTGGGTGAATAGATCAATAAACATCACCAGGAATGTAAGATCGGTATAAACAGGTTATACCGTTGGGGACTAATCCCGAAAGTCTGAAAGTAGGGGAAACTAAATTGTCACTCACCAGAAGAGATGGCAACTGCCGTTGAGAACATAGACTTCTCTTTTTTACAAGGACAGACAGCGTGATTAATTTTATTAGGATGATTACGAACACTACACTGGTAACGGTAATCGGTAAAAGGAAAGAATTACAAGATGATTTTCCTCCACGGAGGAAACGTTATAGTTAAAGTCTCAATCTTCAATTTTGAATGGAAAGGCTTTGGTCTACTGGCAGATTTTAAGCACCAGTGAACAGCAAACTGGCAGAGAAGTTTCCAGAAGCACAGAGTAGCCTTTCACTTGCTGCTTGGTGGCCATATCGTGAAGAGTCTCTTATTTTAACCATCGTTTAGGAAGACTGTATTAATACTAAAGAACTAAGTGTTTCTATGTCCTCTTTGCCTCCCAAATCACTTCAGAGTCAGGAACGATTACTTTTCCACAAATTGCCCAAATTAAAACTTAAATGTGAGTTTTACGCGAAGGGAAAGCCATGCTTCCGTTGACAGCATGTCATCATATAAAAATCCTACCTAGGAACAATTATGACCACAGAAAGTAAAACAATGACTCTTTCCCCCTTATCATCTGTCAGTATAAATTATTCTACACTAATCGAGTTGCCACATGACACAAAATGTTACATGGCACAAAACAGGAGCAAGGGATCTCTCTCAGTGATCTATCACAAACTGCCTCTCAGAAGAAGAAAAAGTCATTTTCATAAACAAATAAGAGGCCTCCCTATTAAAAGGAATCAATCATTTCCTTTTCCAGTCCCTAGCACTATTTTAAGAAGGAGCCGTTCCTGACCTGACAAAGTACTGACACATTAAGACGGAGCCTGTGTGTGGATTTAGAACCCTAGAGCACACGTATCATTTGAATGCTATATTTAGTTAGAAATAAACACATCAACTGGGATGGATGCGTATGGAAAAACGGGCCTCCCCGGAAAAGGCTGCTGCTAATTCCAGTCCCAGGCGATGAGAAAGCAAGCCGAGACCAGAACGCCAGGGGAGTGCACAAGGGGGACATGCGCGCATGTTTTAACGGCTGCAATAATTTGCCATGAAAGGACGCTAAGGCCGTGGCTCCTTGCTGCAGCATGCCATGCGCTCCTGAATTAAATTACTGCCATGCAGTCTGCTAGCGAAGGAATGTGTAAACAGGCCATATAGCCTTGCATCAGTCCCAGACTCTTGCACAACGCAAAATGCCTCTCGATGTGTCATTTCCTTCTTGGCCACCTTCCCAGCTCCTGACAGTCAGTCAACAACAGAAAAAAAAATAAAAAGTACTGAAAGAGATTTAAAACTGCTCTTCTAGAGAGCACATTCCACCAAATTCTACCAGACACCAGAGCCAACCTCACCAGCACTGCTTCCTTAGAGAGAGGGGGTGGGCGGGGGGACGGATCTTCCTGCTGTTACTATATTTTAAATAATATTTTATATAGTAGGGGGCCGAATGATTGGCATCTATGCCAATCGAGCTGCTGCTTATAGAATCAAGTTTGTGAATATCAAATATGGAATTGGCCTGCAATTTCCATGGCTTGGGCACCTTGGAAAACAGTGACGAAACCAAGTGAAAGGCTTAGGGCTGAGGAGAGGGTCAGATGAGTAAAGCCTTTGCTACCCAAACATGAGGGCCTGAGTTCAGAGTTGCTAACGCCAACATCGACGTTACACCCACAGCAATGCATGCCTATGATGTCAGGGCTGAGGAGGAAGATACATTAGGATCCTGGGAACTCATCTGCAGGCTCAGTAAGAGACCCGACCTCAGAAACATTCACCTCTGACCTTTACACATGCTCACAAATGTGCACGTAGACCCCACATATGTGCGCTATATGCAGACACACACACACACACACACTCATGTGAGCATGTGCACCCACACATACATAGCTACTACCTACACATGTGCATGCATATACACACAAAGACACATACAAAGAAGGTCACACACACACTCACATGTGAACATGTGTAACCCCCCCCCCAAATATATACACATACAGAGACAGAGAGAGAGAGAGAGCGCTTAACTTGAGGCCACTAGCATCAGGAGCAGTAGAAGACCTAGGAAGTGCCTTTGGACAGCGGGAATGTGGAGATAAGAAACTTGCCCTGAAACAGCACATAACCTTAAAGTGCTTCTATGCTTCCTCCGTGCAGTGCAGCGTACCTGTCCCCGCCCACCTTTGTTCGAGAGTGACGGGGCCCTAAAGACACATCCATTGTTCCTAACAAGCAGAGATCACAGCCAGCCATCAGAAAAGGCTCAAGAAGGATCCAAAAGAATGGCAGAGAGCAGAGGTGAGCCGTCCCAGATGTTATCTGGAATGAGGAAGAGAAAGCCTTAACCCTCCAACCTTCTCCAGCCCTCTCCAGGCCTAGGAGACAGACGACAGCCCAGAACTCAACGGAGCTATACAGACCCCTACCTTCAGAGCGATAAGGGAAAGCTAACAGCACACACTTCTCAACAATATGGCGGAAAGGGCCCGAGAGGTAACTCAGCAGCTAAGAGCACTCACTGCGCTTGCGTAGGACGCAAGTTAGGGTTTTCAAGCACCCACCTCGGGAGGCTCCCAGCGACCTGTGACTCCAACTCCAAAAGCCCCAACGTCCTTTTCTGGCCTCTGCAAACGCCCATGCCCATGAGCGTGCGCCCATACACAGACAAGCACACACACACAAATGACCAGGTCCCAAGGCACACAAAGCAGAGTGCTAAGACTCACAGTAGCCTGTGCTGCCTTAAAGCGCGGTGACTTCCCAGACACCTAAGAGCCAGGCGGAGAGAGAAGGAGCCACCTCCCTGTGCTCTGCACCGTGGGAAAGAGCTTAGAACGCCGCCGTGGGGAAGGCAGGGTTCTCCAGGGCTTCTCCATTCTCCCAACACATCAGGGGAAGGTGGCCAGCCACAGCGAACAAAGCCCGGGGAAGGAAAGACTTGGGTATTTTTGAATCTCTCTTTGAGAGTAGATGGTTTGCTTTCTGGGCGTTCAATAACACAGAAGTGCTTAGAGGTCCTCTCATATATACCACGTGTTACGTGTCAGACGTGGATGGCATGAGCTATGCGATCTTCAGGCTTGGCTACCTGTGGGTGCATATTTCTGCTGCAGGCTACTGTGTTGCCGTGGATATCGGTGTGCCCCGCTTTGATATTAATATGCTGAATACGGAGGACCCTCAGCACCGCAAGGTAGTCCCCTTTCATTCACCACACGTCTATGAAACCTGCCCAACTTACGATGAAGCTGTGACTGTCATGTGGCATTTCTCCTCGGAACTTTAAATAACGCCAATTTTAAAAGTCAAGGGATTTTTTTTTTAATCAGCAATTAAGCATGCGCACGAGCCGATCACAAATATGGCCTGGTGAACCCCACACCTGCCACTCAGGCCATTGACTTGTTCAGCCCCTTCCTCTTCTGTCTGTGCTGGACCTGTGTCGTGATTTATCCAAGAAAGTGTAGAAGCGGTAGCACCACGTCCGCTCTCAGCCTAAGCTTCAAGGCAACCTGGCAGCCTCTATCCTGCACCTCAGGGAGCCCTGAACTGTCATGCAGGAAGCTAGTAACAGCTTGTGAGAACTTCTAGGGAGATCATGTAGAGAGGGAGAGGTCCTGAAACACCATGGGGGAGGAGGAGAGACCCCTTTTTCTGGGGTCCCCGCCAAAGTATTAGACACATGAATGGAAACCATTGTAGACTGTCCAGCATTGGTCACCATCTGACTCCAGCCACATGTCAGACCCCAAACAAGACCATCAGGAAACAACTGTCCAGGTTACTTCTGGCCAGCCCATGAAAGAGCGAAAAAATATTTATTTAAATAGAAAAAAAAAACAAACCTAGTGATTGTTTGAAGTCATCGCCTAGGGGACATTTCTGAAGACTCAGAATGATGATTCAGATGATTCTAACTATAACAACTTAGCTTCTGCATGCTCTTCAGTCAACAATACCTATGTCCATCAGTCCTCTTCACTAAACTCAGAACATAGTTCCCTAACTAGACAGACAAACGTGGCACAGCTGACTGAGTTCCCACCTCCCTGCAGAAATTCTTTAAATCGAGCTGGCATTGGAAGCCAAGCGCAGGAGCACACCAGAGGATCCTAATAGGAAGTGATGTGTAAAGGAGTTAGAAATCCAAACGCATTACGGTGGCTGCCGCCGCCCGCACTGGCTTCTCCTGCTGGCGAACAGACGGCACTTGCTTTTCAAAGCCGAGTTGCCAACAGAAGGTCAAAGCCCGGAGCCTCCGTAAAAGGCTTACAAATTTGGGACCTTGAGCATGATGTCATGTCTTAAAGCGATAAGCTGAGCCGAGGAAAGAAACGGGCATGTTGCAAAGAACGTGCGCCCATCCTCGTGTTTACGCTGCTTAAGATGAAGGTTCTAATAAGTCATGGGCCATGTTGCTTTAAAGGGAAGTTTTATAACTGAGATGAATCACAACTGCCAAAGATCAAAGTTGAAAAACATCAATGATGCCATAGGGTACTTTTTAATCTTGTAATGACTGATGATCATGTGCTCTTATGAAGTGAGTCCAACTGCCAACGCCAGATGTGTATATTAAGAAAGGGAGTTGTTTGTGATGCGACAGGCCTGGCTCAGCTGCCAGAGACAGAAAACGCACGGAAGGATGAACCCCTTTCAGTTTTGACTGAAAAGCAAGTCTTGGCAGATGTGTTGTTGATAAGTAGGGCCCCGAGTGGGATTCCGGTACCGCACCGCACCCCGCCCCGCCTGGGAGTTTGTAGCACACAAGTGTTGCTCGTCCGCTCTGCACAGTTCTCCCCAGGCAGTAAGGTATAAATACGTGCTCAAAGCACGGTTTATAACACGGATCAATGTCATTTACTATTGTGTGAAAATTAGTAAAGCTTTATTCTACAGGGGCGGGGGGGAACAGACCCAGCGGAGAGCAGATTACGTGGCACCTGTTTCCTGGACCCACACTTAAAAGTTTACGGCAAACTCCTCACAGTGGAGAAGACTAATGTAGTAATGGCCGATGTTTAATGAGCACTTACTACATGACAGCTACCACACTACCTAGTTTACACACCATGCATCGTTTAACGTTCCTAACAGCAACGGATGCAGAAGACACATTGGTGTCCAGAGCAGACAAATTCTGGCTGTGGGATTTTAGCCCAAGCAATCTGACAGACCCAACCAGTGAACTAAGAATATGTCAGTAACCAGTCCTCTGGGCCACTGGAAACTATGTTTCAGTATACACCCAGGTCTTTAAAGAAAGGGCAGGGAATTCCACTGGTAAACAGAAACCAACATCGCAATGCCCTCAGCCCTTCAGGCCTCTCAAGTAATAGCCAGAAATATGCTACTCCGATGGCAAATACATGTACTTCAGGAATTACAATTGGAGGGAAGGAAAAGTAGATCAATTGTATTGATTATCTTCTTCTCTGCGGGGGGGGGGGAGCCTTTAACTAAAGCCTTTTTCTGTTGACAGCTGATAAAAATAAGCCACTTGGAAGCCTAGAGCAAAATGGAAAACTACAAGTTGTGGGCCACGTTTGGCCTACCAGTTGTTTTTTATAAAGCTTAGGGATTTTAAAAAAAATGATGTCTTTATTATTCCTTTCGTGTTACCTGAGTTTATGTGTGCCACATGCGTGCCCAGGCTTGCAGAAGCCAGAAGGGTTCAGGTCCCTTGAAATTGGAGTTATAGGCAGCTGTGAGTCACCTAATGGGAGTGTTGAGAACCAAACCAGAGTCCTCTACACGAGCAGTAAGCACTCTTAGTTGATGCGCCATCTCTTTGGCTAAGTAAATAAAGTTTTATTTAAACACAGCTGTGAGCACTTGTTTGTGCAATGGCTTAGACTGCTTTTGCAGGAAAATGACAAAGTTGGGTCCTTGTGACAGATGCCCAAAATCAAGGCAAAAGGATAGAATCCAGCAGTGTCCGAGTCATAGGGACCACACCAGAACATCCCTCCATTCAGGCAAGTGACCATACAGTGGCCGGGACATGGCATTACATTCTCAAATAGTATTTATTTTATAAGAAATGCTACAAGGACAGGCAATCTTTCATTCCAAGATCTGTGTCTGCCTCCCACCTCCTCCCCTCAGGACTACCCAAAGCACAGACTCAGATCACACATACAACATGCATCCTGTAGTCCCAGCCCCCAATGCCTCCAGGGCACTTGTCTGTCTTCACTGGCCAATAGATCATGCTAATTCATGCTGCCCCAAAACAATCTCTTCGAAATGAGATCCTGCCAGTCCACACTGGAATCAGAAGCAAGTACACCAATCCATCAGCCTGCTCCCCTTCTGCACCTCCTTTAGCATGGGGCGGGCACCAACCCTTCCCTGCTTCTCTCCCAACCATTGACTCAGAAGCAGCCTTCACCACAGTAAACACACCTACACTTGGACAGGCCCACACAATGATGGCTTTCCTATGTGCTGAAGAAAGCAGCCAGGATGGGCAGGAACTGTCGTCTTTCAAAGGCCAATATTAATGGTGATGAACAGATATTAAAAGGCCATTGTGCTGCTTTATGCATTAGGGGGGATGGGACTGACTCTTCAGCAATCCAAGGACTTGTCAGGTCAATGGTTGGAAGATGTCTGGCCTCAGAAGGAAATGGACCCTAATTATGGCGATCCAGAAAAGACTGGCAAAGCTCAAACAGGCCAAGGCATCCCTGATGTGCTCTATTCACCTGTGCTGTAGGACCTCTGATCCTTGAGACTTAAGATTTGAGGACACACACACACACACACACACACACACAGAGAGAGAGAGAGAGAGAGAGAGAGAGAGAGAGAGAGAGAGAGAGATTAACCAAAATACCTAATAGGACATTCCCAAAATGAACAGACAGGGCCAGCACTGACCCAACATTAGGAATTTGGAAGAAAGCCTTACACATGAAAGGAAAACAAGCCTCAAAGACTTCTTTGGGGCAGAAAACCTCCCCTTGCGCAGGCAAGCCTTTGCGACAAAGGCAGGAGCATAAGAGACTGGGGTGGGGGAGGTTGCTGTAGGTGTGATCCCATTGCTAAAAGATGCACAGCACAGGGAGAGGCAAAGCCCTCCAGGCCTCCTCTCCTACTTCTGGGGAAGGAAAGCCTCAGTCCTCAGTGTCTAGGTAGGAAATCATCTTAAAACAAACACTTCCACCGCTTGCCTGCCCCATCAAAAGCCAAATTTAACTTCCTGATTGCACTGCCTATGACTTCCAACGTATTCAGCCAGCAAAGGCAGAGCCTTCTGTGATATTTCCTTTGCATTATGTGGTCCAGAACTCTTCACACTTCAACTTCGAATAACCTCTCCTCTGTAGATGGAGTTTAACGCTGCTGTGCCAAGCTTGCTCAAGTCACTGTGGGCGGCAGTGGAAGTCAGTCAGGTCTGACCCAGATTCAGGAAAAGAATAAATACTGGCCCAGACAGACACACTACCTTCAGCTGAGCCCCAGATAAAGCTTTACATACATAGACAGAGAAACCAAGGTGGACATAAACCTAGTTTGTATCTCTCTTTAAGAAACTGTCTAAAACAGTTACTAGAAAATGGCCAGACAACCGTGTTGTAACAATGAAGCAAGTTATCATTTGCAAATAAATTCTTTGTAATTAAGCCCTGTGCTCTTTATAAAGGGAACTGAGTGGGCGAGCTTTTAAAAAAAAAGAGAGAGAGAGAGAGAAAAACGGCATTCTTGGGCCATGGGAAACACACACAAATGCTTTTTTACTAAGCTTAAGATTTTAAAGTTTATAATTTGCTTCCTCAGCCTCGTGGGTCTCTTTGGCCCCACCCACTGCACAGAAGGAATGAGTAGAGTTTCTTAGCTAAAGGTTATCATGACCGAATGGCTGTCCACTTGTTCCCCAAAGTTATAAAGCCTTAAGCAATTCTGTGGGAAAGGCTAAGCTATAATTTTACTTTCTATTAACTGTAAAGTTCTATGAGCTACCCTTCCCTAAAATGTATGCAAAAATAAAATATAAAGTTTACAAAGGCCATATGTAGTAACGATGACACTATCTCCTTCAGAATGAATTCTTCATAGGGTCCTCACAAACTCTATTAGCATAGTATAGAAAGGCAGGTACTTACTTCTTGGTTCCCGGGGACCGTCCACTGTCACTTTAATAGCTCTGTGGTAAGTGGCCACTTGGGGAGGATTTGTGAAGACCGTTATGGTCAAAGTGAAACTCTTGCCTGCAGATGGAAGAGGGGGAAACACAGTGACTATAAATGGATGGTATTGATGACCCCACAATAACGCAGACATCCAAATCTCACCACAGAGTCTCTGAGGCAGCGGCCAATCAGGAAACCTTCCCCTAAACCAGAAACCCTCTCATAGCCACTAGAGAACACCTGTAAACTTGTTCGTGATTAACATCAGCATCTTTCCCGAGGTTCTATGCAAGCAACCTCTACCTCCACGCCCCCACCCCTACCCCACCCCACCCCACCCCCGCCCCGAGCAATCTCCTAGGTAACAGAACCAAAACTCCGGGGTTGCTTCAAGAGCGCATCTCTGCTTTTCCCATTTTCTCTAACATTAGGAGAACATCCCAGCGTGAGGGCAGACAACTTTAGAAGTGTTTATTTAGATCAGGTCATGACCCCTTGAAAGAACAATGGTAAATTACTACTGGTGATGTTACTTAGCACTGAGTGAACTGATTAGGCGAACCTCCGATGAAAGAGGGAGAGGAACCTGCTACGGCAATCATTTCAAGGGGGGCCCATATCTCTAGTCCTGGCCTTCACATGCCTGAGGTACATGATTTCATCCCTGAACCGTCTTTCTCCTCCCATACATCTCATTGCTAAATCTCTAAGGATGTCTCCAGAGTAACTTTTTTTTTTGTTTGTTTTTTTGCTAAACAAGCATGACACCTCTCAATGCAAACACATTTTACTTTTAGGAGAGAGTTTCTGCGATGCCTGTATCCCCTCTGATGCTTCAAATGAATGGGCTTAGAAGTGATGAAGACTTCGAGGGGGCAGGGAAGAGTGTGGTAAAGGGTCTGAATGTCTGCCTTCTCCAGGAGATGTGGCCTCTGTTCTACAGACTCACTGACAGTTGTAATCAGTTAGATTTGCAATGGTTAGTCATGTCAGATAGTCAAAACTGCAAACTGTTACAAGACAGGAAAAGGTGGGCGTGAAGCGGTGACTCAATAAACCATCAGCAGACTGAGCCCCAGTACTCCAGTCTCTGCCCCTGAAACAGATAAAAGCCTCCCTTTGTTTTGCTCTGTTTTTTTGGTCAGATTTTTTCCCCCCTTCTACTGAAAGCTGGGAGTATTAAATCAAAACACAAATCTTAGACAATATGTAGCAATGTGAAGTTTAATGCAATCTTTTCAGAGCTTAATAGGGAACAGGCCCCACACCAGCCTTAATGGAGAACAGGTCTTTGGCTGTCAAGTCTACTGGATGGCTTTTCTTTTCAAACCAGACCATGTAAGTTGCTAAAACCTGGTTAAGAAGCACATCATTTGTTACCATGTGTGGATAGTCTTAAGACCCCTTGACTGCTATCTAGAGCTCCAGGGCTGAAGAGGCGGGGGCTGGGGTGCAGGAATGTGGGAGGGGCAGCAATGAGACAGATGAATATTGATCAGAATACTCACTAAGCTCCGGCCGCGTCAACCACATTATCTCGTTTAATCTTCCCCAGTTAGAGTCATCACCCCAGTTCACCAATGAGGAAGCCTCAGCCCCAGAGAAGCTTAGTCATTTACCCAAGGTCACACAGTTAATATATGGGAAACATCAGAAACTGAACTCAGATCTTTTTGACCTTAAATATTCTAGGGTAGAGATGTAACTCGGAGATAGCCTGCATAAGGCTCTGGATTTAATTCTCCCACATAGAAAAGAAGGAAGGGAAGGAAAGAAATGGTGTGGAGGAAGAGGAGAGGGGGAGAGAGGAAGAAGAGGAAGGGAAGGTAATAAGGGGAGGGAGGGAGGGAGGAAGGGACGGAGGGAGGAAGGGAGGGAGGAATAAAGATGAAGGGGAAATAAAATGAGTTTTTTTCTTATTTTGCTGCAAAGTATGAAAAAAGAATAAATAACTGACTTCTAGGTGTGTCCCCATTCGCTCCCTGTGCCCAGGAAATAATAAACGTAAATGGATTAACGCGACAGGTGAATTTGTCTATTTATAAGCGTCACTGAAGCATTGCACTGTAGTCATTACATAGGAGACAGCACATGGGTTTAAGTCACTTGTCTCCATACAGAGCAGAGGATCTGTTGTAAACATTAACACTGACCAGAAGAATTAGACAGCCAGGAGTGTAAACCAGGCTCGAAGACCTCAAAGTTAATAGAAACTGAGACCAGAACGTTGAGTGGGTACCCAGATTAAGAACTAAAAACAATGGCTGAGACTCTGGATTCAGAGTTGATTTTGATTAAGACACTTTAAAACACTCTTCTGGGCGAGATCAGTAGTCTGCAAGCTCAGGATTTTGTTTCTAACAGTGGCTCCAAGGCCGTGATTGGAAGACAGTATCTAACCTGGTGCTAGCATTAATGCATCAAGGATGCCTGTGGCTTGCTTTTCCTCAGCGTCTCTAAAGGATCTGCAAGTGATGATGTCAGTGGATATATAGTGACTGGCTTGGGAGGTGTTTCCATTTTAAATCTTTACAACTTGGGGATAATAAGCTGTCTATGTTTCTCCCAAAGTCAGAGAAACATACTCCACATAGAAACAAGCCCAGGTACAAAATCCACCCTTCAAGGCCAGAGCATCAAAATACTAAAAGGTAAACCAGTCTTCCCTTTAGAAAACTCCCTTGGGGCCAGAGAGTTGGCTCTGTGGTTAAGAGCTGTTATTGCAAAGGACCCGGGTTTGATTCCCAGCATCCACTTGGAGGTTCACCACGTCCTCAGGCTCCAGGCACGTATGTGATGCACAGAGACGCAGGCAAGGCAAAGCCCTCAAACACACAAAATAAAATAAGCCTAAACATGCGTAAATGAATGAATGGAGAAAACTGAAATTTAAAAGACAAAGAAGAAACAAAACAAATAAACAAAACGTGCCTTAAAAAGAGGTGAGGTTGGGAAGAAACTGCCACCTTTCACAGTGGATTCCTAAAACCCAAACTGTGCTTCCTCAGTGAAAGCAACGCCAAAGGGGGCTCTTTTACTGCTGATTAGCCCCAGCCCCTACAGTGTGGGAGAAACCTCCAGAAACTCTGACTGGATTCACTAATTAGCTCGTCTTACAATGATGCTGCATTTCCAGAGTCAAAAGTTTATGTGGGCAGCATTCACGCTTTCCTTAACTTAAAACGAGTTTCCCAGTTTCCACCTTCCATGGATCCAGGGCTACATTTTTTCTATATAATTTTATGTCCGTGGGTATGTCTGTCCACCATGCATATGCCTGGTGCCCTTGGAGGTCAGAAGAGGCCATTGGATCCTCCTAGAACTAAGGTGACCAACGGTGCCAGCAGTCATATCAGGTGCTAGGAATCAAGCTCAGACTGGATCCTCTGGAAGAGCAGCACATACTTTGAGCCACCAAGACAGCTCTCCAGTAGCCAGGATTACACTTTTCACAGTGGCTCCAAGGGCTATGGTGGAGAGTGCCCATGCGTCAATGATCCACTAAGACTGTGCATGACATTTAACACAAATCTTACTTGAACTGGTAGGATAGCTCAGTGGGTAAAGAAGTTCTGAGTTCAAATTCTCATATTTAAAAAGAGAAAGAAAGAAAGAAAGAAGGAAAGAAAGAAAGAAAGGAAGAAAGAAAGAAAGAAGGAAAGAAAGAAAGGAAGAAAGAAAGAAAGAAAGAAAGAAAGAAAGAAAGAAAGAAAGGAAGGAAGAAAGAAAGAAAGAAAAGAGTATGGATATGTATGCCTGTAACTCCAGCCCTGGAGAGTAAAGTACAGGGGGGGATCATGGGAAATACAGAGCTGCCCAGGCTAGTTGACACAGTGATCTATCTGAGAGACCGTGTCTGGAGAAAAGCAGTGGAAAAGAGACTAACGAAGTCATGTCAGCATTCATCTCCGCCGTCCACGTGCACTACACACGTCCACGTGCACATGTCAGCACACATGTGCAAACGCATTCATAACCCCCAGACACACAGAATCCCTCTCAGGCAAAGCCAATTATGTCATCCACACCTTCATCTAGGAGCTAATCTCAAAATACCACCCCAGGCTGTGTCGTGTGGTGGATGCGTAGCAGAGACTGTCACTGGAAGACAGTTCCAGTTGAGCCTTACAGGCTGCCCGGAAGAGCCGGAAGGCATGGGCTGTAAGCAGGGTTGTGTCCTAGATTGGCAAAACACCATGCTCTGTGCACTGTAAATGCTTTAAAAGACTTGTAAATTAAAAGCAGCAAGCTTGATGTCAAAAGAGAGGAAGCACACCAAAGGAGGAGGAGAAAGAGGAAGAGGAGGAGGAAGGAGGAGGGAAGAGGAGGGAGGAGGAGGGAGGGAGGAGGGAGGGGAGAGAGGAGGGAGGAGGAGGAGGAGGAAGAGGAGGGAGGGGAGAGAGGAGGGAGGAGGAGGAGGAGGAAGAGGAGGGAGGGGAGAGAGGAGGGAGGAGGAGGAGGGAGGAGGAGGGAGGGAGGAGGAGGAGGAGGAGGAATGGTGATTTTAAACCCTTCTGTGTAAAATATGAAGGAGAAGAGGAAAGAGACATCACATGGCTTCATGCAAGTCTCAGTGATGCTGTACTTGATATCGGACATTTTTGAATGTTGTGGTCCGGTTGCTGTGGTCCTGTGATGATCTAGGAAGCAAAAGTGAATGGAAGCATGGACACATGGATACTTTATAAATCTAAGGCCAGTTTTCAGCTGCAGAGAGTCTATGTTTCAACAGTGAAAAGGTTAAAAGAAACATAACCCTTTGTGGAACTTGGACTTTTTTGTTTTGTTTTTCTTTTCTGATGAACACCATCAAAGATAAATTTTGTAAAGTTGGGAGAGAAAGTCCAGGGGAAGAAGCAAGCGGAGAAAACTTAGCAGCAGAGAAGAAGATGGGCGAGAACCAAAGAGGAAGCTGGAGATGGTCTTCTAAAATCAGGTCACGCTAGAGGGTTTCCTACCACTGGAAACCTGACTCATCTTCATAGAGAGCCGCCTCTTGTTGATGCACTCTGTGTTTTCTCTCTCTCCATTTCAGTCTAATCTTCCTGCTTCCTCTTATTCAAAGTAATCCAGTAATATAAAATCTATTATTAGTGATAAATCAATTTCTCTCTCTCGTTCTCTCTCCACCCACTCCTCCCCCACCCTCCCCCAAGTCTCGAAGACAAGTCTGGACCAATTTCTCCATCCTGCCTCTGGCAGCCGACTGGAGCACTTCAGATCCTCTACCATGTCCCGGCTGCTTCAAAGGAAAAATCCTACTTTCTTCAGTTAAGATCATAAGAAATATAGGGGGAGGGGGTCAGCTCTGTTTGGACATAATTACACTTCATCAAAAGAGGCCTCCTTCATCTTCCATGCGTGAAAAGTCTGCAAGCAGTTAAGTCTGTCTTTTTTTTTTTTTTAATATAAAAATTGCTATTCGGGAAACCAGCCAAAACTCAGAAAGCCAATATAGTAAAACAGCGCACACCCTTTGTTTCCTTTTGAAGTCTCTTAAATAAATATGTTGAGGGTTTACAAAGTACACTATCACTCCGCCATAGTTTCTAGTCAAATCGATCAGGAAAAGAAAAAAAAGGAGGGGGCGTGATTTAGCATCTATATAACACAAAAGTACAATAAATGAAAACACAAGCTTGGATCTGTAAAATAAAACAGAGTAGCAACCCATCCTTTAAATACTAAAATTCACTACTCTGGTTACAATAACAGAAGAAAGGTACAATTTAGCGTTCTGTTTACAGTTAGAGCACACAGGTGCCTCATTCTGTTTACTTTGGTTTTTTTTGTGTTTGTTTGTTTGTTTGTTTGTTTTGGCAAGAGGAAAATGGAGAAACTTTTAACTATATCCTGACCCTGCCACAGTAACTAAGAAACCAACAAAAACAAAGAGAGTAAAAGGACCGGTGAACATCAGCACACACCTCACACCCCGCCCACCACGCACCTAGTCAGGAGAAGGAAGCTGTGTGTCCTCACTCTTCTTATGGGGGAACGCAGAGGCACAGAGGAGCCCTCTTAGTTAGGTGCTGTCAGAGGCTCTGAACCTCATTTTGGTAGAAGCCACCTTGCAGCGACAGCATCTCATTAGCATGCATCCTTTTTGGTCCTAAGTTGTATGACTTGGCCCCATTCCTAGAAAGTAACTAGAACTCCTCATCGGAAACAGCCTCGCTTAAATTTCCCTTATCAAGTTTTTATAATGGTAATAATTTGACATATGATCCAAACTGGAGAGTAATTATTAGACACAGTTTAGAGTGGTGTTTCTCATTTCCTGATTCAAACCTGGGCCGCAGCGAACACACAGGCTCCATGGTTTTGCTTTACCTCAGTCCTAAAGTGGCCCCACTTTATTTTATTCTCTTCTTAGTGTAATACTTAAAAGGGAAATATTAGATCCAATAAATCGAATGAACATAATACTTCTGACAGGCGAATAACCAATGGAAGGTCTCTCTGGAGAATAAATAATTAAAAAAACAAAGTATTGAACCCCTCGGAGACTCCAGCAAAAAATAATAATTACATCTCTGAAACCGTGGTGAAAAATAATCCTTTAAAGGATTATTTCCTGCTTTGTGATTCTGTTAAATGTTCCTAATATCTTAATGTGGATTAGATGATCGGAGACCCTAAATACTGGTGAAACCATTGAGATCCCCAAGAGTTGTCTAGGCGATCTTATAGTCATTCTTCTGATTCTGAAGCCAGCCTGGGCTACATAATAAATAACCCAGGCCAGCCAGAGCTACACAGTAAGACCTTGTCAAAACAAAACAAAACAAAAAAGCCTGAATAAATATTTTAGTCAATTCCTATTACAAGAATAATTGAAATCATTCACAGGTGACATCGCTAAAGAACAGGAGAGCTCCAGCCGTCCCCCTATCAACTCAGAGTAAAGCTGAGGCTGTCTGGAAATCTCTCCAAAGCAATCACTTCCCTTCCCCTATTGCCTCTCCGCCCACTCCAGTCACGTGACTCCTCATAACTCAGAACCTGATCCTCCAAACATTCTTTTCCCTACTGTACGTGCTAACCCCCCATGAAATTAGGAGCAAGTTCTTCTGAAAACACTGTTTGACTCTTCTATATAGTAAAACAAATGAAAAAAGGCCTAACTACTCAGGAGAACACTCCAGGGCATCTGGATTTATTTAAGCAAACCTTCGGTGGTTGAAAAGAAGATGCTACTTCTCTTACATATAGACAAGTGCGTTTGCATCAGAGAGCCTAGTGTGTTTATCCCACGATCGGTATTAAACTTCAGAGACCTACCTCGTCCGCTCCGGCCTACAAATCTCAGATCGTTGAACCTGGCCACTTGGTTTTTCATAACAGCAGAGGCATTTCGTAGCTCGGCAGAGTAGTTCTCATCATTCCCGGCCATGACGGTAACCACGGTCCCATCGGGTACCTCTCCGAGGGCTACAACCTACATAAAACAGGAAACACAGAAGGAACGGTGTGGCACATCAGGAAGGCTTAAGGACAAAAAACACATGTTCACTGTAAATGGTGTCTTATCAGGGCCTGGTGTTGTGGTCCGGCAATGGCAAACCTGAAGAGAAGCATCTGTAGTTCAGTTGTGACATCATTTTGAATACACTGGTGTTTCGGGGTCCACCCACTTCAAAAGCAAGCTAAATTTGCCTTTATTTATTGTTCAACTATTCACAGAATATATGTACGTTTTTCATTAAATTCCCATGTTAGGCTGTCTGCAGGAATTATACTTCAGAAAGAAGGCTGACACCCCATCTGCAGATTGCACCATACATATCAAGGCATCTCCTGTCTCCAGCCACAAGAGCCCTGGAGCATTGTCTCAAGATCAGGACTTGGAGTTAAGTGCTTGCTATGGAAGCATGAGGACCCAAGTTCAGATCCTCAGCACCTATGTGAAAAGTTGGGGGAAGGCACATTGCATGCAACCCCACTGCTTGCCAGCCATCCACCTTAGCCTAATCCATGAGCTATAGGTTCCAGGAGAGGCCCTGTCTCAAAACCTAAGGCAGAGGACAGAAGGATTAAGCCCTTCCCACCAAGTTTGATGACTTGGGTTCCATTCCTGGGACCTACATGATAAAAGAGAAACCATATTGGCAAATTGTCCTCTGACTTCTGCATGGACTTGAGTGTGCATACAGGCAGACATAATGTAATTATAAAATGGGGTGGAGAGCAATTGAGGAATGTATGATAGTGTCAGCTTCTGGCCTCCATATATACTGACAACACACGCACACACACACACACACACAGAGACAGACACAGAGACACAGAGAAAGAGAGACAAAGAGACAGAGAGACAGAGACAGACAGACAGACAGAGACAGAGAGACAGAAAGACGGAGGGAGAGAGAGAACCTGATTAGTTCTATGGAAAAGGACTCGGGTAAAATTCCTAGGACTCGGGTGACAACTAGTCCTGGCTGAAACACTGGATACAGATCAGTTGTGGGCTAAATGGTCATCTCTTAATGACGCTGTGAATGTCTATTGCATACTTCTCTATATGGGGCCCAGTGGGATCATCAAAGCTATCAAGAGAATAAAGTCTGGGATCAGAATAGAAACCTATCCAGGGATGAAAGTAAGTGAGCGAGACAGCTCATTCTCCACTCCAGAAGTACATCCTGGGCTGGGGAGATGGCTCGGTGGGGAAAGTGCCGGTCTGGCAGGTGTGTGGACAGAGTTTGATCGCCCAATACCTTGTAAAAAGCCAGGTGTTATGGTATATGCTTGTAATCCCAGCGCTGGGGAAACGGAAAAAGGGAGATTAGGGTAGGTCAGCCGGCCATCTTAACCCTAATCAAAGAAAGACTCCTCCCTCCCCCCCCAAAAAAAGACAGCTCCAAAAACTGACATCTAGTATTGACCTCTGACCTCCAAATGCACACACATACATGAGTACCTGCACGAAAGTCAGCACACACTCGTACTCACAACCCCATTTTATGTCATGTTGGCATGACACCTTTGTCCCTGCGGTCTTCAACGGTTCATCTGAAGCTTTTCAGACAAGACAGGGGATAATCTGACACTGAGGCTAACACACACTCGGAATCACTTTGTCCCAGGTTAGCTGTGCACACTGGGTTAGCATGCAACCTTAGTGATGCAATGCCGGCCACAGGGAACCTTCCTGGTCACATATAAAGCTCTCTGTTCTCCGTCCACTACCAAGACCCTGCTCCTCAGTGACAGTCCCTTCCTCTCCAGTAACTAACTCCCAGGATCCTCTGCCCAGCCGGTTCCCATTTCGTCACCCAGTGCCCAGAGACCTCACAGCAACTTGGCAAGAGCTCCAGCGAAAGCAAGCACTCGGACAAGGCGCTCCTGTGCATTGTCCAGCCAGCAAACACCCTGCTCTGCCTTTCCCCATTACTGCTTCCAAGCGCATTGGTCAGAGGCTCTGTGTAACAAGTCCGGATACTCCTGAGGGCACTCTCTAAAGTGTCTTTCTTGGAAACTGATAAACAGATACTATGTTTTAGGACTGAATTTTCCCTCTCTAGAACCCCTATCCCAAATCCCCCCCCCCTCCGCATTACATCATCTCCCCCAGACAGGAAAACAATGAAACAAAATAAAACCTCGTCAAGATTCTTTTGTTGCTCTTTCAGTTTCTCCAACCTCGTACCTTGTTCAGTTCAAAAATCAAGAGGCTTTTTCTTAGCATATAGGACTCACATCCCCAGTGTCCCGCTCTGTCTTTTCACCCTCACTTTTGTAGATTAATAATTAACACCTCTTTTTTAATGAATTAGTCCCAGATTTAAGGAATGGCCTTCGTTTCAGCTAGTTTACTTACGAACCTCAACTCTCAACACAGTGCCTGGCGTATTAGGAGGGCATTTGATGAGAGACGGCTCAGTGGGTAAAGTGTTAGCCATACAAGCATGGGGGCTGATTCAACTCTTCAGAGCCCACATGAAGGGCAGACATGAAAAGATGCAGGTCTGACATTTGTAATACCAGCATGCTTACTGGGAGATTGGGGCGGGGTTTGGGGGTGGCTTGTGAGTCATTTAGTCCGGCACACAGCAGCAAACAGCAAAGAGGCTGCCCGGGACAGTGTAGAGCACAAGGACCAATATCTGAATTTGTTTTCTGATCACCACATGCGTACCTTGGCATTCCATAGCCTCATATAGTAATGCGCGCGCACACACACACACACACACACACACACACACACATTTATATGTGAGAGAGGAATATGTGTGTGTTTCTGTGTGTGTTCATGTATTTGTTATGTCTCTGTGATTGTGTAATATGTCACTGTAAGTGCATGTATATGTGTATGTCTATGCATGTACATGTGTATGTATGTATACATGTATGTGTGTGTCTCTGTTATGTGCATGTATATATAGATATATAGATAGATGGATAGATAGATAGATAGATGTATGTATGTCTGTGTCTATGTGTGTACATGTGTACGTATGAGTGTCTCTGTGTGTGTCTCTATGTGTGTACATGTATATGTGTATGTCTGTGTGTGTACATGTGTATGTATGTCTGTGTGTCTGTGTATGTGTATGTATGTCTGTGTGTCTGTGTATGTGTATGTATGTCTCTGTGTGTCTGTGTATGTGCATGTGTGTGTGTATATCTGTGTATCTGTATGTGCCTGTATATGAATATGTGTCTCTGTGTGTGCATATGTATGTGTATGTCTTCTGTCTTGTGTGTGTCTCTGCATATGTGTATGTATGTCTGTGTGTATGCATATATATATGTGTGTATGTGTCTCTGTGTGTGCATGCATGTATATGTGCGTGTATGTGTGTCTATGAAACAAGTAAATGAAAGAGTTTCAAAAAAAAAAAGCACTGTTCTCAGCAGCCAACAGCTTTGTGGGCTACCAGCTAAAATGCTGAGGGAACCAGTTATAGGATGAGTCAGCATCCCTCAGACAGCAAAGTGTCCTCACTGCAGACCGGTATTACCTGGAGTACACAGTTCTTCTCAACTTGAAAAGTCTCCTGGGTCAAAAGCAAATCCCTTGAGAACAAGATTTCCTCTCTGTCACCTTGGTCTAGCAACTCGGGTGTGGCAGAGAGGGTTACTAAGAGAGGGTTACTGAAGATGGGGCATTTCTCCAATGCCAAAAAATATGCACGTTTGAAAATACAGAAATAATTGACTGTGCCTACCAGCATTCATCTGACTATGAAAACATCTTGTACCCTCAGCAGATTGTATTTTAACCCCTGTTGCCTGGCTTTCTACTGAAAAATAATTATTAATAAAGGTGAAAGAAAAAAATACCATCTTTAAAAAGGGCTTTATGTACTAAAAAGCAAAAGATGCTATTTCCCCTACTTTTCCCATATATCTACTCTGACCATCACACCAACCATTTTCTCTCTAAGAACCAGGGTTTCCCAACATACATTGGAAATCGTTTTTAATCTGCAAAATGTAGAAGATGCCCCAGCAGCACAGAGTGTCGCCATAGTGATCTCGGTTTCCGTGCGATAAGGAGAGTGGTGCTGAGTCTGCTGCTGACTTGGGCTTTCCGTGCTAAGGATCCTTTAAGGCTATCCCTGAGTATGTGGCTCTTCACGGCCTCAAGTGTTCTGCAGTAGTCTCACAGGTAAAGGATTGCTCCCCCTGGGTTTCACCCCAATTGTGCAGTGTTTCAGAAAAACAATTATAAAGAAATATGCCTCAGTTTAAAAGTTTTCAAGAGCTGGGACATTATTATTTTACCACATTTTTTTAACATAATGGACTTTTTTTTTAATTAAAAGAGAACAAAAGTTGGTTCAATGAGGGAAAATGTGAAAGAAGATTCCTAAGAGTGAATGCTTAAATCCACAATATGAAAGCAGTGTAATGATAATCATATTAAGTATAGATTTGCTTTGTATATCAAATATTGTGTATTTAGCAAAACAGACAGTTGTGTGCACATTCTATGAAGCTTAGAGCTTGGCCTGGAGAACATGCCAGCACACACGTGACAATCTTTCTGACAAGGCTGACTAAAACCTACTGTATGTTCTGCTGTTCGTTGTATCAGACCAGACTGACCACTGTTGTTTCTGAGGAGGAGTGGTGTATGTCTTGGGAGGGGGAGTGCTGTATTTAACTTTGTATCAGTCAGAAGCATAATTACATGTTTGAGACTTTTTAAGTAGATGTCTGAAGCTTAGAAGTTTCCTTTGAATATTCTCAACCATGTTTATCTAAAAGAAAACCAAAGAATGAGGAAAGTTTTACACATTTTATCTGTACCAAACCCAAGTAACGGAAAAACATTCTAAAGAGAAAAAAAAAACCAGCCAAAATAGAAAGAAAGAAAGAGAGAGAGAGAGAGAGAGAGAGAGAGAGAAGAAAGAAAGAAAGAAAGAAAGGAAGGAAGGAAGGAAGGAAGGAAGGAAGGAAGAAAGAAAGAAAGAAAGAAAGAAAGAAAGAAAGAAAGAAAGAAAGAAAGAAATTTTCTCTAACTGGTTAGGCCAAGGCATGAACTGAACTTTTTCCCATGCTGCCCAACATGAAGTACTGTTCTACAAAGAATAATAATTTCATTTCTAGGTGTTCTTGAATTATAACAATTACAAAGTCAAGGAAAGCAAGAGAAGAGAGAAGTCACTTTCTGTTCTGTCGCCTCAGAATTGAGAAGGAATCTGCTTTATTTAGCTCACCCCACTGTAACCAGCATTTAAACCACACAACATGCAGTTTGTACAAACGAAGTTAAAGAATATTCTGACTCTAATGATGTTGAGAGCTTGTCTGAGTCCCATTCTGACTGAATCTGCACCTTGCTCTGAACAAGACTCGATAATAAACTTAACTTAGCCCCTGTTCCTGTGGTCTTACCATACTGGAAGTTGAAAATTGCCCATGACATCTCCATGGACAACAGTTCAGTCTACGCTAATCAATTACTCTGACAGATTAACATTATGTTGGCACAATGCACGTGCAATAAAATGAATTATTACTATTTGCAAGATAGAATCTGATTGTATTTTTCTTTGTAATAAAGAGAGAGGCAACTCAGTAATTGCGAGAAGCGGAAAACAAAACAAAACTATTTTTTTTAAGTAAACTATAGAAATTTTTTAAACAAATACTACAGTGTGGTTTTAGAATTTCATCCAGGAAGGCTTTCTAAACTCAGAGGGGGGAAAGCCAATTGAATTCTAAAAGAAAAACAGGTACAAGGTATCATCTT
Organism: Rattus norvegicus; assembly: GCF_021556685.1. Lineage (NCBI taxonomy): Eukaryota > Metazoa > Chordata > Mammalia > Rodentia > Muridae > Rattus > Rattus norvegicus. The sequence continues at coordinate 31,453,661 of NC_141542.1, read as the reverse complement.
AAAAATATGTGGCCAACAAAAAATAAATTTGACAAATTTTTTTTTCAGTTTAAGCCAGCAATCTGTATGCAATGAATCACAGTGGCTTAGATCATGTAACAGAGGCTACCCCAGACCTCTGAAAATACACAGCAGTGATGGTAAAGGAGACAGTAGAAAGAACCAGAGCTACCACGGCTCCTTAAATGTAAATGTTCCGCAGTTTAAAAACTACATATATTCTATCTAAAATGTATTCTTACTAACATATATACACATATATATGTATATATATATGTGTGGGTATATATACATGTATAGTACAGCCTCATAATATTTCTTTTTAAATGGATTTTACAAAAACAATGTGCCCTGTCTTCATAACTTGATGTACTATAATTGACATAATTTTGCAAAAACAGTTTGCATTAGGTTTAATAAAGATTTGACAAGCTTAATAACGTCTTCCCTTCTTAAGTTATAATTAGATTGCTTAAAGATACAAAGTCTGATCATGAAACACTCAAGAAAGATACAAACCACGGACACTCAGTTATGTATAAGTTGCAAGTTTGCTTTTAAAGAAAGAAAAAAAAATAGCCGATCGTTGCCAGCAAGTCATTCTCAAATAGAAATCGCATCATCATTTGAAAACCTCAGCGAAACTGAAAGATGATATTAAAAATACAAAATTAACTATGAGTATTTGATCATATACCTAAATATGCTCTTTTTCTTTAGCATTACTAGAAAGAATGTGGTTTTGGTGAATATACGATCTCATATTCTCTAACTTAAAACAGTGATATGGGCCTATACTACTTCAACTGTTAAGATATACATCTGGATGTCAACATAGTGTTTCAGCTTGAAGCTATTTAAGGCCACTTAGTTATGAACCCTGAACACCAGGTTTCACAGTGAAGATGCTGACAGGCCCCTAACTCAAAGGGCGCTACTGGATGCAGAGTTGATGCAGTCTATACACTCGGTCTACCAGACCCACCATCAACTACTGAGCTGAATTTGCAAATTGCTCCCGTCCTGGCACTAAAATCATCCTTGACAGAAAGAGCCTAGCATCCCCGAATAGTAGGCCTAAACTATTTTAAGGTTTTAGTGAGATACACCTGAAAGAAATGTTAAAAATATTTATTTCCATTTCCTTGACACCTGGAAGGACTGACTGTTTCAAAACTACAGAACTTTGGTAAAAAGCGCAGTGGTAATAAATAACTTTGCACGAAGGCCACTAGCTGTTTTGTATTTTTGGCATGTCGAATATAAAGGAAATAAGGACTCCTTTTAAAAGCCCAAATTATGTTACATGAACAATAGCAATACCAATCGGATCAGTATTCTTTGATATAACCTATTGTCATCATCATGGTGAAGCACTATTTTAAGTTATCAGATATCAGACCAGTCTGCTGAATGCATTTCTGGTTGAGTGCAGTGAACTTTGGGCCGCAAACCTAAAATATAGGCTCAATAAATATTGTGTTGAACACTAGATTTCTCAGCGATTTTTTTTCTCTCAGTCGGGGGGGGGGTGAGGGAGGAGGGAGCATGTTCTAAGAGCATTTAGCTCTCTGCGTTCCACCTGACAATATCATAACTTATTTTGTACGTAGCTCTGGATAGGATAGCCAAATTGCTGTCACCACGTTTGAAAGGGGGGACTTCTTCATAGTATTTCCTCGGTGCAGATGTATTTGATTAGGTTGAGAGAGGATAAGAAGCCTGCTATGGTCATGCGTTTATTCCCAAAGCAAGTTATTTTGAAAGGGTTGTTGTTACATCATTGAAATGAAAATTATAAAAGTTGCTGTCCAAAAATCTGAACCTCCAGATATCCATATTTTTTTTTATTTAAACAGAGAGATAAAACTATTAGGGCGAATCTCAATGGTCTTTAACTCAATGTATCACAAATTTTAACATTGTAATAAGCCCTATGTTATCAATGGTCTGTTTACTGTTTAAGGAAAAACAGTGCACTCTGTGATTAGAAGGCTTAACAATAGAGAAAGAAGTTCACTTTCAGAATCGTTTTAGAAACTAGTTAGGAAATCCAGGTTCCAGATCCAAGAAAAGTTCAGACTGAATCACGCTCCGTCTTTTATACCCACATCTTTTCCTGCAGAATACTTGTACTCAAAAATCAATGCACCATGCAAACGGCCAGCCAATTCAGTACAGTTATCCCTAAGCACATCCAACACCAGAAGGGTGCACAGAACACTGGACATTGAATTAATTAAGTTCAGTTTTTACACCTTAATGTAAGCCCTTGCATTATACAAAATATCTACTTACTTACATGTCCCTCTATTTTCATTTAGGTTTGGGAAAAGGTTTTATTGTTCAAATAATGTCTACTCTCACAGAGGGTACTTAGAAAATTCCGGGCCCTTGGCTGATAAACATTGTAAAAGATTCCTCTCAATGGAAAACCATTTACTGCAACTTCTCCTTTTCACATCACAAGAAGAAAACATGAATCGCCAAAATGAATGCTCTCAAAGGGGAGAAATGCGACGTGCGTTCTCTTAGGACCACTGCTTGATCCAACTGCAAAAGGAAACGGGCCCGCCACAGTGCCACACACACCCCCTTCCACAACAATCCATTCAGATTTCTGTTCAGATAGCAGACCTAGAGAGATAACTGCTCTAATTGACCTGGGCCCCTCTTGCTGCTCCACCCACACATGGAATCCGAATTGCTGCGTGGGGTACCGGGTGATCAACAACTGGGAAATGCAAGGGGCCCGTGGGAGTTTGGCACCGGTGTCCGAGATGAAGGAATTGGCACAATTCCGCCTTTTTTTTTCCCTTTCCTCTCTCTCTCCCTTTCTTTCTTTCTAGATCATTCTTAACCTGCTCTACACAGATGCTGGGTCCCAGGCTCACCCACTAAAACTGGATGTACCCATGGATTCATTTCTCTTGCTGGCTCCCAAACTCCATCCCTAGCGTCTGGACCAGCGAGAGTGGACAGTCACCCATCCACCACAGTCTATTCTGGGGGGGAGGGGGCTTGGAAGGGTGCTTCACACCACCACCACCATCTCTCATGGCGCCGGAACCCCAAACTGCATCACAGATATGACCAGAGACTGGGGACCCGCACACTTTCAACCTGTCCGCAGCTGCGCGTGACTCCCACCGCTATGGGTGCTGGCAAGCTAACGGACTCGGCAGAGGAGGCCGCGGGAGCGCACCTTGGAGCCCAGGCCTCCGGCGGGAGCCACCCACCGACCTCCCCAAGAAGGGACATCTGGGGGTTCTGGCTCCTTCAAGGCAAATAAAGTTTTCACCTCTGTTTCATTCTGACCAACCGAAGTTCCACCACAGGATTCCTCCCAGGAGGAGTGAGGCGGGAGGAGGCAGCCTGAGCCTTGATCCCCTTCCCCGATGCTCACTCCCTTTCCCGCACTCAGAGATCCAGCGCCCCGAGCCCCCGCAGCTGCCGGGCCTCGATAGAAGCCGAGACCCCGGCGGCCCCGCCTTCCTCCAAGTAACGGGAACTGGAGCCGGCCAAGGAGGGCGCGAATGTCCCCGTCCGTCCCCGCTCTCCCGCGTTCATCCCAAGTTTACTGAGCACCCTCAACCTACGCGCCAAGGCTGGCTGGCACCTCATTCCGCCCCAGACACAAGCGCCCTCGGGTACCGGCACCCTGCGGGCATCCGGGCCAAGCCCGGGAGCAGCTGGGACTGCCAAACGGCACCCAATCCGGGAAAGGGACGCCTAGCTCGGGGTAGCGGCCTGCGGCTGCGGGGAAAGGAGCGCACGGGATCCCGGAGAAAGGAAGCCGGGATGTCCGGGAGGAGTGCGGGGACCCCGGGGTGAAGGGGGCTGGAGGAAGTTTGCAACTCACAGCGGGCACCTCGGGGCGTCTGGGGCCCCAGCAGGGGAAGAGGCAAGAACCATGCCTGGGAGACGTGAAGAGTGAACGAGCAAGGGAACCTAGGCTGAGATGGTAGTGGGCGCACAGGTGAGAAGGGGGATCTGCTCGCGGTGACCGCTGCGGGGTAAGAAGATCAGGGCCACCTCGGTCCTCTGAGTGGGGCCACCAAGGTTAGAGTCTTGGAGGGCACCCACGGGCACCGAGACCACAGCGCGGAAGATTCCACCGGGCCTGGCCAGGGGTTGGGGGTAACCAGTCTCTTACCTTGAAGGCCACGGGCAGGGTCTTGTTGCACCGCCAGTGCGAGGGCAGCACGGAGCACAGGAAGTTGGGGCTGTCGGTGCGGACCAGTTCGGCCGGGTGGTCCGCGATGATCTCCACCATGGTGCGGTTGTCGTGCGGCGGCCTCAACCGGGGCACGGCTGCCGCCGCTGCTGCCGCCGCCGCTGCCGCTGCTGCTGCTGCAGCCGCCTCCTGCTGCTGCTGCTGCTGCTGTTGCTGCTGCTGCTGCTGCTGCTGCTGTTGCTGCTGCTGCTGCTGCTGCTGCTGCTGCTGAGCAGCCACTACCGGGCTCACGTCGCTCATCTTGCCGGGCTGCAGGCTGCTGGAGGGGGGGCTGAAGCGCCGGCTGGTGCTCGGATCTACGGGAATACGCATCACAACAGCCACAAGTTAGCGAAGTGGCCGGGGGAGGGGGAGGAGGGTGGAAATGGGGGGCGAGGTGGAGGAAATCGAGGGGGTGGAGGCGAGACGGGGGCGGGAGGGGGGAGGAAGAGGATGGAGGTGACGGGACAGAAGAAGTGAGAAAATCAAGTTCGAGAAAGCCGAGTGCCGGCGGAGTCAGCTGGGGGCCGGCGGCTGGCGACCCCGTACAGTCGGGTGGCGGGTGGGGACACCCGAGCGGGGCCGATCTCCACCGGGAGGCTTGGGAGCCCCCGGCGGTGGCAGCAGCGAGCGGGACTCGGGGGCGTGTTTGTCCCAGCCGAGGCAAGGGACTTGAAGTTAGCAGCTTGCAGTTGTGGGGCCCCTCGGGGCACCGTGTCCTAGGTGCGCTGACGACCCACTCCCGGTTCCAGTTCCGTAGTGGAGCCCGGCAGGTTCAGCAGTCCATCTCGGCGGCGCGTGTGACCCTTCGCTGTCCGCCACCGCCAAGCCGAGCGTGGCTGTCCAGCTCGCAGCGCCGTCGCCTGCCGGCGCCTCCTTCTCCTCCTCCGAGGCCGCTGCGCGCTCCCCTCGCTGCCTGCGCGCTCCGAGTCCTCCGGCCGCCGAGTCCTTCCTTGCCCCGTTTCTCTCTCCCTCTCACTCGCCTCCGTCTACCTCGCAGCCCGGTCCCTCCAGCTCTTTGCCAAGTGCCCCGGGCCCCCCTGGCGTTTCAAGGTGCCCGGAGGTAAGTGGGGGGTGGGGGGGAGCGGATCTCGGGGCGACAGATCTGGAGCCTGCGGATCGCAGCCGCTGCCGCCGCCCGCCGGCCGCCAGAAGCGCCGGCACGCTGCGCTCGGCGCCCGAAGTTGGAAGGAGGCGGTCCCCGCCTAGGACATCGCCGCCTGCGTCCTCCGCTCCCCCTTCACCCCCAGGACCAAGAACCTCTTCTCGATCTGACTACGATGAAGCTGAGAAGCTAGAGAGTCTCAGGCTGCTCCTGCTGACGTTAATTTTTCGTTATAACTTCAGGAGTGGAGGAAGGAAAATTCTCAAGTGTCCGAGTTGACTTCTGAGCACTCTTCACCCTTCCCCCCCAACCCCACCCCACATTGGCTGGGGCGGGGGGGGGAAGGTTTTTACAGACTTCGGGGGTGGTTTTTCCCCCCTTAGGTGACATCAGAAAAGGGTGACAGGAGGGCATGTCAAAATAGTTTTAGAAACTCTAACGGATGTCTGGACATTTTTATTATACAGTCCTTCTTGTCATTACTGGAGAATAAGGATGGGTTGCTTTTTTTTTTTTAAGAAATAAAAAAAAGACAGCTTGGTAATTAAAATAAGTTGTAAGTTGCAAAAACGCTTGCTGAGAAAGGGGAAATACACAGCGGTTATCCATTAATTTTCCAATCTTTTATTAAGTCCAGTCTTCGTCTCAGACTAAGTCTAGTGTCTTAAACTGTCTTCCTCGCCGCTCCCCACTTTGGAGGAATAAAAGTAAAAGGTAAAAAATGGTTCAGTAATTATTTATTTATGTATTTGTTTCCCGGCGTTTTGGGGGTAGGCGATTTTGGAATCCCCAAAAGGTTGTGGTTGAGAGATGAAGGGGTGTGGGGGGAAAAAAGCAGCAGTTTTTACCTAAAATGTGGTTTTTGGAGGCTGGGATTTCTAATGATTAGGTTTTTGTGGTTTATATAGACACGACCCAAGCTAAGGCGATCATTATGCTGATGGGAGTCAGAAGCACGTGGGTGTCTCCGACCAGCCTCAAATTCTGAGCCTTCAAAACAAATCAAACAACTTGCGGCGCCCACAGAAGCCGGGAAATCCGCCGGAGGCTGCTACACCCCAAGAACTAGGCAGAAGCAATATCGGGCCCGCTCACCTCTTGTGTGATGTCTGTTATGTCTTGCTTAACCGATTCTTTTCAAACTCCCAAAGCTTCCAAATGGAATCATCTACCAAAGTCCCGGTAGCTCCTAACAAGGTAGTTGACACAACTGGGATTTGGTGAAATCAATGAAGTAGTCCCCTTAGAGGACTGAAGAGGTAACTTATTTCTCACCATCCATCATTATTTAAAACTCTTCACATAGCCACTAATTGGTGCTTTTATTGTTGGGTGCAAAGTCCTCCCAAGTTCTGCAAGAGACCTGTCAGGATCCTCCCTAGCGGGTTTTGAAGGGACGCTGCCTCTCTGAGCCCCCCCCCCAGCCTGCCCGCGCGCCCGCAGAGCATAGAAAAGGTCCCCAGGGCGCCAAAGAGGTTGTTGGTGCCTCTGTGCGCTAAGAACTTGGCGAGTACAAAAAGTGGATTTTTGTGCTCAGATGATCTGGAGACCTGTGTTCCTGTGCCTGGGAGGCGCTCTGGGGACTGAGGAGAGGACAGAGCTGGGTGTGACTGCATGCCCTCTCACAGGCATAAGGATGACACTGGGGAGCACTCCTATGCCCTTCCCCTTTGAGTCACTGTTTCGGCCACCCCTTTCTGCTCGCTCTACCTACAACTATGCCCCTCTGTCGGTCTTTCCTTGTCTCTTGTTTGCTCTCTTTCCGGATTCTTCCACTAATCTTCCTCTCAGACTCTCCCTGTGCCTCTCAGTCTCCCTCTTCCTCCACTGCCTGCTCCTCTATGCCACTGGAAAGCAATTCTGTGCCACTAGCTATCACTCACACACACACACACACACACACACACACACACACACACACACACACGACTTCCTCGTGCTGAGTGGCCTCCTTGTCCCTAGAGCTCCCGGTCCAGTCTGGGACCACTGAAACCACTTATCCCAAAATACACTGCAGGTGCAGCGAGAGTTGCTGTGCTGTCTCTTAAGGGTGTCACTTTATCTTTTTGATCACAGGGGAGAGCTCTAAGCCTGAATATGCCTCGCCCTGCCTGCGCATGAGCTAATCTCCCCAGCCATAGACTTCAGCCTAGAAAGGGAAGTCAGACTTCCTAACCCATCTGAGAGAGAAACTGCACCCACACTAACTTGCATCCTCACAAACTCATACCCTAACACCATGACACAATTACATGCATACCCCTCCTGTCCTTAGCGGGACAGTTTCCTTTGGTGGCACAGCTTGTTTTCATAGCTTCTGGGATTACAGAAGAGGGGAGAGTCACCAAAAACGGATAGCATCTGCAGTCAGAGATAGAAAGTCGCTGGGAGAGGGCATTTCGCCCTCCTCCCAGGAAACCCACAGAACAAGGAACTTCCAGAAACTGACAGAACTGAGAAACTGACCATGTTTCAAACAAGGGCTCCCAGAGTTGGGCTTTTTCCAACAAGAAATTCTGGGGTTGTTTGAATATAAGAAATTCTACCTTGTGGACCTTTGCTTTCCCACCATTGCTGTTTATTACCACCGCCATTCCTCATGCCCCCCTCCTTTTACTTGATGCATAATGAGACATGCAGGCCTCAATGGTTGGGGATTTTAAGGGCAATTTAATCAATGGTGAGATTATTTATTTTAATTAATCATATCCGGTAATTCGGCTTTATAGCCTTCCTGGGCATCTTCCCTCCATTAAACATTTCAGTACAACTAATGTAAGCAGCTCTTGGAAGTTCTCAGTCTTGGATCCCTTAAAATATCCTACAGTTATTTATAATGTGGAAATGAAATTTTCCACTGAATGCCCTAACAAGGGCTCAGGTATCTGGCACAGTGGATTTCAGTCTGGTTTCAAGAGCGTACTTGCTCTCAGCTGGAACTGGCGTGGTCTTGGCTCTGAGCACTGAACTTCAAGTAGGAAACATTTCCACAGCCCCTTCCCTCAAACTTCCCCTAGCAGTAAAGGCATAGGAAAAACGTGGGGCTTTTGCATGTGTGTCCTCACTGCTGCTGCAGTGAAATGCTTGGTCTCACCAGGGGCTGGCTGAGAACACAGCTCACTCAGTAATGAGCTTACTGCTTACTTACAGCAGGGGCTTGAGGCCCTGAAGACCCTGCCTAAGCCCCACCCACCCAAAAATCAGAATAAAATGGCGTTTCAACTCCAGTGCTGGGAAGGCAAGACAGGCTAATCCCTGGGACTTGCTGCCTAGACAGCCCAGCTGACTCAAGGGGATCCAGGCCAGTAAGAACCTGTCCCAAAGGACAGGGTGGATTACGTGTGAGGGATCATACTAGAGGTTGACCTCTGGCCACCACAGGTATGCATGTACCCACACATACATCCTACACACACACACACACACACACACACACACACACACACACTCTACACATACACAACCTATATAAACACACACACCCTATAAACACATCCTATACACACACCTTACACATACACTCACACACTCCCTATACACACCCTATATACATATTTTAAACACACACACCCCATATCTTGTACACACAAACACACACATACATACACACACACTTTTTTTCTTCATTTTTTATTGGATATTTTCTTTATCTACATTTCAAAGATTTTTCCCAGTTTCCCCTCTAGAAACCCCCTATCCCATCCCCCCTCCCCCTGCTACTATGACAGTGCTCCCCCACCCACCCACTCCCTCAGGCCTCCTTGCCCTGGCATTTCCCTACAATGGGGCATCAAGCCAGGACCAAGGGTCTCTCCTCACACTGATGGCTGAAAAGACCATCCTCTGCTACATATGTGGCTGGAGCCACAGGTCACTCCATGTACACACACACACACACACACACACACACACACACACACACACACACCTTTAAAAAAAAACACTAGATTCCTCTTCACAAATATTCTTCTTTTCAGTTGTATGTTACAGTACTAAAAAAAAAATACACTTTTCTGAAGATTTGACTACCACAAAAGGTACAAACATAGCCCCTTCTTAATGTTTAATATAACTGTTTTGTGATAATACCTGGCAACTCTAATTCTCCAAAGAAAGTGTGAGTTTAAAACAATTTCTCTCTCTCTCTCTCTCTCTCTCTCTCTCTCTCTCTCTCTCTCTCTCTCTCTGTGTGTGTGTGTGTGTGTGTGTGTGTGTATGTGTGTCTGTCTGTCTGTCTGTCTCTTTCCTTCCCCCTTGCTTTCCCGTCCTAATCCCTTCCACATTATTTTATATGCTTGGTTTTTGTTTTGTTTTTGTTTGTTTTTTTTTTTGTCTTTTTTCATGATGAAAGGTGAAGAAAGGCTCTGTAAAAATCTTAAAATACTTTTCAGTGAGCCAGCTAATAAAGTAGGATGGCCAGCGGAAAACTATGACCATACTGAGTTCTCTGCTCTCGTGCATGTATATGTGGCGGGGAGTGGCAGGGGTGGCAGGGAAGGGAGGTGTTGAAAGCAAAAAGATCTTTGGAGAGTTTCCTTTGGGGTTTGGTTGTATGAGGCTAGCCTGGAGGATGGGTACTGTTACCCAACCAACAGTTATAGCAGAGCCCACAGACAAAATCTGGACTAAAGACTCTTCTTGACGGGCCTGTGTGCTGTGATGTCCATGCATGTTTGTACCTTCATGGGTAAACCGTGTGACTGCATGTGTGTGGATATGCATGCAGAGGCCCTATGGTTGATGTTGGGGAATCATCCTGGATTGCTCTTAAACCGAGTAGCCAATTCGAAATGGGAATGCCAGACTCATACCCTCTCTCTTGCATGGCAAGAACTTTTTAAAAATTATCCTTACTCACTTTATGCAAATGGGCGTTTTGTCTGTATATACGCCTTGCAACACTCGAGTGCCTGGTACCTTCGGAAGCTAGAAGAGGGTCTCCCTGGCAACGGGAGTTGCAGATGGTAGTGAGCCACCATGTGGGTATTGGGAATTAAACCAAAGTCTTCTGGAAGAGCAGCCAGTGCTGTTAACTGCTGAGTTATCCTTCCAGCCCATGGGAAGCATTCTAACCACTGAGCCACCTTGCCAGCACAGGTAGGATTCACTAGGTTCGTTACCCCCTTTTCATCCACAGCGCCACAAAAGACACAAACGGACACGCTGAGAAGTTTCTGGTGTGCGGGGTGTTCACAAGTCCTACCCGCGCTTTCAAGACAGCTTAAGAACTCCCGTGATTCCGACATGCTTTTCCATTTTAATTTTGGACAGTTAAAGGCTGCCTGATTTGTTTTAAGCCCAGTAAATTTTTCCTGTTGTCAGTGGACCTATAACAATTTGCATGGCTGTAAAAAGAGATGAAATGTCTGTAGCGGAGGGCTTAGCATCATAAACCTTTCCTGGTTCTAGTTAACGTCCCCATGGGTCATTTTCAGGCACTCGGAAGGGTACAGCATTGTCGTAAAATGGGTGATGCTTGCCATATGACCCTTCCAACGGCATAGGTGGAGCTCCTGTGGAATGTGTATGCTCTTAAAGGGGGGCTTATATTTCCTTTGACTAGAATGCCAACGTCCTAAATAATACCCCGTTACCTGAAGACCAAAATTCTAAAAGTCAGTCTGACTTCACTTTCCAGAGTTTAGGAAAGTGAAATTAATTTTCCTTAATTAGCCTGCTGGCATTTAGGTGGCTTTTGGTGTGTGGCAGTAGCGATGATCAACTGTGGAATGTCCTATATAAAAAGTTTACGGGGGTCTGGGATGAAATGTATGAGAACCCCTAAAATTAAAGGTTTCCTGTAGGAATCCTTTCCCATAGGAATCTTATCAAATGCTCTCCTCTTACCCTAAACTCACCAAAGACAGCGCTGTTCAACTAGAATCCCTCGCGCCCAAGGTGCCAGGGCTTCATTTTAGACCTAGGGTGGACCACGTGTCATGCCCAGATAATGAGAGAAACGGAAACAATGATGTCTTTGGTCCAAATAACAAAGTACAAAAAGCACCATTTTCACCGTGTCGGAAATTCCCGTTACAATCGGAAGAAGTGGAAAAACAAACTGAGTGTCAAGAGTCCAACTCTTTCTACCAGCTGACTGTACACAAGCAGCCCTGCGGTGTGAGGTCTACAGTGTGAGGTCTGTGTGGCGAGGGTTCGCCCTCAGAAACTGCCTAGGGTGTTTCTACCTAAACCTCCCTGCAATTAGACATTTCTCGAAGAAAACACTGACTTACTCCTTCCTACCTAGGATCAAGTAAACCATAAACAATGGTCCTGTCATCTCCTCCAACTTTTTAGTGACTGTCCTAACACATCCTTTTGACAGCCAGATGGGGACTGGGCAAGCATTTGAATGGCTTCAGCAGGCCAGCTGCGATGTTTTCACGTTCGAGTTAAGTAAAATACGGGAATTTTACTTTCTTTTAAAAGTGGGCAGGACTTTCTCCCAATCACATTCCTACCGGAGATTCTTCTTCCAGAGCTACTGTTCTCCCTCCTAAGTGTCAGTTAGCAACTTTCTGCATCTTGGCTCAAAATTCACCCATTTTATAGTTGTGTAGAGATCTATCTGGGGCCCATCAACTCTTTCTCTTTACTAGAAAGAATTTTCATTCTGGGTCTCTTGTATCTACCTCAAGTCTCTGCGGTGTTAACACAGGTAGCAGTTCTAGCTACTGCCTCTTCTCCCAGCGCGCGCGCACACGCACGCACACGCACACGCACGCACACACGCACACGAAAGAGCGCGAGAGAGAACTACTCCAATCCCAAGTGCTACAGCAAAGCTAGCTTGTCCGGCTTCTCTGAGTGCAAGCAGCACATATCAACCAAAAGCCGTGAGCAGCAGCAACCCCCGACCCCACCCAAAACTAGACCCTCCCATCGGGGTTCTCCATAACAATATTTCTCTCCTTAGACAGCTTCGTCCAGATGCCTGCTGACCACCCATCCATCCTCAAGTATTCTGAACTACAGAAGGTCTGGATCTTAGCTTTGCATGCTCAGAGGTGAGGACTCTTCCTCCGTTGCCCTGAGATTAGGAGATGTGTTCTATTATCCCTCTTGCTTGCTTGCTTTCAGTCCCGAGGATTGAACTTTGGCCCCAGTCATTACTACTTTATCGGGCTGTATTCTTAGGTTCATTTCCCTAAGTTTATTTACTTATTTATTAGACAGGGTCTTGATAAGTTACTCGGGTTAACCTTGAATTCTCTCTGTAACCCCGTAAGGCACAGAATCTGAGGTCCTCCTGCCTCAACCTCCAGAGAGGCTGGAATTGTGAGTTCAGCTCTCTGACTCTCTGTCTCTGTCTCTTTCTGTATTGTTTGTTCTTTCCTTTTGTATTTTTTTTAAGATTATGATATGCATAGGAATGTTTTGCCTTTATGTAAGTGCGCTAGGTGCCAGCAGTGCCCACAGTGGCCAGCAGAGGGCATCAGATATCATGGAACCAGAGTTACAGCCTGCATAGGCTGCCATATTGGTGCTAGAAATCAAACTTCGGTTCTCTGAAAATGCTCTTAACAGTTAAGTCATCCCTCCAGCCCCCACTTCCTGTATTCTTTATGCTTCGTTTACCTTTGTTAAGTCAATCCCTTATTATTTCAATCCCCTGCTATAATCAGTAATTCTTTAAATTTTTCTTGGTTAAATTATTCTGTGATCTCTCTTCAATGGACTTGGACATGGAAAACTAAGGCTTTCCATGGACTAACCCCCAGCAGGGCCTCAACTACATTGGTTCCACCTGGATTACCCCCTGGGGTTGTATGATGAGCATTTTGAGCATGTCTATTAGATTACTTATGTCTACCTTATAGAGAAGTGCAGTTAGAAGATACACACATTTAAGAGATGAAGATGCTGACAGAGACAAAAGGTAGATAGATGTCTTAAAGCATGAGGTGAAACTAGTCGGTATTTTCTTCTGGAGTTCTCTTTCCGTATTTCATAAAATTCTAGAGCCCATGTGATAATGAAAAGGTACATAATTATGGGCAATGGTAAATGGAGACAGTTGGATGTATATGTATAAATACATGTAGGTTAATATATGTGTGACAACAATCATTAAAGATATAGGGTTCATGAATTTAGGAGTGGGTGGGCCTGGGAGGAATCAGAGGAGGGCGGGAAGAGTGGGAGTGGTGTTGTAGTACTCATGTATGAAGCTCTCAAAAAATAAAATAAAGTTATTTTTAAAATACAACCATCTGTAATGGGATGCCCTCTTCTGTTGTGTGTGAAGATAGGGACAGTGTACTCAGATACATAAAATAAATAAATAATTTTTTTAAAAGAGAGAGAATTATGAAAGAAAGAAAATAAAGCTAAGACAGCATGCAATTAAACAAAATAAATGGGTTGAATATTGCCAATTCTCTGCAAGTTTTTAATATGTCACATACATCTTCGATCTCCACGAGAAAGATGTAAAAGCAATGCTAAGAGTTTGTTTGATTATTGCTTCTGAAGAAAGTTCAAGGCCTTTGAAGTATACTGAGTTTTTTGTTTGTTTAATGCTAACTTAACTGAATCAAAGTGGGAGGGCTTGAGTTAGAACCTTAAAGTGCCGTCCCTATCTATAAAGGTATACCATGTAAATAGACAGTCATCCCTGTCTGTAAACTACTGTGAAGTATACGGTTGGGCTGTTTACATCAGTCACTCAGTCCTGGTACCATGATTCTCACTTGTGCTCATCTTCACAAGAGGAAAGTTACTGAGGCTGCCTTGAGAAGCCACATTCTAGCTCTTGTCCATGACCTATCCCAACAGCTTCCTCTGCCCCAGTCAGGAGAGGTTCTCTAGTTAGAGCTGTTTTCTGGGGGAAGGAAAAGTATGAAATTAAGTTTTAGATTCCCCACTTTGTTTTAAATTTTCATACTTTGCTCATCATGGGATTTTATGGCATCAAGATTGATTTTTAAGAATATTGAGTTGTCAGAGATGGCTCAGTAGGTAAGACCACTTTCTGATGGTCTGGAACATAGGACTCACACACACAATGAGTCACCTACAACTCAAGTTTCTAAATAAAAAAATTGCATGTGGGGACCTTATGATTATTTTTATGTAAGACTTCCCACAATGTGCCATATTCAAGGAACTTTTCCAGAATTGACATGATTTATTCTGCTTAAAATGTATTATTCTCATGGCTACTCAAAGTATAGGTTGCGTCTAGTAGTTTTATTTCTAGTCCTTTTCTTCTCCCGTTTCTGACCTATTCCCCTGGTGTTTATCCTTACTAAAGTCATTATAGTGTGCCCATAATGGTGTCATGGAACCTGATAGAGGTGTTAGAATTTAACATACATTGTCATTCACAGTTCAATCCTGGTCTCCCTGAAAACTAAAAATTCTTTTCAAAGGCAGCTCTGATCCAATTGGACTGTGGAGAATAAACTAATGAGAGAGTTATCAGAACCAGGGCTCGTGAACAACAGAGCATATCATACAGTCAGCCTTGAAAAATGGAACGACTTTCAATTTTTAACTTCTCTTTGCAAGCATTTACAAATGCAACTATAAAATTTTCCTTCTGAGAGAGATCTGGCATAAACATTGCAGTCGAAAGCCAGACCCTCTAAGAACTGTCACCTTTTGACTGTCCGTGTTAAAATGATGAAACTGGAAGAAAATACTTGGAGAGTTGTTTTGTGCTTGTCACAGAAAGGAAGAAGTGAAGGATACCCATCTAAACAATCTATCGGTCATTCTGATTGCACATGCATGGAGAGGAAAATTCAGCTCAGTCATTCGCTCCACCTTTGAAATTATTTATCATATGAAAAACATATGTGGCCTTGGTAAATCTAGTACAAGCTACTCGGTTTTCTGAACATCTCCTTCGGAGAGTATAGAATTGGAAGTCAAGGAGGGAGAGGGTTGGCCTTCAGAAGGTTTCGGTTGGAGTGGATCCTTGGTCTCCTTTTGAGGTCTCAGACAACACGACCTGGGGTGGGGAAGTCTTTTTCATAGAACACATCCAATGAGAATGGATGCAGCTACAACTTGGGGAATCTAGCCAGGTGGCTCACTGTAAAAACCTGAACTGAACCCTAGCCTAAAACATGATATGGCCTCAGATGTGTCTCTGTGTGAAGATTCTATAAGTCCCTCAACACTGAAATGCCCACAGTGTCCAATTCGCTGTTTAGGAAGGAGAAGACAAGGGTGACCTTTGTGTTTCTGAAGCTTACAACCTTTGCCATCAGTGTACGGGATTGGAGCTTCTACAGTGAGAGGAGCTGAGCTAATTTTTTGGTCTTGTTATTCAAACATAGGGGTTAGCCCTAGATAACCCTGAAGAAGCAGAAAGCCTAGCAGACACTGTGTGATTAATTTCGATTAGGAGATTGAATGAATATACCTATGAAGGCAGAAACTTGGGTCTTAAAATATATGAATCACCATTTTCTTCTTCGGTCTGTCCCTTCATTCTGTTAATGATTTATTAGTCATTATGTCCGTTTTCTCCATTGACACCACCTTAAAACAGGTCTTTATCACCTTGAGTTCAACTGTCATAGGTGTGTGGTGTGTGTGTGTGTGTGTGTGTGTGTGTGTGTGTTTGTGTATGTGTGTGTATTGTGTAACAATTAAAGAAGAGGCCATAAATCCCGAAGGGAATCAAGGTGCACAGGAGAAGTTGAAGAGGGAGAAGAGGGAGGATATAGTGTAAACAGTGCTCACACCTAAAATTCTTAAAAAGATTAAATTAAAAGGTATCTCCTGGTTGCCACATAAAACCCATATGAATCAAGGGACCAAGTGCACCAATTTACGTGATGCCTTCAAAGACACATACTTCAAAGGACTAAATATTCATAATAAATATCTATCAGAAAGTATAATTCACTTCTATTTTTATCAATTATATACTGTAGCAATCGTAATAGAAAGGAAATCATGAATGCTTCTTTAAAAAATATGTGGGGTTGGGGATTTAGCTCAGTGGTAGAGCACTTGTCTAGCAAGCGCAGGGCCCTGGGTTCGGTCCCCAGCTCTGAAAAAAAGAAAAAAGAAAAAAGAAAAAAAAATATGTGCGATGTCATATGCATGTGTGTGGAGGTCAGAGGTCAAGACCAGGTGTTTTCTTTTATGTCTCTCCCCCTTGTTTCCTTGAGTCAACATTCCTAAGTGAACCTAGAACTTGCTGACTGAGCAAGACTGCTTGGCCAGAGAGCCCCAGGGGCACTCACGTTCCTGTCTCCCCACTGCTAAAATTAAAGGTGCCCACCACCAGCTTTCTGCATGTGGCGGCATGAACTCAGGCACTATACTGACTAGACCATCTCTCCAATCCCCCAAGTCTTGTTTGACACAAGGTTTCACTCACTACGTAGCCCTGACTGTCCTAAAACTTGCTCTGTAGACCAGATCGGCCTTGAATTCACAGATATCCCCCTGCCTCTGTCTCCTGTGTGGCAGAATTAAAGGTGTGTGCTCTATGCCCAACCCCCAGAAACATTTTAATCAAAACTCATATAACCTAAGACAGTTAACAAGGTACGATTCCAATTTAGGTACGTTTTTCTCCTTTCTGGGAAATAGTTAAGTGTTATTAGTTAAATACTTAAGGCATAACATATATATTAAAATGTCTTATGACAAAAATTAATAAAGTGGTATTAAAATAAAGAGGATAAATTGAGTGACAATGACCTTGTCCATACACTTTCTGAGTGGATGAAGGTGACTTTAAGGCCTTATCTCACTGTGGAATTTACATTGTGCCCAAAAGATCCTAAAGGAAAGCTTCATCTGTTTTAAGTGTCAATTATTACAATAAACTATAAATAGCAATCTTTGTAACTATTTAAACATGATATAACACATTAGGCATTTTATCACTCAAGTCTGAGATTACATCATTTGTATGCAAATGTTCATATCCTTCTAATTGCTGTGATATATACACACATATATCACATACATATATTTATTTGCATATATATACAAATTCACATACTACGTATATATAGACACACATATACATAAAGCAATATTTATTAAAAAAGAGGTGGTCAAGAATTGGGAGTGCATGGAAGGAGCTAGAAGTAAGGAGGGAGGGAGTTATGTAGAAATATATGCATGACAGTCTCAAAAGATTTTTAAAAACCTTGTCCCTTGTATGTAGATAATCATAAAAAGCAAAGTGTGGGAAACATTCAACCGGGGAATGAATTAAGACTGTGTCACATTCATCCAAAGAATATTAATCCAACAACATAAAAAGGCATGAACTATTGACAAATACTGTGGCTCAGTTGAGTTTTGAAAACATGGTGGGATGGGAAAGATGTCTGAGTGGTTAAGAGCGCTTGCTGCTCTTGTAGGGGACACAAGCATTGCTCTCAGAACCCATATCATGTCTTATAATTACTTTTAACTCCAGTTCAAGGGGGGTCCAACGCCTTTAGCCTCCCTGGGTACCTGCACTCACATGCCTATACCCACACACAGATAGATACACACCCTGGAGTAGTTTAAGTAGGAATGGCCCCCATAGGCTCAAATACTTGAATTCTTCCTCATTGGGAAGTGGTACTACTTGAAAGAGATTAGGAGGTGTGGCCTTGTTGGAGTGGGCGTGGCCTTGGAGTGGGTGTGTCACTTGGGGGAGGGCTTTGGGATCTTAGAAGCCAAAGCCAGGCCCAGTGGCTTTTGCTCTTCCTGCTGCCTGTGGATCCAGTTATAGAAGTTTTAAGCTCCTACTCCAGCACCATGTCTGCCTGCTTGCTGCCAGACGTTCTGCCATGATGACAATGGACTAAACCTCTGAACTGTTTGTAGCAACGAAATGCTTTCCTTTATAAGAGTTGCCATGGTCATGGTGTCTTTTCACAGTAACAGAACATTGACTAAGACAGAAACGCATAATTAAAAATGAAATATATCGTTTAAAACTTTATAGTAAAAAAAAAAAAAGAAGCCAGACACAAACGACTACAACATTTGTATTCATTTATAATGAATGGCCATGTCTTTCCATTGCTGTGGTAAAACACCTTGACCAAAAGCATCCTGAGAAATAAAGGGTTTAGTTTTCTTACACTTCCACATCACAGCCTGTCATCAAAGGAAGTCAGGGCAGGAACCTGGAGGCAGGAACTGAAGCCAAAGCCATGAGGAATGCTGCTCAGTGGCTTGTCCTATAGCTTTCTCATCTTGCTTTCTTAGACCATCTGAGAGCCCCTTCATAGGAGTGGCACTGCCCACAGAGAGTGGAAACCTTTCACATCAATCATACCAATATCAATCAAGAAATTACCCATAGACCAATCTAATGGAGGCATTTTCTCCTTTAAGATTTCCTCTTCTTAGGAAGATCTAGATTTTGAAAAAAAAAAAAAACCCAAAAAAACAAGCAACCAAACAACAAACAAAACAAAACAAACAATCAAACAAAAAACCAGCATAGCCTATAACTAGGATGTCCTTGGAGATAGAAAGTAAATTACTATTAGCCAGGGGCCAGTGGACCAAGAAGATGAGGTTTCTTTAAAGGGTAATGAAAGAGGTTTGGCACTCGGCAGTAGTACTCCCCACCAGTCTTCTGAGTATGCTTAAAGCTATGAAGTCATATGTTTTGAATTTTTTAATCTATTTTAGATGTGTACGAATGCCTGCATGCGTGTCATGTGCACTGTGCATATGTTGTGACCATGGATATCCGAAGAAGGTATAAGATCCATTAAAACTGGAGTTGCCTTGTGAGTGCTGGGCACTGAACCATCTCTGCAGCGCTTGAATCATGGGATTTCGAAACAAGGACTTCTGTAATATAGCTTAGTGAGTGAGCTCAGCCACCAAGCCTGAGGATCTGCCTTCAAGCTCCAGAATACACATGGTGGAAGGAGAGAAAACTAAGGCCCAAATGATTTTCTCTCGCCTACTTGTGTGCACCAAGGCACACACAAATATAATTTTAAATGCTATTTTATAGAAATCATATCTTAGTTATAACTGAATTTACAGGAACCGTTCACTGGGCACTTTAATTACGCAGTTATTCCCTGGAGAAGCTCTGTGTTCTTTAAGAGAATGTAGAGAAGTATGGAAAAACCAGGGACATTTCAGAGTAGGAGAGAATTTCCTGGAAGTGGGATTTCACACTTGGCTTGCAAGTCCTACTTTAGTCCAGAATACCCACCTGTCCCCCTCCCCATCATTTAAAAAAGTCACTGTCGTTGGGGATTTTGCTCAGCGGTAGAGCGCTTGCCTAGCAAGCGCAAGGATCTGGGTTCAGTCCCCAGCTCCGAAAAAAAAAAAATAAAAGAAAGAAAAGGGAAAAAAAAGTCACTGTCTTGGTGAGTTTCCACAGTAGCAACTGTATCCCCATGGCCCACATCAGAACTTCTACTGTCCTGGCTTCTCTCCATCTCTCTAAGGACTCACCATGTGTTGTACGTTTACCTGATGTTACTTATTTGTTTATAATCTAACCTCTCCCTTCCTCTTTCCTCTCACATGGAGGCTGTCAGCTCAGTGAGATCCTGAATGTCTTGTTTACCCTGAACACCTAATGCTCAGAGCAGTGGGCATCCCATAAATGTGAGCTTGACTTCAAGGATGGGATGGCATAATCAGACGCAGCAAAGGTATTCTAGCTACTGGCATGAAGCCTCACCACTGGTCAGCTGGGTCAAACAGACCTCTACAAATTAATAAATCAAAACAACAATGAGGGTAATTGATTTATAATTAGCCGCTAAAGATGAATGGAAAATCACCAATCCTATTTTTGTGTTAACAGTAGACTTAACAAAATGACAAAAGGTGCTCATTGTGATTGGTTACTCTAACCTTGTCCTCATGGTTTGTTTACTTATCTAGACTGTTGGGGATTGAACCCAGGACCTTCTGTGTACTGGGATAAGCTGTATTCTCAGCCCGCATATGAGTCTTATAAATTTAGGAAGAAAACTGTGCTGTGAATGTGAATTGTTTCTTTAAGGTGCACTACTCCTAATATGTCACGTTCTCTAGCATTTACCAAAAACAAGGATTATTACTAAGTAAAAAAAATATTATTAAGTAGCTATTTAAGAAATAATTGTCATATCGTAGATTTTAAAAGCCTTTTATAACTGGGGTTTTGGCATTTTGTAACATGTTCTATAAAACTTGAGAAACGCAGGAGACGCTGATTAATATATACCAACTAAGAAGATGGCATCTCGGGGATCTCTAGAATCGCTTTCACTTTCTGTTTAAATATGAGCTTTGGGCGAATTTCTCTGGGAGACGATCTGACATTGGCATATCTCTCAGAAGTCGTGCAGATTTTTGCAACTTCAAGGTCGGCGTGAGGCCATATGTAAAATGTGCCAGTAGCCAAGGCAATGCTTCATTTTTAATGTGTCCCTATACCAGCATCAAATAAGGAAGTAGGCACGTCAGAGAGGATAAGAGATGTTTAAATTATTTTCAGAAACTGAAGTGGTAAAAAAAAAAAAACTTCAACAGGCAAAGAAAAGTGAAGAGCAATAGATAAACATTCAGAGGAACTACTACAGCAGACGCTAAGGGCGTCATCAACCCATGCTTTTGCTTCTCGCACTGTAACCGGATGCTGAATGAAATGTTGCTTGGTACTCCCCAAATGACCACTGGAACCCACAGCATTTTAAAGTCCGTAGAAGCCTGGGCATTCTTAGGATCACTGGGTGGGAGATGAGAGCTTTCTGTGTGCCAGATGGGTACGGAAGAAGTTACCAGTGTCATCTAAACTGTATCTTGTTCAGCAGGGTTGCACACCAGGACTGCAAGTGGACATGGGGAGAGGGGACTTGGGTGTCAGAGTTTCCACATTAGGCACCTAACAGTGTCTGTTGCTCCTTAGTGAGAAAGTCAAGACCCCCAACAGTTAGTCCCAACACTATCCAACTTAATTCTTACAAAAATCTAGTGAGGTGGCATGATTTAAAAAAATCACACCTCTTCTTCATAGTAGGTAGTTTGGAAATATGGTCTCTGAGAAGGCACAGGACACACGGGACACTATCTGATGTGATAAAGGGTGTGGGCATGGACCCAGGCATGGCGACACATACCTGGGATCCCAGCATTTGAGAGACGGAGGCAGGAGAATGAGGAGCTCACGTTCATCCTTGCTACACCGTAGCGTTAAGGGCAGCCTAGATTATGAGGGACTGTAGCAAGACAAACGCCGGAGAGCAAAGACTGTATGAGTGACTGGGAAGACTCTTCTTGTTCTCGCAACCTAAGGAGGTTGAGAGGACCTCAAGTTAGGTTAGTCAGGTCGAGTTAGGACACGAAGGTGGTGTGTGTGGTTAGAAGGCGACACAACACACAACACAAACTGCTTTCCACTGGAATTAAATGAGGGGAAATCACAGCAGAGATTCTGTGCCAGGAGATAATCCAGAACCGAAGACACTGGGGAGGGAGGCTGGGCGCGGGGCGGAGGCTCGACGGATTTACTTTTGATCCTGTTTTTCTAGTTTCTCATTAGGAAAATGTCAAGCAAATTATGAAGTTGCACATTGTCATCATCATCATCGTGTGTGTGTGTGTACCTGAACATGCCTGTGTGTGTGTGAACATACACATGTGTCTGTGGAGGCCAAAAGAGGGTGTTTGAACCCTGGACCTGGAGTTCCAGGCTGTTGCCAGCCATGCATAATAATGCAAGAACCAAACTAGGGTCCTCTGCCGGAGCAGCGAGCGCTCTTAAGCACTGAGCCATCTCTCCAGCCCCGGGGGTTGTTTTGACTGTACAGGCCAGCCCTGTGCTCACCGCCTAGCTGCTACATGAGCCCAGGTTTGCACTAGTGTTCCACCTTGAGAGGTCCATATGCTGCTCTGAAATTCTTCACCCCTCCTTCCTGTAAATGAAGTGTGCCGCACACAAGCCCTTATGCAAGCGGCAGGTTAAAACAGTAAGAAGGGGGGTGGGGTGGATTCTACACACAAAAAGATACATAGTTTCCCCATCAATGTCTGCGTATTAGTTGCAAGGCCCCCTTGGATACCAAATTGTAGATGTTCAAGTCTCTCCTGGAAAATGGTGTCCCATTTGCCTACAGCAAATAGCCTCGGTGTAAATACTACGTGGCTTGCTGTCATTGTGTTAGCAAAGAGTGACAAAAAGTCCATACATGCTCTGCACAGACGTGTTCCTTAAAACACACCCCAGATCACAGATTCAGAGTGTTTGTTTCATAATTGTAAGGGATAATAGAATACAATATAACTCCCAGTTTAGTGGAGTTAGGCATCGAAAAGCAGAGGCAACCAAAGGACCATTAAGTCTTGGGGATTAGAAGACATCTGGTAAGGAGCAGAGGAGTTTGCACACGTCAGGAATAGAGAACTAAGTCCATTTGATTTACCTGTATCTTTTAAGGAACAGCTAAATGTCAGCCGATGCACAGATTACCACTGGGGAGGGGGTGCCATTTACTGGAGCTAGAAGTGCTCCATAACTATAGATAGCACGGGTAGAGGGCTGGAGGAGGGGATGGAGGAGGGGGTGGAGGAGGGAGAGGAGGAGGAGGGGGCAGAGGGCACAGAAGAGATAAGACCTTGACTTGTGTCAGAGGCTCAGTTCCTACCAGTTCTCGCTATTCTCCACCTCCACCAACACCCAAGAATTTCCCCTTCCTTCTCTCCCTGCTTCCTTTCTTTCTCTCTCCCCTTCTCCCCCCTCCCCTCTTTTTCCTTTAAATGAGGAAGGGAAGAGAGCAAAACGGAGATAGAATGATAAGAAAGAAGCAATAGGAAGAGGAGAGGGGGAAACCAGGGACCGGGCCCTCGGTCTGCTTCCAATGTGGCCTCGCTCAGTTTCTGTGGAGACTATTCATCAGCAGAGAGAAAGACGGAGGAAAGCAAACTGGGAGCAAAGGGAGTAGCGCTGTAGGAGAGAAGAGAAAATGTCATGTGAGGGATGCTATGAAGTTACTACCTTTTCAAGATGTCCTTCCTATCCACAAAAATCTCAACTCCCTCTCAGCAACCCGCCTCACAGTCCAGGCAGGCGGTGACTCTTTAGTTTACTCTCCTAGGCACAAACTTCCAACAGTTCTGCTGCCGTAAGAGACGCCCCACAGGAGTCACCAGACACTAGATTCAGCAGGGGCTTTTTGTTGACTGTGACATAACTTGGAAAAACGACGGAGCCACACCTGGTCTCCCTTTTGGAACCAACGAACTTTCCTTAACTTGTTGGGTGTATTATAACGAGCTGCTTTGGAGTCTGGCTTCTTAAACTGTGGGCTGTGAACCTATTTGGAGTCAGAAAATTGAATGTGGCGGCTGTGAGATTTTTTTTTTTAACAGTAAGAGAGTTCTGACCAAAAATTAACCCCAAATCAGATATATAACCCTGGATGTTTCCGGCAGGTCTTACGTGTGTGGCAGCACGCCGCTCCACAGCAGCCTTGGTTGTAGACATGCGCCATGTGCACTGCGCATGCTCTCACAGCACGCAATCGCACTGACCCTGGGCTCAGCGTCAAGGCTATGTTTTACTGTTTGCTATGATTTGCAGGGTTTTTATTGTATATACAAGCTTTTCTTCTCTTACAGAAACAATGGTTTAAGTACAGTGACTTTTAATATTTTCCTACCATTATCTCTCATTAGAAGAAATATCAATTTAGTGTATTTTTTGGAATGAAATACATTAGAAAGTTTGATTTTAATTCTGTTCGGATTACTGATTTGTATTTTATTTGTAAAAAATGTTCTGGAAATCATCACACACCATAATCCCAGCACTTGGGAGGCAGAAGGCACAGGGATATCTGTGAGTTGGAAGGCAGCCTGGTCTACATATCGAGGTCCAGGCCAGCCTGAGGTACACAGTGAGACCCTGTTTCAAAAAGTAAAAAAAAAAAAAAAAAAAAAAAAAAATCAATGAATTTTGGCTTGGAATTAGGGGGTAATTTTTCAACAATTTCTGAAATGGACTTGAACATACGTCTTCCTTTAGTGTTACATATTTATACAAAGTGGTGCGCCCAGAATTAGCTATATATTTTTCCTTTTGTAGTTGTTATTTGAGAGACAGGGACTGGAATGTGCTATCCAGAACAAACTGGCTTACAAAGTACAGTGATCTCCTGCCTCTGAGTGAGCTTCGGAAATGCTAGGATTATAGACACTCACCATTAGGCCTGGTGACACTAATGATTATTATATCATAATATTGGTGAACTCTGAAAATTGTTGAAGATGTCAAATATTCAGACAAGATCTAATTCTGTTTCCAAACATAAATAACTGTATCTTAATGCTATGCAAATTTGTTTTCACCTTTAATTAATGACAAAATATGTATGCTAAAATTGCTTTAAAGTAAATTTCTTTGAATTGTTGTCATTAAATACTTGATTTTTTTGTCCCTTTTTTATTTTTCAAACTTATTTTAAATACCGATTGTACTTAATATTTAATTGTATGTAATTTAATAAATACCTACTGCGGTGGTTAATCTTGTCAACTTGATAGAATTTATAATCACCGTGGAAACAATCTCTGGGCATCTCTGAGACAGCTTATCTAGTTTAGGTTTATTTGGTTAATTAGCTTAGTGTGGACTCAGAGAGACTCCAGACTGAATAGGAGGAGGAAGCGAAGTGAACACCAGCCTTCCTCTCTGTCAGCGATGGGACCACCTGTCTCAGGCCTCTGCCACCATGATATCCCACCATGGTGGACCAAGCCTTCAGACTGGCAGCCAAATTAACTCTTACTCTTTGGCGGTAAGTCTATGGATAAGGTCCCCATAGACTCATGTGTTTGAATGCTTGACCCATAGGGAGTGTCACTATTAGGAGGTGTGGCCTTGTTGGTGTCACTGTGGGGGCAGGCTTTGAGCTCTCCTGTGTTCAAGCTACACATAGTGTGGCACATTGTCTCCTGCTGCTGCCTGAGGATCAAGCTATAGAACTCTAGGCTCCTCCAGTACTATGTCTGCCTGGACACTGCCATGCTTCCTGCAGTGATGATAATAGACTGAACTTCTGAAACCGTAAGCCAGCATCAATTAAATGTGGTCCTTTATAAGAGTTGCCTTGGTCATGATGCCCCATCACAGCAATAACCCTAACTAAAGAGGCTTCCTTAATTTGTCTTTAGTCAGGTATCTTGTAGCAAAGAGGTAACGACCCTGTGCGTGGGGAGACAGACAGGGTTTGTGGGGAATTGTGAGAGAAGAATGCTGAAGAAGACTTCCATAAGAGCATATCCCTCAAAGCATGCAGTCAAAGAGACCCTGAATGACAATGGAAAGGAAGTCCTAGGCTGGGACTACAGATGACAAATCATGTAAAGATTACAAGAGTTCATCTGGTGAATTGACTGATTTGCAAAAAGGAAAATCAGGGCGATTTATAAAAATCATTCTTTATATGTTTGGGAATGGATGCAGCTAGAAGATGTCAAGTTATATGGGGTGACTTGAAGTTCTCATCTGAAAATAATGTATTTAAAGTAGGTAAGAATATGCCACACTGTGTATACAGTTTCTTTAAAATCTTGTTCTTCACATATTTTTCATATTCATGGTGTTGAATATGCAGTGTGTGTGTGTGTAATATATGTGTGCACCCATGAACATATTTGCATGGATGTGGTGTCCTTGTCCGTGTATGCGTGGAACCAGAGGTTGTTGGCAGAATGTCTTCCTCAATCCTTTTCCACCTTATTTCTTGAGACAGTGTCTCTCAGTGAACTTGGAAAGGCTGGGGAGACCTGGGATTCACCTGTCTCTGCCCTGTAGCACTGGGTGTCATAGACGCACATTGATGCATCTATCTTTTTACCAGAACCCTAGAGATCCAAACCCGGGTCCCAACATGTGCATCAAGCACTTTACACACTGAGCCATCTCTCTAGCTCTGCTTGTAAAATTCTGCAAGAAGAAACAGAGTAACTAAGCAACCTATATTAGTCAAAACCATAGCTGAGGGCTGGTGGCACAGAGCCTTAGCTGCTGTGACAAGAGTCCCTGTTTAGTCAACACTGAGGACATCGGAGAAGTTCTTGGAGCCTTGTGAGGCTAATTTTATCCTCTCATGACAATTCTTTACAAGTTTAGTTAGCAGGTGGGGAAACGAGTCTAATGAAACCGGGGAGTCTCTCTCTCATCTGCACACAGGTAGAAAACAGTGACATCAAACACTCAACTTCAGCAGACGCCCCAAGGTGACTACACCAAGGGCCACGTGGAAGGCAAATCAGTGGAGCCACTGGCCAATTCCAAAGGAGAAAAATGAGTTCACGTGGTCCGGATTTCCAAACGTGAGTGTAAAATGGATATCGAAAGGACACTGGAAATGTTCCAGGCACAAGGCTAGGTTCAACGTCAGATGCAGGGAACACTAAAATCAGGTAGATTTTAGTCTCTGCTGAGGTCATCAAAGGCATAGTGCTATGTGGGAAGCTGAGGCAAAAAGGCTTGATCACAGAAGTTTGGGGGCATCTTTGTCAGCATAGCAAGGGCCTATCTCAAAAACAAAACTAGAACATCCCAAAGAAACCTCATGTACATAACCTAGGAATCATTTTAAATTTTAGCTTCATAAAATATGAAAATGGTTTGAGCAGACATTTTCCTAAAGGATCAACAATGGCATTCTTGTTATATTCAGAAATATCCTAAGCCTGGCGACCTTAATCATTGGGGAAATGCAAATGAAACCATTGGGAGAGACCGTTTCACAGCCACTAAGAGTCCTGCGATCAAATAGACAAGGACAAACATTGATGAGGAGTAGAGAAATGGGAAACCTCAAACGTTGCTGGTGGGGATGCTAAACGGTGCAGTGACACTGGGAGACATTTGGGTTGTTGCTTTAGTCATGAAACATAGATTTACCACATGAATCAGAGTCCTACCCCCAGGTTTGCAACGTGAAGTAAAGACGTGCATTGTCCAAAGCTCATATGAGCATTATTCATGCTGCCAAAAAGTGGAGACCACTTAAATGTCCATCCGTTAGTGAATGGGTAAATAAAATGTGTTCTATCTAGTCAATGGGCCTCAATATGTGGTCATAAAAAGTGAGTGAAATACTGATACATTTCAAAATGGATAAACATTGAGGGTATATACGCTAAGTGAAAGATTCCATATTCAGATCCTTGTATCATCTCCCAATGATAGATAGAGCACTCCTCTAGATCTGGGGCTGTTTGCAGAAAACTAAATGAAGGGAGAATGTCCACCCTGGGCATGCATGGTGTCATCCAATTGTATGCCCACCATGGCTGTGCATGGTATCATCCACTTGTCCCAAGACCGGGAGAGCCTAAAAGAGAAAGATGAAGGAAACCTACTTCTGCCTGCACTCTCTCAGCATACACTTTCCAAGTCAGTGAGAAGCAAGCTGTTCTGTTCCACCATGCCTTCTCTCACCAAGGAGAGAGGTGGAGCTCTAAAACCGTGAATCCAAACAAATTCTACCACCCGTGTCCTGTTTCCCCAAGTATGTTATCCAAGAAACTGAAAACTCACGTTCTGTTTATGCCCCAAATTGTCTAAGAGAGACAAAGTAGACTAGTGGTCATCAAGGGCTGGAATTAGGGGCGAAGAGCAATCACACATGATCTTATTGAGGCAGTGAAGATGTCTGAAAATTAGTTTCCGGTGATTGTCACCCAGCTCAATAAATTAATTAAACCAGTGAATTGTGCAGCTAAAGTGATGAACTTATGGAACTATAGCCTAAGGTTTATTCATAATTATAAAAATTAACTTTTTAGTTATTTCATGTGGAATCAAATTTTTTTAGAAGCCTATATTCAACAAAACTGGAAAATCTGTATGAAATGGAAAATTTTCTAGACAGATATCAGGTACTGAAGTTAAATCAGGATCAGATAAACCATCTAAACAGTCCCATAACTCCTAAAGAAATAGAAGCAGTCATTAAAAGTCTCCCTACCAAAAAGAGTCCAGGACCAGATGGGTTTAGTGATGAATTCTATCAAACCTTCATAGAAGACCTAATACCAATACTATCCAAACTATTCCAATTAATAGAAACAGAAGGAACACTATCCAATTTGTTCTATGAAGCCACAATTATGCCTATACCTAAACCACAAAAAGACCCAACAAAGAAAGAGAACTTCAGACCAATTTCCCTTATGAATATCAATGCTTAAAGACTCAATAAGATTCTCACAAATTGAATCCAAGAACACATCAAAATGATCATCCATAATGAACAAGTAGGCTTCATCCCAGGGATTCAGGGATGGTTCAATATATGGAAATCCATCAATGTAGTCCACTATATAAACAAACTCAAAGAAAAAAGTCACATGATCATCCCATTAGCTGCTGAGAAAGCATTTGACAAAATTCAACACCCCTTCATGTTGAAAGTCTTGGAAAGATCAGGAATTCAAGGCCCATACTTAAACATAGTAAAAGCCATATACAGCAAACCAGTAGCCAACAGCAAGCTAAATGGAGAGACACTTGAAGTAATCCCACTAAAATCAGGGACTAGACAAGATGGCCCACTCTCTCTCTACCTATTCAATATAATACCTAAAGTCCTAGCCAGAGCAATTAGACAACAAAAGGAGGTCAAAGGGAACAAGTTGGAAAAGAGAAAGTCAAAATATCATGATATGCAGATAATATGATAGTATACTTAAGTGACCCCAAAAGTTCCACCAGAGAACTTCTAAACCTGATAAACAACTTCAGCAAAGTAGCTGGATATAAAATTAACTCAAACAAATCAGTATCCTTCCTCTACTCAAAGGATAAACAGACTGAGAAAGAAATTAGGGAAACAACACCCCCCTTCACAATAGTCACAAATAATATACCATACCTTGGTGTGATTCTAACCAATCAGGTGAAAGATCTGTATGACAAGAACTTCAAGTCTCTGAAGGGAGAAATCGAAGATGATCTCAGAAGATGGAAAGACCTCCCATGCTCATGGATTGGCAGGATTAATATAGTAGAAATGGCCATCTTACTGAAAGCAATCTGCAGATACAATGCAATCCCTATCAAAATCCAAAGTCAATTCTTCACAGAGTTAGAAAGAGCAATTTGCAAATTCATTTGGAATAACAAAAAACCCAGGATAGCCAAAGCTATCCTCAACAATAAAAGAACTGGGGGAATCGCCATCTCTAACCTCCAGCTGTATTACAGGGCAAGAGTGATAAAAATTTGCATGGTATTGGTACAAAGAAAGGCAGGTAGATCAGTGAAATAGAATTGAAGATCAAGAAATGAACCCACACATCTATGGTCATTTGATATTTTACAAAGGAGCTAAAACTGTTCATTGGAAAAAAACAGCATTTTCAACAAATGGTGCTAGGTTAACTGGAGATCAGCATGTAGAAGAATGCAAATCGATGCTTATGCCCTAAGATTAAGAATCGATAAATGAAACCTCATAAAACTGCAAAGCTTCTGTCAGACAAAGGACACTGTCATTAGGACAAAATGGCAACCAACAGATTGGGAAAAGATCTTTACTAATCCTACATCTGATAGAGGTCTAATATACAATACATACAAAGAACTCAAGAAGGTAGACTCCAGAGAGCCAAACAACCCTATTAAAAACGGGGTAAAGAGCTAAATAAAGAATTCTCAGCTGAGGAATATCAAATGGCTAAAGAAATGTTCAACATCCCTAGCCATCAGAGAAATGCAAATCAAAATAACTCTGAATTCCACCTCACGCCAGTTAGAATGGCTAAGACCAAAAACTATGGTGACAGTAGATGCTGGCAAGGATGTGGAGAAAGAGGAACACTCCTCCATTGTTGGTGGGATTGCAAGATGGTACAACTACTCTGGAAATCAGTCTGGTGGTTTCTCAGAAAACTGGACATAGTACTACCTGAGGACCCAACTATACCACTCCTGAGCATATACCCAAATGATGCTCTAACATTTAACAAGGACACATGCTCCACTATGTTCATAGCCGCCTTATTTATAATAGCCAGAAGTTGGAAAGAACCCAGATGTCCTTCAACAGAAGGAATGGATACAGAAAATGTGGTACATTTACACAATGGAATATTACTCAGCTATTAAAACAATGTCTTCTTGAAATTCTTAGACAAATGGATGGAACTTGAAAATACCATCCTGAGTGAGGTAACCCAATCACAAAAGAACACACATGGTATGCACTCACTGATAAGCAGATAGCCCAAAGGCTCAGAATTCCCAAGGAACATATTGTGAGCCTCACAAACCACATGAAGCTCAAGAAGAAAGAAGAACAAAGTGTGGATGCTTCAGAACTTCTTAGAAGGGGGAACAAAAACACTCAGAGGAGGAAATACAGAGACAAAGTGTGGAGCAGAGACTGAACGAAAGGCCATCCAGATACTGATCCACCTGAGGATCCAGCCCAAATACAGACACCAAACCCAGACAATATTGTGGATGCCAAGAAGTACCTGTTGACAGGAGCCTGATATAGCTGTCTTCTGAGAGGCTCTGCCAGAACTTGACAAATACAGAGGCAGATGCTCACAGCCAACCATTGAACTGAGAATGGGTCCCCAATGTAGGAGTTAGAAAAAGGACTGAAGGAGCTGAAGGGGTTTGCAACCCTATAAGAACAACAACAATATCAACCAACCAGCCCCTCCAGAGCTCCCAGAGACTAAAGCACCATCCAAAGAGAACACAGGGATGGACCTATGGCTCTATCTCTGTGTGTAGCAGAGGATGGCCTTGTCAGGCATCAATGGGGAGAGAAGCCCTTGTCCTGTCAAGGCTCAATGCCCCAGTGTAGGGGAATGTCAGGGCGGGGAGGTGGTAGGGAGTCAGTGTGTGGGTGAGGAAGCACCCTCATAGAAGCAGGGGAGGGATGGGATAGGGGGTTTCTGGAGGGGAAATCAGGAAAGGGGATAACATTTAAAATTTAAAAGAAAGTCCAATTACAAAAAGAAAGAAACGTACTTTATGATAAAGAAAAAAAACAAGAAACCTTTTCATAGCTAATCACAGTGTTACAAGCTTATAATCTCAGCACTGGGAATGTTGGAGTAGGAAGATTGTGAGTTCGAGGCCATCTTGAATTGCATAGTGAGACTCTGCCTAGGAAAGACCAAAACCTTTAAAACCTTTAAACCTTTAAAAAGCACTCCAAACCAAAAGCAGCACCCCCCACCTCCCCAGAGAAAGAAAACCACGTAAAACAAAATTCTTTTTGTAGTAATTAGAATTAACATTTCTCTAACATTAAACCGATCTGAATTCAATTGTGCAGGACTTATTTAAAAGGTATACTGGCTGGTTTTGTGTGTCAACTTAACACGAGCTATAGTGGTCAGAAAGAGGGGAGTCTCAGTTGAGGAAATGCCTCATCTTCTAGGTTAGTAATCAGTGTGGGAGGGCCCAGCTCACAGTGGGCGGTGCTATCCCTGGATTGGTGGTCCTGGGTTCTATAAGAAAGCTTCCTGAGCAAGCCAGGAGAAGCAAACCAGTAAGCCAAACCCTTCCCTGGCCTCCGCATCAGCTCCGGTGCTGCCCTGCTTGAGTTCCTGTCCTGGCTTCCTTTGGCAATAAACAGCAACATGGAAGCTTAGCTGAATAAACCCAATTCCTCCCCAACTTGCTTTTTGGCCACGGTGTTTCGGTGTTTCGTTGCAGCCACGGCAACCTTAACTAAAGCAAGAGGCTCACTCTCACAGGTTGAAGTGTAAGGTAAATAAAAATAGAAACAATCATGTCTCCTGAATTTTGTGACTCTCTTTTCTATTTCAAATGCTCTCGCACGCCTTCTCATTGCCCCCCCACCTTAAGCCCACGTTTTAGGATGCACTGTACAAGTCACGATTTGCAGATCAGGATTGACAGTGTAGACCAGGGATACACTGCTTGCCTACCTGAGCAAGATTGGAGGTTCAGTTCCCAGTAGTCCCCGAATAAAAAGAAATAAGTAAAAAGAAGTGCCTAAATATTGTATTTCAGAATAATTCTGATGCTTTCTCCAAAAGATGTGGGCTCCTTGCCGCCCACAACCAACATCCTTAGGAACCTGCATTCCCAGAAACCCGCCTCCCTCACTGTACCTCATATATCTCTCTTTCTATTGACCCCTCCCCCTCCCCACCTCTTCTCCTTCTCATGGGGGAAAACCTTTCAATCAGCCCTCTTTCCATTTACCAATCTCTCTTTCCATCTTGTAACTCGCTAAACTCTTGAAATGAGTGATCAGCCTAGTCCGCCCGCACGTACACCCAAAGAAGTCATCAACACTAGTTAGGTCAACACTGCATTTCTGACTGAACTCAGTTTCTCACCCTTCTCGTGTTCTCACCATCTTTAAGTTCTCTGTATTTGCAAGGACTTTCGTAAGGCGAAGGGTTCGTTTATGACGTGAATGAGCACCTGTTTTCCCTAGTTGTCCACGCATGCGTTAAAGGCCTGGTGCTCTACGTTGATGCTATTAGTGCTATAGATCTTTAGAGGGTAGAGCTGATGGGGGTTTTTAGGACACTGGGTGGGTGCATGTACTTGAAGGAAATCATGGGGTCCTGACCTCATTTTCTTCCTTTCTTTTGCTACTTGCTTAAGAGGTGAGTTTTTGTTTTTTGTTTGTTTGTTTGTTTGTTTGTTTTTTGGTTTTGGGTTTTTTTTTGTTTTTTTTTTTGCATCATCCACTCACGAGTGTCCACCAGAGACTTAGATCGATGAACCTGCCTAATCTTGGACTGAACCCTGCAAACTATGACCTACAATAAATATTTTTCCTTCACAAATTAATTGTCCCTGTATTTTTTTTTTTTTTTTTTGGTAATGGTTATGGAAAACTGACTGATAACAGCAGCTATCTGGGTTGGATTGCTGCTAAAATGAGGTGCCAAAATCCCGCAGAGTGAAATTCAGTTCTGGGGTTTATTCCTTCACTCTCACCAGGCAACACATCCCTCCTCTAGAAGGGACGCACTTGAGCTTCCAAGAGATCCACACAAACCCACGCTGCTGAGTTGCCGATTTGCAGCGAGACCATCCGATTGATCGCTGCGTGAATTGAAACTTTCCAATGCGTCGTATTTGGAAGTAAAATATTATTCATAGACACCATCCCATCGTTCTTGGAATTAAAAAAAAAACTGTAAAGATTGCTGGGTCACAGTAAAATCAGGTTATGGAGAATTAGCTGCCTAATTTGAATTTCAGAGTATGGGGACCCGGAGAGACCAACTTGTTCATCTTTTCCGCTTATGCCCCCACTGCGTTGGAATGTGCTAAGCTAACGTGCTTAAATCTGCTTTTCCATTGTTCTATGACCATGTTTCTCCTTATTTACACAGTGTTTTAATCAGGTTGCGATTCAGGCTTGCTAGCTCTCCTTACTGTGAGTCAGTGTTTGCTCTCTGTACACATTCGCTCTGAGAGCTCAGTCTTATCTGTAAAAGTAATTGGGGGCACGTCTCGTCGTTTTCTGCATGCCCACATCTGGTTTTCAAATGTGGACTCCTAGATCCCTATTTCTTTATGTAAGACACACCTGGGTAAGTCAGCATGTAAATAAATTCTTAAAACCCTTCTAGGCTGTGAGTCCTTTGGCTTTTCCATTGTTTGGGGGGGGGGGTGGTGGGTAATTCAAAAGAACATTTCCCCAGATAGTGAAAATGCTTCCAAACTAGGCTCTAGATAACTTAAACTGTGACAACATTGTTGGAACAACGGTAGTAGACGAATGACTTTACTATTGGTGTGACATACAAAGGGCTCAGTCAGGAGCAGGCACTTCATTACCGAGACACTATTGGGCTATGCTTGACTGGTCACTGCCACGTTCATTAACAACCATTCACGGCTTGCTCAGTTATTCTGCCAGAGGTCTTGCTTGCTGCCGCCTAGGCAGTAGCCAGAGTCAAGACCCACAAGATACACGTATGGGAGGGAAACTTGAGATTGAGAACATTTCATTCATAAATATTTCCCCCACGAGAGTTGATCACCATCACTTAGATTGAGAAGACAGCAGAGCGCAAGCAGACTCCGAGAACTGTGATTACAGTGTGGGGTCACGGAATGTTTTCGAGGAAGTGAACGGCAAATTCATTATTTCTCTATTATAAGTTTAAAACTTGAGTAGCGAGGCACTTTCTAAAAACAGTATTTGCTTTCTGAAATTCAGATGAAAGGAATCTCTTTGTTCAGAGTTTTAAAAAACCTTGTAGGACACCCATTTCGACATAGAAATGTACAGAATCTCTGACACGCCAAGTAAGTGTGTTTTTATTGCAATATGGAAAATATTACTTTAAAAAAACTGCCTGGGATATGGCCGGGTATCACAGTTTGTACCTCGTCATTGCTTGCTGGTTGGGGAAGCCGCAGATTCCGTAGAAACTCTATGCAAGCATTTCCCAGGGGCTGTACTTCAGAATCGCCTGGAGGGCTTTGCTAAGGCAGACCACAGAGCCTGCCCTTGGGGGTTTCTGACTGTAGGTGTGGGATGGGGACCACGTATTCCTTTCTAATAAGAAGCAGATGTTGTAATTCCAGGTCAGAATCGCTGCTCTGTACTGACTAGCTTCAATTCAGCCAGCCTCCCGTGCTCTCCCATTCCTCATGGTGGCCCAGCCACCCTATATTATTTTATATAAGATTTACCTTGTCACTCCCCTGGCTCCCCATTTTTCTTCATGTAGACTCTCTCCTACATTAGGAAAACCTAAGGTCAACTTGTATGGACAGCTTCTCTTCATTTCTTTCTCCTACTCTACCTTCTTTTCCGTCTTAGGTCTTAGCCCCTTCTTGGACTCGGCAGAGTCCTCTGCAGTTTCGTCCAGGATCCAGTACTAGACAAACTTCCCAATGCAATTATCATTGGCTTTCTTCTATCCCGAGTGTTCAAGCTTATTCTCTTGGCCAGTTTCTTCTCCAAACCCCACAAACGGGCTCAAATGTCTTGAACATAAATTTTTCGCCCTCCGTCTCTAGATGTGTTTCTGGCCACCCTGTCTCCTCATCACAAGCAGTTCTTGGAAAGAATAAGGATTTTCTTCACCTACTCCTCCCTTAAGTCAGAATAGCCAAGTTTCTCTTCCTATCTCTCTAAAACTTGGCTTTGCCAGAGCCTACCTTAAACTAAGTCCAGTTGACATTAGCTCATGTGTTAGCATCATTAATAAGCCTGTGCTACCGCTCCCCGGACATCGGGAAACGACTACATTCTCAATGTCTTTATAGACTGTCTGCCTCACTCATTTCATAAGTTGAGGACCCAGTTTTTGGCTCACTTATCCTTATTCTAGGAGCTCTCTTGACCATTTCATTGTTTGGCTTCAGCTGTGTCCACAGAGATCCTAGTGAAAACATTTCTTTTCTTTTCTTTTTTTAAACTGAGTATACGAATGGGGCAAAACATATTTGAGTGATGAGTGTGAAATGATGAATCTGGTTCCTAAAGCTCCATGTCTATTGTGCTGGTTTGAATAAGAATGTCCCCAGTAGGCTTAGATGTTGAAGACACAGTCCTTGGTTGGTAGTGCCATTTGAGTAGGTTGTAGAAGGCGTGGCCTTGCTGAGGGAAGTAAGCCATTGGAGGTAGGCTTTTAGAATGTCAAAACTTGATCCCTTTCTAGTTCACTCTTTCTGCTTTGTGCTTGTGGTTCAATATGTGGGCCCTCGGCTGCCTGCTTCCACTACCATGACTTTGCTATGCCATCATGGATTCTGACCCTTTGGAACCATAAGCCCAAATAACTCTCTCTTCTTTGTTTTCTTTGCCATGGTGTTCTAGCACGGCACTAGAAAAGTAACGCAGCCACTTAATCCTGTGGTCTTAGACTTTACTCGAGGTTTTGCCTCTAACACAGTTCGGTTATTCCAACTGACTATGGCTTATAGCCATTTGCGATTTTGTGCAGTCATCTTAAAATGCAGCGGGTCTGAAACTGGCACTCCTGGTCTTCCTTGTTGCCTTGATAAATGGTATTGCTGTCTCTGTGGCAATCCAAGGAACCTTGGGATCATTTGGGGATTGCCTTGTTGAGTGAGTGTGTGTGTGTGTGTGTGTGTGTGTGTGTGTGTGAGTGTGTGTGAGTGTGTGAGAGTGTGTGTGAGAGTGTGAGTGTGTGTGAGTGTGTGAGAGTGTGTGTGAGAGTGTGTGTGAGTGTGAGTGTGTGAGTGTGTGTATGTGTGTGAGTGTGTATGTGTGTGTGAGTGTATGTGAGTGTGTGTGAGTGTGTGAGAGTGTGTGTGAGTGTGAGTGTGTGAGTGTGTGTATGTGTGAGTGTGTGTGTGAGTGTGTGAGTGTGTATGTGTGTGTGTGAGTGTGTGTGTGTGTGTGTTTGTGTGCAGGGTGTTCCCTTGACTGAGATAGGTTCACAGTTATTTTCTTCTTCTGTAGTTGAAGGATCATATGGAAGGCTAGGTGGCATGGGAACTTCAGTGGGTTATCCAGTCTCCACTTCCCCATGGGAGCACGAGGATAACAGGAAGGCATTCTCATGCCTGGCTTTTTCCAGGATTTCTGGGGATTCAAATTCAGATCCTTAATCCTGTGTGGCAAGTGTGTTTCCCATAGAGCCATCTCTCCCACTCTGGTCCCCAAGTATTACCGGTCAGTAATACTTCCACATTCTACTTCCCCCCGCCCCCCAGCATCTCATGTTTCCCACCTCATTGGCTCAACTCTGCCCTATTTTATCTCTTTACTGAACTGTTTGTGTCTTCCGATTTTTCCTTCTAACTTGCAGATGACTTCCATCTTTCTAACAGGCTCGTGTAATGATGACATCACCTTATTATAATTGCTGCACTCCCAATTTCTAATTACATAAAGCCCACACTCCCAATTACGATGTCTAAGCCTTCCTTTGATCTGACCCTGGCAAATTTCTTCCCAGACTCTGTGCTTGATCATGCCGGACTTGCGATTCTCTTTAATACACCATAACTTTCCTAATGCTGCCTCCTCTGCCTAAATCATCTTTCCCCATTCTGTTCACAGATGACTCACTTTCCAAGACCGAGTTCTGACTCATTGTCTCAGTGGGAAGAGTCACATTAATGAAAATTAAGTGCTAACAATGTACAAGGCTCTTTACAGTCATTCTCATGTGATAACAGCATTAGTTTAAGAGTTCATATTGTTATCCTCAATTGAAGGATGGAATTATTGAGATAGAAAAAGGTTGTCCACCTTGACGTGTCAGTTCACATTCACTGCCCTCAGTGACTACGCCCTAATTTTTCTATCTTCTACAATTTGTACACAGAAAGGGGATTACTTAATATTAGAGCTGACAGTTGCAAAGGAAATGACCTCCAAATTATTTATAAAAGTACAAGCAGCTGGGTGGCTGGTCAGCCTCAAAGAATGGTGTTTTTAGAGTCTCAGGTTGGAGAGAGATGACCAAACACTCAGTGTTATCAGTGCATGGGCGTTTGTGGGTAGAAAAGGTTTGAGTACAATGTTAAAAGGGGCAGGGTACCAAAACAGGGACACACACACACACACACACACACACACACACACACACCACTTCATCCATAAACTTCACTGATTTAGCATCAAGCAGAGTCCAGTGCCAAAGGGGAGAACATTAGCCCCAAAGAAACATGAAGAACTGTCCGGTTGGGCATAAAGCTTACAGATGAGTTAGAATGATGGTTCACGACATCCTGACCTACAGGCCAAAGGTCAAGGAGAACTCCACAGACATTAAACATTGTCACACTGTCTTTGGCTTTCCTAGTCCAATAGCAACAAGCCCTTTGGGAGCCTGGATCTCTGTTACCAATCTTTATGTCTC
Source organism: Rattus norvegicus (assembly GCF_021556685.1). Classification (NCBI taxonomy): domain Eukaryota; kingdom Metazoa; phylum Chordata; class Mammalia; order Rodentia; family Muridae; genus Rattus; species Rattus norvegicus. Next base: position 31,415,571 of record NC_141542.1, on the reverse strand, counting down.
TAGAGCCTGGCAGTGCTTCCTGTACCTAGTGGAACCTCAATATATGTTAGTCAGAAAAAATAATTGTCTTATTGATAGAGGACTCGGGGGTGTACGTTTGCAATTCCAGGTTCTGGGGATTCTGAGGCAGGGGCATCAAGGGTGCCAGGCTAGTCCAGAGTCCAAGCCAGGGGGTTGATGAATTTAAAGCTAGCCTGAACTGTACAACTATTTGAAAAAAGAAGCAGGGTGGGAGGAGACAGAGGAAGAGGAGGAGACAAAGAGTAACAGTCCTGTTCATATACGTTTATCATATTATCAGAAACAAACCCTGACATTTGGGACAAGGTTTCTCTTTACATTCCCAACTCAATGCACCGGAAGATATAACTTATAAGATTCGCAAATATCTCATTAAAAGCTGGAATACAACAATAGTCGCACACCGAGGAGCATTTTGAGGTGGCCGGGACCCTCCCATCTGAAGCCTGTGACAATATCCAAAGGAGGATGCTTCCTTTCAGAGAGGCTGAACAACAGCGAGTTTCTGTGGCCAAAGTGTGGCACCAGAGCCCATCTGTTTTCCACTATACCTGACTGAGTTAGTGAGGTTGTTCAAAAAGATTCCAGGAAAAGAAAAAAAAAGGGGCACACATATTATGCATATAATAAATATGTATATCGTACATATGATGTATCATATATATATATACACACACATTCTGTAGAATGCTAGAAATTAAGGCTTTTTTTTTTTTACATCCTTTGATCATCACTTAACACTTGATCTGAGCGCTACTTAGTCAAAATCGGCTTATTGCGTCCAGCTTCAGGGTGTAAAGCAGGAAGCGCAGGTTGCGTGAGCCACGCTGTGGTTTATTGCACATGGCACCAATTAATTTCTGGCTCCGTTTCCATGTGTAATAGAAGAGGAAAGCAGTTATTTGAATAATTCGCCAAAAATACATGCAATTTCACATCTCAATACTTCCGCCGAAACGCACCGAAGAACTGGACGTTCTGTATACCGGGCTCCACCCGAATACTCCATCCATCCTATTTTCAGGTACTAATGTCCCCCTCCCGAGACTTTACTTTTGTCCTTTCCTTACTTTGGATGAAGAGAGACTTAGACTTCCTCACCTTTTCTTGAAAACAAAGCAAAGCATACCTTTGTTGTGCTTTGAGTGTGCCGGTCCTCTGAAGGCTTTGGTACTGAGGTCTAGCTGTCAGCTCTCCTTTAGGCTCTCCTTGTCCTTCTCTGACCTCGAAGCATATCATCTTTCTGGGTAACTCTTCAGCTCATGCCCTTTGGGTAGATCTCCCGCCTAACCAGACTTGTCCTGCCTCAGGGACTTGACTCAGCCTGGCCCTTCAGGCATTGTACAAATCTGCTTTGCCTTCTGAACCTCCATGTCCCAGAAGCACTTTCTCTCTGGCCCCGAATTGCCAGTTTTCAGTGACAACTCCCTCATCCCATATCCTTCTGGTTTACATTTTTTCCCTTCGTGGTAACACCCGCTGCCTCACATGTACTATAGAATGTAGCTATTTATTTTGTCGTTAATTGGATTTCTCCTACTGGGATATAAGCCTGACTATGGCCTGGCTATCTGTCCTTTCAGCAGCTTCTAGGGTGTGTCAGACACATGGTAATCTGGCTATCTGTTGCAAAGTGAAAGCTGTTTGCTTCTAGGAGAGTATCAGACCCTGGATTCCATGGGAGTAAGTTCCCATTTGCCTGGAGATTTCCAGCGCTCTTTGAAAGTCGGATGTTTTAAGATTCCCTTCCTAGTTTGACTCTCAAAAATCACGGTTGTTGTCTCAGTGGCCAAGCACTAGTCTTAAAAGAGGCTGGTTTGTTAAGCCTGGGTAACAAGGAAAAGTCCCTAAGAGGATGATGATGATTAGTTTTTGGTTTTAGATTAATTTAGATTATTTTATGAGTGTTTTGGATGCCTGGAAATATGTGCACCGCACATATATACCTGGTGCTCTTGGACGCCAGAAGAGGATGTAAAATACTCTGGCGTTGGAGTTATGGATGGGTGGTTGTGAGCCAGCCTGAGAGAGGTGGGAACCGAACTTGGATCCTTTTCAAACAGGAGCTCTTAGCTGCTGAGCCACCACTGCAGCCCCCATGATTTCAGTTGTAAAAGCTGTCAAGTATTGTAGCTTTGAACATGTCTCATCAATATGTTGCTTTTTCTGCTTTGAAATATATGAATGCAATTGGAAGGCAGGAGAAGCCAGGTTGATTATGCTCAAATACGATCGTCTCTTTTCCTAATGTATCAGTGAATTACTTTCTTCATGTTCATAGTGATTTCTTTTGGAATTTATAGAGTAAGTTAGACATCTTCACGTACCTAAAGTAAGGGCTCTTTATATTCGCCTACGTTTTGAAAGCGAACGTGTTAAACTTATTCTGTGCAGCGTTCGGACCTACCTTTTGGGATTTCCTATTTTAAAGGAGCATAGACTTTTAGGCAGCTCGGTTTGCGCTCAAACGGTTTAAGGCCTCATCCTATAGATATAAAAATGGAAGCTCAGTGATGTTAAGAAACTTGCTGGGAAGTATTTAGTCTAAAAGGTAAAGTAAGGTTGCTTTTGAGATTGTAACACAAAAAATAGTTCTCCGTGTCAGGAAAGCAGTTGAATAGAGCAACAAATGTGTATACGATTCTGAAGAGTGTGCAGTCTTGCCCAAGGAAGTTTTTCCACAGTGAGACTCTCATAGTTGCCCTAACAATTTAAAATCATGGATTACAAGAGCAAAAACTGGTAGGTCATTTGAAGTAAACTTCCCCTATGAGAAGAAGTGGCTTCCCCACAGAGATGTCCCCTATTAGCTAAGGCTTCTGTTGTGCTTTTTAGAATGAGGGCTTCTTTCTTTTGTCATTGAAAATAGGCCTTAGAGGTGGGCCACACTTCTTCCTTTTTGGTGTGATGTGACTTGGCCTCAAGTTGTATCTCCCCACCCGAGTCAGAAATCATTTCTTTTTCTGAGAGCTAATGGTCTCCAGAGCTTCAACTTCAGCAAGAGCTTCGTTTCTGGCTTTGTTATTGTACAAATGCAGGGCACGCCTGCTCCAGGGCATGGGTGAGGGGAAGGTTTTTGTTGTATGAGGAAGAGTACAGCCAGAGGCATCTGGGAGAGTCCAGAGCAGGGAGAGAAAGCAGCGGACTGAACATGGCCAGCGGACTGGATGTGGCAATGGAAGGAGAACTGGGGAGAGCAAGAGAGGAAGACTAAGAGAATCTGTGCCACGGAGACCTAGAGAGAGGCAAGAGAGGGGGAGGGGTAAAGAGGGTGCATAGCTGAAATGTAGGCAGGGTTATTAGGATGCTGGGTGAGGGAAGCCCATGAGCTGGAAAGGTTTAGGGTCGGAGACAGGATGAGCAGAGCTGAGACGAGCCACAGGTTCTTGTGACACCGAGGAATAGGCACCAGATAGCCATTTGTTCCAAGTTTCTTTTGGACCTAACAGCTATAATTTGTTAGCGAGTGAGATCTAGTATTTCTCTCTGGAGATGAAATGCCTGTGCGATTTAATGATTTTAATAAAAATGATCCGCATGGAATTTTATTTCTTTGGATAGTCTGTCTCCTGTTTCCACAGCAGTTTACTTATTTTTCTTTCTTATTTTAAGACAGCTCAGGCTGGTCTTAAAATCACTGTGTCATCAAGGCTGACCTTGACTTCTCCAATGCTGAGATTACATACTCAGCCTAATCTCTTATTTTGCAATATACTAAAAAAAGTCTTTTCACCTATTGTATATATAATCTAAGTTTACTTTTTAAGGAGGGAATGGCAGTTCTTCGCTACTTTCTGCCTAGGACAGAGTAAGCCTGGATCTTCTTACACTTCATGTTGAACCTCCACATCCTAAATACACTCTTGGAAGTGGATTTGGCAAATATCGAAGTGTCTGGTAGTTAGAGAGAACTAAGCACAAGACAACTGCAATCCAAAGAGGAGATAATCAGATGAATGGCTGTTTTAAAGACACTAAACAAGACGCTAGGATTATTTCAGAAGTCATACATTCATGGGCAAGGCATTAATGGAGACAGAGTGCTTGAAAAGACCCGGGAAAGGTGAATGTGATGGTTTGTATATGCTTGTCTCAGCGCAAGTGGCATTATTAGAAGGTGTGGCCCTGTTGGAGTAAGTATGGCCTTGTTGGAGTAGGGAGTGGGCTTTTAAGACCCTCTACCTAGCTGCCTGGAAGCTAGTATTCTGCTAGCAGCCTTCAGATGAAGTTGTAGAACTCTCAGCTCCTCCAGCACCATGCCTGCCTGGATGCTGCCATGTTCCTGCCTTGATGATAATGGACTGAACTTCTGAACCTGTAAGGCAGACCCAATTAAATGTTGTCTTTATAAGAGTTGCCTTGGTCATGGTGTCTATTCACAGCGGTAAAATCTTTACTAAGACAGTGAATAATATAAATAATATAGTAATAATATAATATAAATATTTGAGGTGGCAGGATAATGGATGTTTTCTTTCCTAAACAGCTGAAGAGTGAAAGCATCGCACACCATTGTCTTGAGTGCTTTAAAGAACTACACCTGCAACCATCAAACACGGGAAGCCAGGTCATACATACAATACTGGTGGTACAAGATTTCAAAATGAGGAGCAGGCCAAAATCCTTAGGAAAAAGCACCACTGCTTATTTTTAAAGCCTCCTCAATAGTGAAAGTTATCAACCAAAGCATGCTTTTTAAAGTAATTCTAATTAGTAGAAACGAACTGGGGAAAACTTTGCGGATCAGTTGTCACAGGCTTTTGATTTTGCGCAAGGGCGGGTAGGGGTAGGTGGGGTGGAAGGAAGCTGGTGTTTCCAAGTCCCCAAACGGGCTGAGTCCCCACACAGTGCTTCTCTGAGGTTCAGGTCTTTCGGAACTCTGCGTCCCTTTGTCATTCGAAGCAATTCTGATAACCCGACCGACCGACCCCTAAAGAGACGCTTGCATGGATAATCTCCCAGTGCAGGTCACCGACTCTGAAGAATTCCTAGCCCCTCGGGCTCACTCCTACAGGCTGCAGAGTCTGCACAGGGTAAACCGGGTTCCTCAGCCCAATCCCTTACTCTACCCATCGCAACTACCGCTCTAGGCTCCGCCGCATGGATACGCGCCGCTCGGTCCGCCATGGCGGGAGGGCGAAGTCCCGCCCCCGGAGTGTGGCGGAAGTGGAAGGCGCAGTCCCGCGACCGCGCGCGCTGTCTAGCCCGGTGCGCATGCGCTCTCGCCGCACAGGTTGGTCCTTCCCTCTAGTCACCTCAGGCTTCACTACCCCTGCCCCGCCCCTCATAGTGGCACTCTCGCCATCTTACCCCCCCTTCTAGCCTAGCTCAGTCACCTTTTCCCTTTCTACAATCTTTGCCCCACTCCCTGCCCCCCTGCCCGTCGTGTCCCGGGGCCGCCGCCGCAGACACCGCGCCATCTCTGTCCCCTCTCATTCTCCACGCGGGACGCGCAGCCGTGCCTCCACGTGTCTTAAGCAGAGGTTGTGGGGCGCGTGGGGGCGGAGGGGAGTGGGGCGAGGTCATGGGGACGTCAGGGACGTGGCAGCCAAAGATCTGGCCCCGGGGTGCGGGCCCAGCCGGTTGCAGGCCGCCGAGCGTTGGGTGCACCCTGGCTCCTCCCCGTCGTCCGTGGGCGTGAGGTGAGGGGAGCCTCGGGGCCAGGCGGAGAGGCACTGTTTCGCGTGTCACCCAGATGGGTGGGGAGTCCCTCAAGAAGGCAGCTCTACTTCTTGGAAGCTAGGTAGTGTTAATGGAAGGAAATGTAGTGTGCCGGCTGAGGGACGGGGGACGCAGAGACGCTGCTGTCAGAGCTCGCCTCTGGGACCCCTGGGGAAATAAATTATTTAGTTGGTGTTGTGGTGTGCACATGGGGATCATCATCACAGCCTAGTTCTAAACTCAGGTTTATGGGAGAAGATCTGTGTGCTAAAAGCTCAGCTGTGATGAGCTCCAAGTTAAGGGAATTGTCATCTTGCCTTCTCTATAGAAAGTCAGGACAGTTGATGTGACAAGTGGTAAGAGTTATAGGGATAGTGGAATATATTTGATATTCAGACATAATGATCCCGGTAACAGTGTTGTTAATGTACACCCCGATTAAAATTAGCTTCCCTGGAGTTAGTAGAAACTCAGGAAGAAACGGGTACATATTTATCTGGAATAAGACCTGGGTTTTCAGTATTTGTGAGGAGCAGTTCACTGTTAAAAGATTTACTTAAAGAAAGAAACAACTGGTAGAATTTCTGTGTGTTCCACAGAGGCGGGATTTGATTACTAAGGGACAGTTTCTAGATAATGCTTTGTACAACTAGACCACACTTAACCATGCTATTCCAAGTTTCCCATCCTTCTCCCCTTGCACTGCCCTAGGGAACTTTTTGCCAAGCTGGAAATGCTATACACTGTGGGCTACCAATATGGTACCCACCAGGTGCAGGTGACTCTTGAGCACTTGAAATGTGACTGTTGTCACTGATGAGCTTGATTTTTAATTGGTTAGCAAATTAATTACCATGTAAGTAGACACATGCATGGTGGTTATTATATGGGACCCCACATGTTTGAAAAAAAATGGAGAGCTGGTTACAGTTTTTATTTAGTTGAGTTTTAAGCCAAAGAGGCCTGCTTTTGGGATATTTACGGTTTAAGGAATCATAATTATATTCCAATAATGCCTTTCGTTCAAAGCATAGATCTGCTAGTATTTATTTACAGCTTGGCAAATCAAAGAAAAATACTCTGACTCTCTGGTTCTAAAGCTAATGCCAGATTTGGTTGGAAAGACAGCAGTGCTAACTAGACTTTTCTTTAATTATCTGTGGTGACCATTTGGTTAGTTCTTAGAAAAAAAACTGAACTCTTTTTTTATTGTTGTAGTTTCCCCCCACTTAAAAACTGGAGATTCCACCTTAACTTTTTGTATTATAAAGCAGTTTAATAAATTATAATAGTAGCCTTTGAGCACTTTTTGAAATCACCTTAGTATCCATATTTAAACTTCCAAAGAGAAAAGTGAAATTTGGAGATCAATGTGTCATGAGGCCACTTTCTTTGACATATGCCCAACTGTTTTCATCTGAGTTTTTGTAAATCTTGAAAATAAAACTTTCCCCCTCCTTGCCTTTCTCTTGCCCTCTTCCCTCCTTCTTCCCTTTCTGTGCTGGAGGTTGAACCCAGGCCCTCCCACATCCTAAGTGGATGCTTACTAAGCTATGCGCTCAGGCCTTGAAAATAAGCCATAAGGCGGGGAAAAGAAACCCAAAACAAAACTCTCATGGTAGATTGTACCCAGAACTTCTGCCTGATATTTGTAAAATATTGGCCTTGTCCTCAAGGCTGAAGATAATCGTTGGTTCTGGAATGGCAGCTTGAAGCTTATGAGTTACGTCATATACAGAGAATAGTTCATGGCATGCAGATCACACTGAGCTAGTCTTAAGTAGACTGGCTATCTTAATTTTTCTGGGATGGTCATGCTCTAGCCTACTTTAGTACTAGAGCTCCTTTCATATGATCAAACATGTTCCAGTTTAGACAGTGCTAGCATGCCTCTCCCCCTGCCATGTTGTAGGCTAGTCAAAATTCTTAATATAGTCTTGGAATGATTAGCTATTTTACAGTCTCCAAAATACACTTGTTGAAAACAGCGACGAGGTCCATGCTGTTGCCTTTATTTAAGCCATATCTGGAGTAAGGCCAGAGAGTGACTTGGTTACTTTAGCCACTGTCAGTTTAACCTTTTATGTTGTATAGATGTCATGGGTAGTATGATTGTTGGTTCTCTTTGGGGAAGAAAAAAAAAGTCCTTTGGTGTAAGGGGCTACAAATATGCCAGTACAGTAAGATCAGAAGATTGAGTGTTCCTGTTGAAAATGTTATTTTTGGTGAGGTCAGATAGTAAATCAACCAGAACCTTGCTTTTCATGTATTATCACTGATTTTGCTTACAGTTCCCTAACAGTAGGAGAAAGAATTCAGCCATTGCATTATTGTGTTGACTGAATTCATATTAACCAAGGAGGTTGAACTATTTTATTTGCTATTTCAAATGTCATCAGCTTTGCCACTGAGCCCTAGATGTCTCCTGTGGTCCTGCTAGCTTAGTCTTGGAAAGACTACCCCACACATAAGCTTCCTTTTCTGAGCTTGCTTACGGAGAACCCTGAAATGTCTTTAAAGAGCTGTGCCTTGCTTATGCTCACTGTCGTGTCTCACGAGAACAGAGCTCTTTGTGTGCACCAGATCTTGCTTAGTCATTATTTCGTGAAGAGAAGTATTTTAAGTTTCTATGCTAGAGGAACTGAGGAAGAGAGGTGGCATGCATTGTCCAAGGTCGCATGATAAGCCTTAGAGCCTGTGTTTGAACTCCAGAGCCCAGCTCTTTCCTGCTCCACTGTGGGTGGGTATAAGCAGATAGTTCCCAACAAAGTTCACTGTGACAGACACCTTGTGGAGGTCTTGTGAGTGAATTATGACCCTGTTTTATTTGTATGTCCCTCGTATAGAGAGGATTCAGGACGGACCTCAGTGTTAGTCCCAGCTTGTGTTACTAAATAGTGGTGTGCCTTTGGGCAGTTCAAGAAACCCCTCTGGGCTGCACTTTCCTCACCTGAAAAATGAGGGATTTGGGTGAAATTGGTGATGTTCACACTGCAGTCTGAAGCCTGCTCACATCCGTTGGTCCCTCCCTCCAGTTCATGTCTTTCAGTCTTTGCCTGTTGATTAGCCATGTGCCTGCGGTTTTCTTTTAAACAAAGAATATCTGAACAAAGCATTTGCAGTTACTAGTTTTTGAGATGACATAATGACCATGTCAGCCTCTGACTGCAATGGTTGTAACTCTTAGAGTATCAATAGATAGGCATCTTTTACAAATGAATACTATAGGCATTGTTTTTGTTTGATGATCTTAGTTAAGATATGTGTCTACATAGTCAAGTTGTCAGCTACTTGGAATCAAAGCTCTCCTTTTTTTCCTTTTTGTAAAGGATTTGTTTTAATTATGAACATACACACATCGCTGTGTGGGTTCCAGCAGAGGCCAGAGGCGTTGGGTCCTCCTGGAACTAGAGTTATAGGAACTTGTGAACCTTTAATGTGGGCTCTGGGTCCTCTGGAAGAGTACTGTGTTTCCTTAACCACTGAGCCATCTCTCTAGCTTTACATTAAAAAAATAAAATAAAATTAGACCTTTAACTAGTATTTTTAGTTTCTCCATCAGTGGCGGGGAAATTCTGGCCTGGTAAGGTGATTGTGGGAAAAAAAAATGTGAGCTATTACAGCAAAAGCCCCAAACCATCAATTCTTTATCTCTTGCCATGAGCCACATAGTGCTTTAACCCCATCAGATACTTGTTGACTTGTACATGTTTAATACTAGCTGACGTCAGATTTCTCCTAAGGTTGACTATTTCTAAAGCACAATTCTAGACTAGAAAAGAATTGTTATGCATAAAAGTATCCACTCATTAAAAAAGAGAGAGAGAGAGAAAGTCTTGTTTAGTGTTAAGTCACTATTAGGATTGTTACATAATGGTCAGATTCCCAACACACTTGAAAAACAACTATCGTTGATCACCCGCTTTTAAATAAACACAGCCTTCTTTGATGTTGGCAAAGTGCATTGGCCGCAGCGTTCACCAGTAAGGACAAAAACATGTAATAGATTCTCCCATGTCTGTGTAGCAGAGAGCTCTGATGTCTGTGAGTTAATGGTAACTGTTCGTGATTGGCCAACAAGGATATGGAAATGTCTTGTTATTTTGTGTGTGTGTGCGTGTGTACGTGTGTGTGTCCACATTGCTGGGAGTTCAACCTCATGACTCATGTATTTAAGGCAAGTGCTCTGTGATTGAGCAATAGGTCTCTCCCATTCTGTAAAAATTTCTTATTTTAAGTCGAAATATATTTTGTGAATCCCCATTGCATTGTGCTCCTTAGAACACCTTTGTGAGACAGACAGATGCTATTCCTGAAAGATGGCAGACCTGAGAGGTCAGTTGATCCTCATAGCTTCTGGTATATTGGTTAGTTAGGCCTTTAAATAAAGTGGACATGTTCAGTCAGGTGTGGCGATACATGCCTATCATCTCTGCAGTTAAGAGGCAGAAGTAGGATTGGAAGCTTGAGGCTAGCCTGAGCTACATAGGAATTTCAAGGCCAGCTTGTGCTATAAAGCAAGACATTGTCGCCAAACCAAGGCAAGCCAAACCAAATCAAACCAACCCAGCTCCCTCACTACAGCATTCAAGACATGAATTTGTCAGCCTTGCAACATCTCACTCCTTTTAACACTTCGCACAAAGCTTTGTAGGACACCCTCCTCTTGAGGGTCTAATAGTTCTCTTTATATGGTGTTAACTGAAGTAGTTTTTTTCTCATTCCCACCCTTCTGCTTCCTAGCGATGGTGGTATTTTTTTTTTTTTTTTGGTTCTTTTTTTTCGGAGCTGGGGACCGAACCCAGGGCCTTGCGCTTCCTAGGTAAGCGCTCTACCACTGAGCCAAATCCCCAGCCCCAATGGTGGTATTTTTAATTAGTTTCCAGGGTTCCCAGCCTCAGTATCATTTTCTTCTTCTCACATACCCAGTGTCTACACCTGCAAGTTATCTCTGCATTCTGAATATGTCCTAATCTCCACTTGCTACCATAATCAAAAATGCTGTCATCTCTTGTCTAATCAGAACCACTGACAAACAATTTCCGCAGCTTCTGTTTCCCTGGGTCACACCCTTGCTTATAGAGAAATCTCACTATGGCTACCTTAAAAAAAAAAAAAAAAAAAAAAGAAAACAAAAACAATCCACACGTTCAAAAGTTCTTCAACAGCTTCATATTATCATCCAGTAAAATTTCACCTCCTACCTTCAAGGTCATTGTACTATACTTCCTTCTTGGGACCCTCAGATCTTACTTTCTATTGCTTTTACCCTCTACCCACTCCACTCTACCCACAGTGGTCTCAGGATCTTGTTCTCCAAAGAGGTTAATGAGCACCACCTCTTGCATTTTTTTCAGGTCTTAGGTTAATTGTCATCTTGTAGTTGAAATCCATGTTTAATTTGTTTTTATAGCACTAATTCAAATTGTTGTTGAGTGTTACTCCTCACCTGTGATGCATCTCTCTGTCTCTGTCTCTGTCTGTCTGTCTGTCTCTCTCTCTCTCTCCCCCCCTCCTCCCCTCCCTCCCTCCTTCCTCCCTCCCTCCCTCTAGACATAGAAAAATGTTTGGCTTTTTGTAAGTGCCTAATAATTGTGTATAAATAATGCATATAGTTTGGGCTTTAAAAAAGACATTGCCAGTGCCTTTATGGTAAGAAGGGGGAATAGAAGACACATTACTTTTTATAGAAAGTGAAGGGAAATAAATCAATGAGAAGTTTCTGTTTCTGTGTCATGAGATGCAGTTACCTGCCAGTTGGTGGAGGAGGGATGCAGTATGGGACAGAAGCTTAGAATAAAAATAATTCACATTCACTAAGATATTATTATCTGGTTGTGATGTTTGAGTTTCATTTTCAGTGGGACTAGATTTAGAATAATTTAGAAGATCCATTCTGGTTATGTTTCTGAGGGTGTTTACAAAGAACTTTAACTGAGGAGGGAAGGCCCACCTGAATGTGGGTAGCACCATCCTATAGGATGTTGTCCCAAACTCAGTCCAAACAAGGAGGAAGAAAACCTGGAAGAGCAGCATTCATTTGTATGTGCTTCCTGACCGTGGCGCGCTGTGACTATCTGTTATTATGACAAACCTGGAAGAGCAGCTTCCTGACAGGGGATCAGCATGACTATTTACTATTATGACCTCACCATCATGACTGACTGGATCCCCTCTAACTGTGAGCCAAAATAAATCTTCCTTCAGTTGCTTTTGCCAGGCATTTTGTCATACTATTAAGAAAGAGAGGAAATTGGTACTTGAGAAATGAGGTTTTTGCTGTGGCTGGCTGACCATGTGGCTTGTAGGCCTTTGAAACTGCTTTGTAGAAGGAATTTGGAAGTTTGGACCTTTGGTCTAGAGAAGCCCTTGAATGCTATAGGCTACAGATACCTAACCCTTGGACATTGGGATGGTAAACCAGTCTCTTAAGAACTTGCCGTAGCTATGCTGGGATATGCGCAGCTTCAAGCGGAAGCCTGATGTGCTTGGTTTAAACGGAGCCTAAAAGATGGCCGTATGGAAGGCCGGGATGCTGAAGTGAAAGAAACTAATGTCCTGGCTCATGAGATCTCTAATGGAAAAGACGACTCTGTCAGGAATTGGACTAGTAGCTGCCACCTGGACTGTATTCTGGCAAAAACACTGGCGCTGTTTTGCTCATGTCTAGAAAACATATTATTCTGCACGCTATAGAGATTTTATAAGTACTCTTCACCTTTTGAGGTTTTGCATTTGTAGTGATTGATCATTTGGCAACCTTCATATCAGTGGTAATTTAGATTATGATGTAACTTGATTTTTTAGCAATAAAACAAAAATGGAGTATATAGTAATGTTGACTCACCTATGATTTTTTTTCTGACTTTAGGTTTTACAAAACATTACAAATTATAAAAATATATTTATATTCTGTGAGATGATAGGCTATGACATATTAGAGTTGAGACTGTAGATGGGACTAAATCCCTCAACAGTGATATAGTAGAAGAGATGGCCATTTCCATTATGTTGGCCATTAGACTTAAGCCCAGATTTTGATATTACTTCTAGGATACAGAAACTACTCAGAGTCTTTGAGGTATATAATGAAAAGTATTTTTCATGAATGTCTTCTCAGTCAGGTGGTCAACAAGAGTGTGTTCTCTAATGGACACCCAGCGACATTTTGCACGATTTCCTTCTGGGATGTCCATCTTTACCCTTTACCACAATGAGAACCTTTGTGTTTGGTAGCAGTACTTTACAATGAAAGGAATTTTGCGTGCATGGATGCATATATACATCCACACATATATGTTTAAATGAAGTAAACATAAATTTTTATTTTCTGGAATGGGAATTTCCAGATGTGGCACAGCGTTGGCTATTGGTTTAGTGATCTGGTGAACGCAGTAGTAATCAGAAACGAACTTTCTCCTGGAGTCCATGTTTAAACTGGCATGCTGAAATGATCTGGGTTTCGATCTGCACATCTGAATTCATTTTGTAAAGTATGGCAAGCAGCTGCATCTCGTAGGAAAGCCGAAACAACTGCAGGACATTAACCCACTGAGAAGATTACAGTAGTTTTTCAGTTCCATGTTAACTGTACTTATTAGTGAAAATTGACGCGAGTGCTTCTGCTTTTAACAGACTTTTTTTTTTAATGTCTAGAAGAAAGGAAATAAAGCATTGGAATGATAGGACTTTGATGTGTAAAGAAGTTAATGTCTAAAGAAGTAATTATCTAAATCATCAAACAAAATGTGGGTCCAGGAAAGAATTATTTTGGAGAGTCTAATGAGCTATCAGCTCATCATGCCAAGAAAAATGTTATTCACCTGCTTGATTTAGAAATTAAGTAACTTGTCTGGGAAAGGCTGATCATGTTTGTAACGAATTTGGATGTGGACCCTTTACCTCTTACCAGTAAATACCCTCAACAGGAAACATTTCTAATGGGGAGACAACTGAACAAAAGCTGGGCATCAAAGCTGGGGCCTGGCCTATCTTGCTATAAACTGGCTCTATCAGATATGCCCCCTTTAGAGAGTTAGCAAGGTGACCAGATTTGAAACTGAAGAAAGGGACACATTGTTTCAGCAGTGTCTCACTTAAAATGGCTCAGTGATTAAGACTCTGCTCTTCCAGAGGCCCTGAGTTCAATTCCCAGCAACCACATGGTGGCTCACAGCCATCTGTAATGGAATCTGGCCCCCTCTTCTGGTGTGTCTGAAGACAGCTACAGTGTACCCATGAATAAAACAAAGTAGTTATGTAAAACTTTAAGTCCCCCGTCTTCCATTAGCATTAAACTTAAAAACAAAGTTTTGGCCATAGTATAATTCCACAGAATGGCATACATATCAAATGTGAAATGGGTCAACTCAAATTCTGATTTTGAGAGGCTGATGTTAATACGTTATCCTTGAGGTTAACACTTCTCCAGGCTTTGTGTTGGAACCTGGAGAACCCTGACAGAGGTCCTTGGAAAGGGGAGACTGTTTGTTCTGTGTTTTGTTCTGCTGGTCTGTTTGTACAAATCTGTGGTTCTTGTTTTCCCCTAGTCATGGACTGGGGGTGTGGTTTTTTTTTTTTTTTTTCCAGTTTCAAGCTGGAGTTTGAGGGCACATGGCACATGCCTGGAATCCCAGCGTGTAGGAGGTGGAGGCAGGGAGGCTACCTACCAAGTTCATTGCCATCTCGGAGTACTTGAGATTGTCTCAAAACCAAAATGGAACAAAGGACTGTTTCCTTTCTTATTTTGTTTATAAAAAATAGTAATTATTTCAAAAGTCTTTGTGAAAATCAGAATAAATTTAGGCTTAAAGGAAAGTGATAATCTTTCTTAGCATTAGGTTTTTTTTATGTGTTTGGCTGTAGGTTCAGTTTGAATGAAGTTTCCTTGTATTCCCTGTCTTTCAGAGCGCTCATACTTGGTGCCCCCCTCCCCCCCTTTTTAATTCTAGCCTGGGTCCTAGGACACTCAGCATAAGTCCTAGGAGTATTGGGGTATTTTAGACATAATCACATATAAGTATGTCTGCAAACTTAGTATGCTATAATTAAGGTGCTATTTGCTGTAGATCTTTGTGTCATCAGCTTTTCAAAAATGGCCCATCTCAGGCAGTTGAGGACAGTAGCTTTTTTCTGTAGCATACTTTCATGGGTCCTGTTCTTGAGGCGTGACCCTTATCTAGATTCCCTTGGTGACTTTTTATCATATTTCACACATTCGATCAGATTAAAAGGATATATTATGAAAGTGAATTTGACAGCCATACGGAGAAGGAACTAAGTGTGAAAGATGAGTTTGTAGAAGGCCGTGGTGGCAGAGCAGGAGGGGAAGCAAGTTAACTTCTTGTCTTCTCGTACATCTTAGAGTACAGGGAGTATTAAAGATGAGATGGATTTTTAGGTAGCGTGCCTGGCAGTTGGTGTCAAAGGACTTTATAAAATGTTTAATATTTGTTGAATTTTGGAAGTCTCTTAATTAAACAACCTGTTTTCAGACTTGCATTTTTGAAGTAAAGGTATTCTAAATTGATATAAACCTTTTGTCAGCTCTAGGGGTGTTTTAAAGATCTTTATTTAATAGCTAACATTTATTGTGCACTCACTGTGTCAAGATTGTTTTAAATTGTCCTGATAGTCTTTAAAAAGTAGGACCACTGTACACATTTTAAAGACAGGATAATGGAAGCAAAGAGAAGTGAAGCAACCTCTCTAAAGACCTTACAAAGTGGCAGAGCTGGGACTCGAACCCAGGCCCCTGAAGCCAAACATTGAAATCAGGTCTTTGGGCAAGACTTTCTTTTTTACTTCCTCTCACATCTTTCACAGTAATCGGGTGAAACTGTTTTCTTTTGTTACTGAGAGTCTGGCCATCAGCCAGAGGGCCTCAGGAGTCAGCCACCCCATGTAGACATTGTGTGATTTGCCAGGAACTGTGTGGGGAAAGCTAATCAGTGACACAGATGCCCAAGGAGATAATGAGCTCTGTCTTTGAGATGTGCAGAGTGGGAGAGTGTTTTCCATAGTCTGCAGAGAAGCCATGCACAGGATCGAGCTGAAAGCTTCTACTTGGGAAGGTCTTTCTAGGCTGAGGTCTCCTGTCTCCTGTTAGTATAGGCTGTGCTCAACTCAGCATCTTCAGGTCAGATGTCACCATAGAAAATTCTGTTCGGCAATTGGCTTCTGCAGTGGTGTGAGCAGCCCAGGCCTTTGTGTAGCACTAACTCTAGAAGCTGCCTTACCAAGTAGACTGTGCCTGTACCCCTGTCACATGCTCTGTCATATGCTCTAGGTTTGTATGTTCGTGCATAGAATTTACAAAGTGTTTCTCATTTGTAACTTATGGGAAATGATGGTATTCTGTAGTTTACCTAAATATAGGAAGTAATATTTATCGTGTACTTATTGTGCAGTAGTGATACTCTTCCCTGGTATTCCCAAAAGGAGAGGAGAGAGACTGGGCACACTCCTATCTGGTGCATGCATGTGTGTGGAGGGCAGAGGGTGATAGCACATTGTCTTGTTTAGTCACTTGTGTGCATTATTCAGTTGTCTTAGAACAGCATTTCTGTTTGAAAACTATTCAAAGTCGGTCCTCCATCCTGTCCCAGGTGCTTACAGTGTCCAGTAATGGTTACGTATGCTGTGTCAGGCCTCCTATAGCAATAGTTCTGTCATCGTTTTATAGTAGTGCAGGATAGGTCATCCTCAAGGCCATCTCAGATCCTAGAGCTCTCTGTCTCAGCTAAACTTCCTTGCCGGAGAGCAGCCAGGATCACCGTGCCTCTCTGTTCTCCAGTGCTGGCTTACAGAGTTGCTGCTGAGCCAGTTTTCATGGGTGTGCTGGGATCTGAACTTGGGTCCTTGTGCTTGCATAGTACTGTGCCCACAGCCAACTCTTCAGCTCCCTAAGTGACTTTTGTTTTTATTGGTCTGGATGAAAGTGGGGGAGCGTGTGTTAAGGGGCTACCAGACCCTCCCTGAAGAATCGCTAATGAGACTTTGGGTGGAGTGCCACACTCTGGAGAACTCTGGAACTGTGCCAAAGTAGTTTAAAGTGTTCCAGTTCTCTTCCTGACTACAGCGTAGGTACTGAATGTGTAGTGGTCACATAGGCACCAGCTTGATACCTGAACTCACTGAGCACTTTCCTCGCTCTACTTCTTTTCTTTTGAATAAAGACATTGAGTAGAAGGAAAGTGTACTCACACAAAACTGAAATTAATCAGGAATTTGGACGTTTCTATACTTTTTGAAGTAACTCAAAATTGCCTGTTTCGTGTACTTTTTATAGCTAAACATGCGTGTAAGTTTTATTTTTTCTCTTAATCTAGATGAATAATACTGCAGCTAGCCCGATGTCTACTGCCACTTCAAGTAGTGGAAGGAATGCTGGGAAGACCATCAGCTTCGCCGCCGAGCTGCAGAGCATGATGTGAGTCTGCCTTTACATGGTGTTTCTGTTGCTGTTCTAAACTGATCAGGGTTGAAGAAGGAAGTTGGAATCAAACGTATAAACCTTAGCTTAATGTAATCTGTATTTAGAAAAAAAGTAAAATAATCTCATAACATGGAAATAGCTCCATGGAAGACAGGGAGAACTGGATAAAATGCTCGAGCTGTGCACTGTATTTGAAGATTAAGTACTATTAGCTCTCCTTTTCTCGGGTAGTCAAAATGTTTTCAGAGAAGTTTGCAGTTTTTTTTAATTGTCCTATCTGTGAGCCTGATTCAGAGTAGTTTTAAATTTTGATAGTATTTGAACCATTGCATTTCAGATTATTGTAAGGAGCACAAAGCATTAAAAAATTACAACAACACACATATGTGTTGAATCTTTGAGGAATTGCACATTTGTTTAAGAAGTCTCCCTGAAGGTGATTGTCAGATTGCAGTAAGGGAGACTACCTTCTTAACTGGAGGGGTGGCAGACAGGGAACCATGTAAGGACTGAGTTCTTAGTGCTTCAGGAGACAGGGATCTTACAGGAAGAGACCTCAAGGCAACATCACTTCTTTCCCAATGATTTATCAGGAAGTCTAAAAGACTGTGTCTGTGGAAAGTGTAAATGCCTTTCTTGTGTGTGTGTTTGTGTGTGTGTGTGTGTGTGTGTGTGTGTGTGTGTGTGTGTGTGTAGATAGCCTTTTTACCAAGTTAACTCTGTGTGGTAGTGATCCTTCAAAGCACAATCTTGATAAGTTTGACCACATATACTTTCTCAGGAGACATACTTTAAAGAAACTATTAAGTTTGAAAGCATTTTTTAAAAAACTAATTAATTAATTAGTTAACTTTACATCCCGATTGGAGCTGACTGTATGTAGCTCCCCCTCCCACCTCTCCTCCAGTTCCAGTGTTCGTGAAGGAGTACATTACCATAGCCAGTTTGGGGAAAAAGAAAGCATTACCATCACAGTAACTCAGACTGCTTTCTAATTATCAGGGCCTTTGAGAACCTTGGTTGTACAGGTCATCTATAGATACTGAGTTCTCTGAGTTTAAAAAAAAATTTAGGTCTTCCTTTGAAAATTAGCAAACTCAAGTGTGCAATATAATCTCTTCCTTATAAAAATTATGCTCTAAAACTAAAAACTGATAATACTTCGTGATTGCTAAGATGGGGAAAAGGACTAATTCAGAAGCTGAATTTTGTGAGCCTGCCTATATTTTGAATTATGGAAAACTTTAAGAGCTTATATATTTATATACTTTAAGTTTTCATTATAGTGTGATGGGCTTTCTGTTATCACTGTTCTACATTATGGTACATTAATTATATTTAAAATATTAAGTATACTTTATGATAAGGGGATGAATATGGTTCTTTTCTGTGACACTAAATTGATTTACTTAGTGGTTTTTAACTGTTAGTTTGGATATTTTCAGATTCTTAAAATTATAGCATAATGAACCCCATGTATCCTTTATCCAAATTTAGCAATAATTACTCTTCCACAGTTTCATTCGATCTTTTTTCCTAATATTCATTTAAAAATAGTCAAGTGTTTTAAAGCTAATCTCATAGAGCTTAAACAGTATATAAGTCAGTGGTGAGCACCAGGTGTGCACGGCATGAGTCAGCACACTGTGTAACTGGCTCAGTGACTGATGCTCCCTGACCCTCCGGGATGCTCCTTTGTTTATAGCCATTGCTCACTGCTGTCTCCGTGCTATGCAGTAGAGCTAGGTGTCTGTGGCAAATACCATGTGGACTATGAGGCTGAAGATATTTACTGTCTAGCTTTTGCGGAGGTTGACCTCTGAGCTCTAAAACTAGCTCTGTATAAAAAGAAAATAGGAACTTTGGAGTAGCGGTGCCTAATATTTGTATCTAATAGACCTAAGGCCATTTAGGAGTGTTGGGAAAAAGAAAAGAAAAACTAAATTCAGCACTTTGTATTAACTACTTTTGCACACATATTTGCTAGCGATCTCCCTAAGCTGGATTCAGAATGTAAAGGTTATTGTTGGCTGTGACTCTGGAACAAGTGTGCACTTTCCTTCATTTCAGACCTGAGGGAGCGGCCACTCCTAACAGTACATTCAGCATTGAGAGGCTGAGTTTTTCCCCTCACGAATTTCACCTCAGAAAGGGAGCGAAAGCCAAACGAGGGGATCCTTTTTAGCTTGCTGATACTTCCTCTTACTTTAAAAGCTTCAGGCTTTAGGTTGTATACAAATGGAGTCTGTATAGGACATGCAGTCAGTGGTTGTGTGCATTTTTCAGATGAGGAAGTGAAGACTTAATCCCCACATGCTGGGAGGATTTCACTCCAATTCTCACTGCTGCTGTGTTTGTTTTGCTGTTTTCCAGTCCCGCAGCTGCCATTTTCCGTATGAACTACCTAGTAGTAAGTTGTTTGCCTTTGGATTGCAGGCTCTCTAACTGGGGAATACAACTTAGTATTTTTCCAAGGGTTGATAATGCTGACAAGTATCTAGTTGTGAATTACAGTAAAAGCTGTCCAGTTCCATTAATTCAGAGTGGTTGCCCTATCCAACAGAGGAAAGCCCTACATCCCTTAAAGAAACAGAACAGCTACCCAGTTACCTAAGCCCAAGGAGGCAGAAAGTCACACAGGCAGAGGCACAGACAATCTGCTGTAAGCTGTGCCAAGGCCAAGGGCAACTTGTACACCAGGCTGTGACTGTGTGGCAGCCGATTCCTTCTCATTCTATTCCGTGTGTATGGCTGTTTGTCTACCTGTGTGTCTGTGTACCATTTGCTGGCCTGATGCTAAAGGGAGGCAGAAGAGGGTGCTGGATCACCGGTAACTGGAGTTAAAGACACTGTGAGCTAGATAGGTGCAGAGAATCTAACCTGGGTCCTCCGAAAGAGCAGTCAGTGCTCCTAACTGCTGAGCCGTCTCTCTAGCTTTTCTGTTTGTTTTTCTTTTTTAGTGGTTCTTAGTAATACGTAGCCACTATTGTGCTTCTGTAATGTGTGCCTCCCCTCTTAGTATGTTATGAACAATTTGTATGTCCTTACACTTTATTAGTCTCCTATTGTTATTTCCAGGTTTTCCAGTATTGTTAAAAATGTGAAATAAAATATTGGTATCTATTACTTTAAAATCAAAGAAGAATAATTTTTCAGTCTAATGTGTTTTTTTGGTACTAACTTTTAAGTTTTCCCCCAAGGAAGCTAGACTGATGTACATTTCTGTCATTCTGAGAGCACCCTCCTCCCAACCCCCAAATCTACAACAGTGGAGACATGCTGTTGCGTTGTTTAACAGCTGGCCATTTCAATGTAATTTGGTCACTTAAACTTTGTGTGCGTGTGTGTGTGTGTGTGTGTGTGTGCATGTGTGTGTGCACTCGTGTGTGTGTGTGTGTGTGTGTGTGTGTGTGCACATGCATGCTCATATGTTCTTATTCTCAGCATAGATTTTACCTTCTTGTTTTCCTGTAGTTTATTAGGGACTTCTAATATTTCAAAAGGTTCCTGTCTCGTGGATCCCATCTGGCATTTCTTTCTACCCAGCATTCGGTTTCTTTAAGGATTGTTTAGCGATTTAAAGTACATTAATTTTTTTAAAAAAAAAAACTGTATCTTGGTTAATTTTACAGTCTTGCTTCTACCCGTGACCTGAAGTCCTCTCAGTCTTTATACATAGTCCCTGGGCATGTTCCCGGAGTCGGGTCTGATTTCCCTCCGCAGTTTACTACTTAGTCCATTTTGTCGTTGTTGCTGTTGTTGTTGTCGGGCTGGGCTCTAAGTGAAAGCAATTTTGCTTTAGATCTATTCACTAGTGTCCCCCCACCACAAACTCCACAACCTCCCTTCCCTCAGGGCTGCAGCTCCACCTTCCTCAGATAGTGCGCGACTGCCTTTGCCTCTCCGCAGTGCTCCAGAGTGGGCTCTCCCTTTGCCAGCACGGCATTACTGTAGTTGTTATAGCTTCTTAATGTGTTTTCATATTCGGAGCTATAGTTCAAGTCTGTCCACATAAGCTTTCTTTTTAAAATATTTTTGGCCCCTTCTTATTTTTATGCTTCCAGATGAATTTTTAGGAATCATTTCAACAAGCTCCAAAACAAATTCTAAGTGCAAATTTTAAGGGCTTTCATTTTTCATTTCTTTTTATGCTTTTTTGCTGTATCTCAGATTTCAGACATGGGTCCCTGCAATCCATTTTACTTTTAAAGTTGATTAATGAAGTAATTTTACATTTAGAGAGTTTATTTGAAACAACCCCTGATAGAAACAGTAAAAACAACCAGACTAATGAGTGGGCTGCCTAACCAGTATATGATTAGAGACCGAGAACTTCTCGGTTTTCTTTAACATTTGTTTTTCTTGCTTGAGTGTAGGATTGTGCTGTGACTGCAGTGTGCAAAACTCCAGCCAGTTTATCACTTAATTTTAAATCATGGTAGTGATTTTACTTTTGAGTGGCAGAAATGGTCAGTTTTAAAAGGCTAGTTCAGTTTTTAAAAATGGATCTATAATATTGTATTCTAACAGTAATATATATCAGTGTCCACTCAGTGGAATTCAGAGACCGAGTATATTTAATATGTTCATTTTTCAAAATGAGGAAAGTGAGAGAATGGGTCTCCTTATGACCAGTTCAGTGAAAGCCTCTCTACTGTGGGCCAGCAGTGCAGGAGTCTGGAGCTCCCACAGATAGAGCACCAAGCGGAGTTCACTACAGTTCAGTGGGCTTCCTCTGCTGACAGTCTACAGGAGTCTGTTCTATGGCACATTGTACTAGTTTTCTTTGTTTTAAGTTATCTGTTCGCATAGTTTGAATTGTTTTCACCCCTTGGTGGTTGCTGATGTACTGTTTTCATTGAAGACATCTCACTGTCTTACTCCTTAGCAGGGGTAGGCCAGGCGGCTGGCAATGATGGGCGGTAGGAAGCTTGAGGAGAGTTGTGAGGGGTGGTCATGTAAAGGAGGTGGGCAGAGAGAGTTGACGGGAATATGTTCTCTGTGGCATAAGCCGCCTGCCACTCAGCAGAGGCAGTGCGCTTCCTTTCCTAGAGCCTCCCTCTGCTGGGAGAGGAATGGACAGTCAGGTAACTGGGCTGATGTGGGAACCCAAAGGGCAAACGCAATAGGAAGTTATTAATCTGACATGTTGGAGGTCCAGCCTCGGGATGAGGTCTAAAACGCAACTGAGTTGGTCAGCTTGGACACAAGGTGTGAGGATGGATTGGAGATTTCAGCGCACTGTACATTTATGTAGAGCATGAGCAGTGCTCGGAGCTTGAGGGCCACCAGCCTGAGTTATCCTCGATGAGGTCTGCTCTGACTTCTGTCTGCTCTTCATCTGTGCATTTGACACTGGGGTAACGTTCCCACAAAAGGCCTCACTGCCCCTTCTGACAGTGCCGTGTTGTCTTCATCCAGTCTGTTTCCAGGGCTTTAAACCTTTTCCCGAGGTGCTCTAGCTGGCATCTTGTAGGTGTCTGGTACATGCGCAGCTGTGGTGACTGACATTGTGTTTGGGAGGACAGCCTCCAGGGGAGAGGCAGCAGTGGAAGTCTTAAAGGTTTCCGAGTAGAAGAGGAAAGAAACAGGCCTGGAGAGTCGTCCTTAGACTGTGAGTCCATATGAGGAACTCAAACAGCTGCCTTAGTTCAGGCGTGATTCCCTTTTGTCCTCTTTCTAAGTTGCTTTTGGGTCTTGTCTTATATGCGTGAGAGGACTTTAAAGTGTGACTTTCTGCATTTAGAGTTGTGATTTTCCTAAGCCCTCTTCATTTCTTCCTTCACAGTTGTGTATTTACGGGTGCCTTGTGGGTGGTGGGAGGAGGCGGCGGTATAGTAAAGTCTGGCGAATAGGACGGAGTCCAGCTGTTTTCTGCAGTGTTGTGAGATGTGGGAACAGTGTTCATCTCTAAGGTGGATAAGTCAGATAATGCATACACATCATTAGCTAGATGGTGCCTGCTCAACAGAACTCCATGTACGTGACTGTCAAATTAGACTTTGTTGGATTACAGGAATAGAACTGAATTTAGCACTTTTTTTTCTTTTTAAATTGTGGACCAGTGATCTGGTATTCGGAGACAAAGGAATGGAAATCTGAGTGTCTTAGACATTGGTCAGGCCAGTCCTTTATTGATTCATGAGGATGTAGAAAGGGCTGATTTGTCCCAGGGTAACTAGTTAGTTAGTTCAGCACTGAATACCTGGTCTTTTGAATGTCAACTCTCCACTCCTATCAACTGTCTCTGCTATTAGTGTTCACTTGACCAATTCTTGGTTTTCCTTATGTTTAAGCTGTCAGCACTTAGTTTTGTATTTGAGATGGCACTGCAGTCCGGGACTCACTTTAACAATGGATGGTGTATACCATCGGAAGCATTTTCCCTAATCGCAGGCACCATCACTTTGTTTGATTTAAACCTGCTGTCAGCTGTTATAGATCGCTCTGAGAACTGCATTCATTGAGGCTGGGATGTCTTACATTTTATACAGTTGGAGCCGGCATGGAGCCGACAGCAACCCCTCTCCCCTGCAAACTTGGCTGCTCTCATTCTCCAGAAGCTGTCTGACACCGGGATGTGCTTCGCACTTTTCAGCAGGCAGCCATTACTGTTCTTAGTAATTCTTTACTTCGAAGTTAGCTCCCCCTCCCGTTTCTCCCTTCTCATTTAAAATCTTAACCTCTAGTCCGACATAGTGCCTCTGTGTCCAGCTGTGTCCGCTATTGCTCTGTGAGGTAAGCAGCTTTCCTGTGGACGTGGAGTTCAGTGGTGTGCGTTGCACTCATCTAATGCAGGCAATTTCTTATTCTTGGACCACATTTGTTCTAGAATATTCTTGTACATTAATTTCTAATGCCTTTTGTTTATTCATTCGAAAAACGATTGTCTGCCGTGGGATGGCTATGTCCATCTGGCAGTGAGCACAGCAGAGGACCCCTAGTCTGGTGGATGTGCTTCACATTCCACTTCTGTTAGAAATACTGATGTCTCGGTTTTTAGACTTACTTCTGCTTTTGTGGGGCCATGTTCTTGGGAGTTTACAGTATTGTACATTAAAGTCTTTGACCTAATTGTGCACACTGTTGTGTTACGGCTGTGGCATTACTTTTGATTGCAGTTTTGGCTCAAGACTTGTTTTTCCTATGACATGTGAAACCTTTGAAAATGGAGTGTATCTGAATCACCTTCTAGTTTTACTTAAAATTAGTTTAAAGCAAGGATCTTTGTTTAAAAGGCAAATCAGAAGAAATTCATTTCCAATAAGAGAGAATACAAGCAACATGAATTGATGGCGAATTGCATGGACCTAGAATATTAATCATTTTTTGTTTCCTTATTTACATTACTGACAGATAATCCTTTGTCTAATTTTAGATTAGTTTAGAAATTACACTGAAATATTAGGGTTTTAATGTTGAAATACTAGGATTTTAATATTTAAATAAAGATTGGCATCTTAAATTAATGAAACCCAATAAATAGAAGAGGCATAACTTAAAAAATTATCCAATGTACTTATTCAGAAATGTGTGTATGCTAACCTGGTGGTTGAATAAGAATGACCCTCACAGTTTATATTTATGAACGCTTAGTCACCAGGGAGTGAAACTCCGCTGAGTGGTTGTGTCACCAGGGTGGGCTTTGAGGTTTCAAAAGCCAATGCCAAGCCCAGTCTGCCTCTGTCTCCCTGGTCAGGATGTAGCACTCAGCTACTGCTCTAGCACCATGCTCCCGCCATGACAGTAATGGACCAAGCCTCTGAAGCTGCAAGTCCCCAGTTCAATGCCTGCTTTCCTAAGAGGTGCTTCAGTCGTGCTGTCTCCTCACAGCAATAGAACAGTGACTCAGACTTAATGGTACCAGTTTTAGTAAGTCTATGTCTGCTTTTGGAATCCCTTATTATTTTCATCCTTAAGCAGTGCCATTTTGTTGTGTATTGTTTTAGCTTTCATGGGGTAGTGAGATTTCACATTTTTTATGAAGTTAATGAAAAATATTCTAGTTTAGTCCTCATTATGAGTTAATCTTGGCAAATCCTTCTTTAACCTTACATTGATGGTTTGCTCAGAAAACTCACCACCCTTCTCCATGTAAGGAGTCACATGGAATTATGTTTCTTGATTTTTTTCTGCCATGTGCATTCTTTTAGGATGCTAGTATTTTAATATATTTGGGAAGTATAGCCTGCTGCATTTATTTTTATTAACCTAGTTAAAAAGTTTGTACATTAAGGTCAGAGTGTTCTGAGAGCTGGAGATGTAGCATCATCTGAGTGGTGTTTGAGCTTCAGGTGGCTATAGTTATTGAAGTACATGTGCAAGCACAGTTTTTAAAACCTGCAAAAATAAATGGACAGCACATCCCTATCTCTCTATCTATGTCTCTATCTCTCTCTGTCTCTGTCTCCATCTCCACCTCCATCTCCATCTGATGTTATCCGGCTCCAAATGCCGTGTGACTATTCCTTCTGGGGTCATCCCTGTCGCTGTGTTGTGTGTTGAGGTGTTTCTTTGGTGCTCATCTGTCACCCAGAGGCTGTAACTAAAGCCTCCCATTTGAAATGTGAGAAAACATGGAGATGTAGCTTTAAAAGAGAACGGAAACATTGCATATATCACGTGACATAGACTTCAGTTAGAAACCCAGTTGTCCACTGCAGGTTAATTCATCCACACAAATCCTAAACTACTGAGTGTTAGCACAGGGTCTGTCTAATGTGATGAGTAATTCTTTAATATTAGCTTCTTTGGTCATAAACTCAGTTTTCGTGAGATTTTTTTAATTGAAAACATGTTAATTTTTAAAATTATACAGTGTGCCTACCACTCTTCTTTGTCTACAATCATAATTGTCATTTAGAAAGTATTATTTTTTCCTTATATAATTTCTTTAGCATGTCTTGTTTTCCTGTAACTTAACCACATTTATCTTTACGTCTCTTTTTCTTTTTATTAAGCACTTGTTATTCATCTAGCCCCCCACATTGAAGATACTCTGTTGAGTTCCTGTGCTCTGCAGGCGTGAGGCTAGGTGGCATGTAGGACAGGGCATGGGGTTCTTGCGTGCTCATGTTGCAGGTGCAGTATGTATATGTTTTGTGTGTCTTGGGAGCCTTGACTATTGCATGAGGCAATTGTTTGCCCTTTCTAGTTTATAGATGTATACTTAGGTACAGAGACATTAAAGATTTACACAGAAGACACGGGTTTTAAGTTGCCATGGTAGAATTTGACTTCACGATTCCTAATTTTGTACAGCACTGCTGTTGTAGATGGGAGGCAGGTGCATAACGCAAGTATAGTTCTGTCGTCATGGAGTGTGAGGCACAGTGTGCTTTAAGCTCTGCTTTCTGAGGGTGTCTGTGTGGCTTCTCAGGACGGTGTGGTTCTTACTACATTATCAATCCTTTTCCACCACAGTGGGCTTCTTTAAAAAGCTTTCTCAAAACACGGCAGGAGACAAATGGATTTTGCAGCTTCAGTTCACCTAGACTCACCAACTAGTAATTAAATACACTTAGATACTTGTGTAAGTAGGGTCCTCCTCAAAGGTAGACAGAATGGCTGGAGATGGAGAACATAAGTATGTGAGAAAGGTTACTGATATTCTCCTGTGGTAATATAGAGGTGGCTAAGAGGGTTTTCAGCTGGGAGGAGGAATCTTATGAAACTAATGCCATTTGATCTCTTTCTTTAGACACATACTATTTGAACCTTCGGAAACCTGTGTGTGTGTGTGTGTGTGTGTGTGTGTGTGTGTGTGTGTGTGTGTGTGACAGGACGGGTAAGGAATATCACAAATAAAGGAGAGCACATGGTCCAGACTTGGACTAGGAATGAGGCACAGGTAGCTTAATGTATCTGGAAGGAAATTTGTAGGAAATACTGGTAAAACAGGTGTTCGATATTGGAATGTGGCAATGAATGAATGACTAGGGAATTGAATCCTTTGACTAGGCATAGGAAACGTTTCTGAGGTATTTGCCAAGTGTCAGGTATGATGTGCATGAACACTAAGTAGCTCCCTGGGAACTGGATTGGCTGGGGGATAGATGGTGGCCCCAGGAATGAGGCAGAGTGACAAATCATAGACATTGCACAGGTTAGCTTGTTAGGTCTTACGGGAGTAGTGAACTAGTATTGCAGGGTGTTTGATCACACTGTGAACCCCAAGACTGTGTGGAATTCAGACAGGCCCTTAGTATACATATTTGACCCAAACAACAAAGGTATTAATAGTTTGTAGAAGGAAGCACCCTTGAAAGTGATGACTAATTGAGAGGCAGACAGAGTCAGAGAAATGTTTGACAGAATAGAAAATGACCAACCCTTCTGTGCTAAAAGAAGGAAACAGTTTTACCAGGAGAGTTTTACAGAGACAGTTTGAAGAGAGAACAAGCTGGACACAGCGAAAGACAAAACGAGCCAGAGAATGAGAAGGAGCCAGAAGATTAGAATAGATTGCTAGAGTTAGTTTGAGGTCAAGCACAGCAATTCAGGAGAAGCCAGCATGAATCAGTTAGCATGGAGAGGAGTTTTTAGCCAGAACAGCTGAGTTGACCAGCCAGCAAGAGTGAGAAAGCAAAAGAAAAGGTGCGCTTATTCAGCAGTAAGTCTCATAGGCAGAAAACATTCTAGGCCTAGATTAAATCTAGTAATCTAGAGGCTGGGAGATTCCAAGACTAGGCCTAGGTTAGCAGACAGAGGCAGTGAGCCTCTGCGATGACAATTAATTCAGGAGAATAAAAGATACTTTTGCAAACTAGTTAAAAGAGAAAGTCCAAGGTCTTTATCTTAGAGCAGTGGTCCCAACCTTCCTATGACCCCCAACCATAAAATTATTTTTGTTGCCACTTCATAATTGTAATTTTGCTTCTGCAAAACTTTAAATATCTGTGTTTTCTGGTGATCTTAGCTGATGCCTGTGATCCCCCAAAGGGATGGCAACCCACAGCTTGAGAACGACTGTTCTAGAGAAGTTGGAAGCTAATGGTATTAGACTGAGCAATGAATTTTGTCATTTGTATCTTAATTCCCAAAAAGATTTGAGGTATCTGTCAGAGTTGTTTACAGCAGAGTTATAACACAACAGGATAGGGCAGGGGAGGGAAATCAAAGTGAAGCCCTAAAGTAGTAGAGACACACCATTAATGGAGTGTAAGTGGACAGAATGTGTATGGTGAAGTCGTTCACCAATGCAACTGTGGGACAGAGGCTTCATTCTCTCTACCAACAGCAGCAGGAAAAGCGCATCACTGTACAGTCTCAACACAGCTGACTTAGTCCATGAACTATGTATCAGGTTTTAGGACTGTCCCGTGTTTTGGAGGTGAGGCCTGAGAACATTCCTTCCATGGAAGCCTATGGGACACTATGTAGTCAGCAACCAGTGTCATTAACTAGATGTTGATAGTAAATAGAAAATCCAAATATTTGGTTGAATCAGTAAAATCTGACTTTGAGCTGGGGAAATAGCACTATTAAGTAGAAACATTGACTTATTTTTAAAGGTGTTGGTGGCAAGTCTGCTCTTAAGATTGGTGCTTTCAGATTGTGCCCAGTGGAGCTGTAGGAATGTCATCACAGCCTGGAGAAGGCCTTCCTTCCTTGCAGCGAGAGCTGCTCCCCGGTGTCTGTCTGAGATGCTATCTATGTGCATCTTAAAGTTTGCTGTTTGAACAGAATCATAGCTCGGAAATGTTTGAAACTACTGATTCCCAAAGTGAGTTCAGAAAAAGGGTTTTAGATTTCTATTCTAGTTTTGAGTAATGCTTAAAGTGAATGATGTTAAATCATTATCAAACAACTACATATGATATTTTGGAGATATATAATGTTTTATCTTTTGTGATAAGGGTACATGATAAAATGTTCCACTGAGCTTGAAAAATGGGTACAGTCACATTCAAATGATTTTTAATGAGCATAATTTCATAAAGTCGAGCCTCTAAAACTGTTGGCCTCTGACTGATTTCACAGTTTTGTGCTTTGGCAAAAAGTTTGACCATCCCCAGCCTACCCTGGCTTTAAAGACACCAGAGTGTTCTTTTGTAGTCTTAGGAATGCACATTGGGATTCTTTTGTAATACTTGATTATTTTTACATTTAATACTCATTGAGAATATCTGACATTTTTGACAGTTAGTTTCACATTTTGACTTCAGAATGATGCAGCATATGTACATGGATAGTTTCTCTTTTCACGTTCTCAGAGCCATCTTAATATATAAGTCTATTGTCAGACTTGCCAGTTCGTTGGGTTCTGAGTCATGGAGAGGTGTCTAAGCCTGTAAGAATAAAGCTTGAGCGGAGGCTAGGACATGGTGGGAGCTGAGCTGTTACAGCTCAAGCACAGGGAGCTTAAGGTTTCCTGTCTGCTGTTTGGTTCACTGCCTCTCCTGTTGGCTCTCCATTGGTCTTACGCCATTGCTAATTTTTGAAGTGATCTATTCTCTTTCTAGGTATTCTTTTTGTCTTAGACTCACCTTACAGAGTCACTATTTTATCTTTTCCTCCTTGAGCCCTCCTAGTCAAAAACAAGTACTGGTTTATGTACAATTTCTGTGCCCAAAGGATTAACATGCTTTTTGATACTTTTTGGTACTCTTAATTTTCAGTGATTGTTAAATGTGTGGGAGCATTCTCTTCCTTGTAGTCTCTTACAAGGCACTGGCCACACCATCATACAGCTACTAAACCACCTGACTGCTTGCACAACTGTACCAGATATATGCAAAGGGAAGGCTCCACATTTGCGCTCTCTGTTGAAAATTTAGGATCTAAGGCAGAACTCACAGTACATATATGGGGAAAACTGTTCATATGTGTGTGAGTGAACAGCAGAGAACATATTTTCAGTTAAGGACAGATCTGTATTAAAGGTGTAAGCATAGGTAAGGTAAGCGCAGGCTGACTGGATGAGAGAGTTTCTGGAACTCTGGGGAAAGCAGCTGAAGCAGTTAGTGGTCAGCCCTCCCTCTACTCACTGCTGACCATAGCAGCAGCTTCGTATGCACATCACAGTGCACACCAATAAGCAGAACTTGAATTCCTCTTTGCAATGACATTTTTCTTCAGACAGTAACCATGCAAGAGAAGAGGGGAAGAACAGGCGATCACAGGCAAACACTTTTTACCAGGAAGAAAGTGCTGTAAAGCATCAGAGGAGAGAGGACTGGATGCAAAAGTCACCCATCAGCTTGAGATCTCTGCTGGTGAGAGTTTGGAGTGAGGAGTAGAGAGGGTTTGTGAGTGTGTCAAACATGCTAGGAACAACATGATTTTACTCGACAGCAGCAAGACTCACAAACTGAGTCTGGGTGACGACCACGGGATGCTGCTGTAGGAATGCTGTAGATGTGCTATGAACTTAGAGGCAATGTGAGGAGAGGGGAGGGAAGGGGAAGATTGTATGAATGCATGATGTGCTCATCTGCACCGAGTAGAAAGACACCATGTACAAAGACGTCATGATTATATCACACTTGAAATATAAAAGCAGAAACCTTCAAGGCATCTGGAAAACTTGTCTGATGAGAAATTGTTGGCAGCATGGAGGACAAGCTAGTAGCTGATATCATTATGTGGTGTCATAATTTGCAGGATGCCTCAAGTAAGAATGAGACAGCATTTTTCAGGAGCCCATTGTGCAAGTGCTTGGTCATTGTGGGTAAACTTCAGGGCTAAGGGGACATGTGTTTCTCTCCACATGTGAAAAGTTATGTTTGGAAGTAGAATTAGGTTCTCTTTTTCCCTCTGGGCTCTTGAGTCCCTCCGAATGAGGGATTAATAGAAAGCTACTGGACGCTCTGCTCAGTTTGAGAAGTGGGCAGCTAGGCCCTCGCTTTACTTAGTGCTTTCTGGAGCAGGCCTAACAAACTGAGGCTTCCCTGCTGCTCCTCCTCATGTGCAGGCCCTCCTTTAAAGGAGGTCTTGGAGTCTACACTTAACACGCGTTCCAGGCCCTGCTGATGCTGACGCTGATGCTGCAGCCGCAGCACTGTGTGCTCATGGTGGGGAAACTGTGAGCAGTCAAGTGTGTGGCAGTGAATGGACGGGCTAGAAAGCTGACTGTACTTAATAACTCCGCAAGTGTTGTCAGGTAGGGTGCAAGCACTGAATTTTTATTGAGTTATCGTGGGAAACTTTGGGGATAGGTGCTGCTTATTGACGAGGAGTTCAAACAGCGTGTTCTTGCTCAAGGTTGTATGAGTAAACGGAGATTCAGACACTAAATGAAGACCTTGCTGCTGTCAGTTTCTCTCAGGGCCTTTCTCTTTTTCCTCTTAGAATATATTTATTTTTAATATATTACTTACAACTTGAATGTGGGAAAATGAAGGCTTTATACTGATTGAACTTGTCAAATAATAGAGCCCACTGTTAGCTGAATTATAATTCTGTAGTCTATGTTCCTGTCTTTTAGGTGTAAGGGTAGCTCTCGTTACTAGTTTGGATTCCTCAAGTATGCATACAAGCATACTATATAATTTAAAAAGCTGAGATTGTGGCACATGTAATTTAGCATCCTGTTTTCTCATAAACATAGCTTTAGCAATGGTAGAACTCTTTCCACCTCTTGCCACCTCATAATCAATAGCACATTCAGGAATTCTGCCTGGACTACAGTCCTATTTTCCCTTCTCTCCTAATACCTCGATTGCCAAATTATTCCACCAGTTTATTTGGGAATTTTCAATTTAACCTTTTGCTTTTGGATGCTGCTGTCAAGCCCAGAGCCTTAGCCATGCTAGGCAAGCACCATCACTGAGCTATGCACATCTTTAGTGCCTAGTAACAGCAGAGTCAGAACTACCATATCAGAACCACTTTATTATTTCCAAATTACACTGTCGTTTGCCCATTCCATTGATCTGCAGAGCCTTGAGTTGTACATTTTAGGGAAAGTATCATGACAAACCAATGTCTTATATTTTTTTCTGCATGTTTCTAATTAAAACTAATATGTAAAGTTGTTTTCTAAAATGCAATACCTGGGATTTTACATTTGTATGTGTACTTCTGTTAAAAGGTGAGCCTTCTTTATTTAAATTTTAAGTTGTTAGCTTGGTTATTAGTCCATGGAAAGGGAAATGTGGGGTAGGAGTGCTGTTGGACTTTTGAGATCTCCAGATAGCCTTCGCAGTCCGTCCTCCTGTCTCTAGATATGTGAAATGTTTAACCCTATGGTCATCGGCAGGGCATTCCCCACCTCCCCCCTGTTGGAAGACAGGGTTTGACCATTATTGTTTTAGGTTGTAAATAAAGATAGTTGTAAATTCTTGATGTTACCAAAGTTGAATTTTTGATTCCTAAATGATATTACTAATCATGTGAAGGGTGCTATGGACATTGCCTGAGACTTCTGATTGTAGTGACTAAGAATTACCAAGTTTCTTGAAACTCATTTTCTGATCAAACCTAGACCCCTTTCCCTTGATAGCCTTTTACTTTTTCTTAATTGCTTCGATTCCCCAATGGTTTTTATGTACAGTGATGAGGACTAGAATAGATGGAGACACAGAGATTACCTCCTTAGTAGTTTGTCAAAGAATAGAGGAGCCCACTTCTGAGAACCTTGCAGAAGAAGTTAAGGATCAGGAAGTGACTTCACTAAGGCCAGTATAATATGTACAGCAACTGTCCAGAGTCTAAAGGCTTGGGCTAGCTTGTCCGCTATGCAGTTGTGTGGCCGCTGTCAGGCTTCATGACTTCATTCTTTTTCCTTATCTGGGTAATTAGGGGACCCATCATAGAGGGAGTTGTGAGAATTAAAAGAAACAGTGTTTTCAAAGGATTAGCACAGCTCCTGGTCCAGTAACTAAATGGTCAAGCCCAGAAGCTAATAGATAAACAGACTCAACCAAAGAAAGGTAGCCACAGTACAGTTTCGCGGACATGTTCATACACTCCCTTAGAATCACAAGTAGCATTAGGCACTTGGGTGTTTTCAGAGTATGTTAATTTAAAATACAAGTATTTGGGGTATAGATTGATATGTACTTTAAAATGTACTGGAGAAATAGTGACTTTTTGTTCTATTTGTCTTATAAAGTTGTCTCTGTCTTTATTTTCCCTTTACTATTACTTATGGTCACAGCTATAGACCAAAGAGAGGAAAGGAAGTGTAATGTTTTATTATAAACAAACCATTTTTTTGGAGATAGTTTGCCATGAATGTTTTACATATTAATCTCTGCTTTAGCTTATTTCTAGACATAAATTGAGTAGCCAGTGGCTCCCATATTTTCATTTACCTAGGGGTGTGTGTCTGTTTATAAAAGCACCCAAGGCTGGCCCTGTCTCACTGCTCATCTCCCATGGTTTGCGCCTCAGGCAGAGCTGTTGATCACCAGTGGACCGGGGCAGCCAAGCGTGGCTCTGGGAGCATTGAATGGCGCATACTCTGAATTTTTTTTAAAGCCGATGCCCACGTAGTGGAGGCAGTTTGTTTACTTTGCAGGATTCTTACAGTAAATAACGTGAAAGCCAACTTGTGAGCTATTTGTGCTTCCTCAGACTAACAATTGATTAGAGTCTAAACTGATTATATTTCCTTATCGTTTTTCAAGTAAATACCTTTTATAAAGCAGATATAAAGCATATCCTTAAGGCTATACATGTTCTTATCTTGCCATTTCATTCTCCTATTGGTGCTTTCCTGTGTCTTGCATTTCCTGGCTTAGCATGTGTTTCAGGTAGTGATCTGTAATGGTGGGTTCTGGAGTAAACAGGAGGCCCTGGGTGGCGTGAGCCTCCATAGCACCCAGGTAGTATCCAGGGAAGCCCTTGTTTTGAGGGTTGTGGAGGACCGAGTCCTTTCTCCCAGTCCTTTCAAAAAACTTTCACTCTTGCCACTTCCCATCTCTCACAGGATTCCCAGTCCTCCTTCAGAGAACTAGGCTGCATATAAATGATTTTGATTTTTATTTAGCATAGTCTCATGCATGCTAGGATGTTTTATATAAAAAATTGGTGACAAGATGAAAATAATGTAGTTGAGTTCCAGTTATATTACCTGGGATTAAAACTAAGTTAATAGTTTGAAAAGGCAAACAGCATTTGCCTTTATTCTTGCAAGCTCAGTAGCTGTCAGAGTTTGAGAGCCCAGTTCAGCAGAATGTTGTCTGCTGCGGAAATACGCTGTTTTACCTAGGGACAGCTACCTGCAATCTGTGCTGGAGATGCAGCCCTGTCAGTCAGCTCCCGTCTCAAACACATGGATGCTGAGGTAGTAAGCAGTGACTCTGCCTTTATCGTATTCTACTTAGAATCTTTGAGAGTGTGCGTGTGGTGTGTGTGTGTGTGTGTGTGTGTGTGTGTGTGTGTGTGTGTGTGTGTGTGTTTATATATATATATATATATATATATATGAGAGAGAGACAGAGAGAGACAGAGAGAGACGGAGAGACAGAGAGATGGAGACAGAGAGGGAGAGGGAGAGGGGGAGGGTCTGCTACATCTGGAAATGCTCAGAACTTGTTTGCATTTTGAGGAGAACAGTGTGCGGTGAATGTAGAACTTTTTGAGGGTGAGGTTCACGTTAAGTAATGATGGACCTAATGTGAGGAAGCATAATATTGTGAGTTGTTATTTGGCAAATGAACTTAGTGCAGGCATTAGCTGCCGCAGCCGTTTATAAAGTACCATGTGCAGGGAGCTGGAGAGATAGGCTGCACAGACCTTTCTCTGTAAATCCCCAGAGTGCAGCTAGAGTACAGCCTTTAGCTTATCTAGGGGGACGATGCCCTGTAAGTTTTAGTTTGATATTCTTGTTGTATTTGCGGTGTATGTATATCAAAGAGCCTTTAGAATTTGTTAAAAATTTGTCGATCATTGTCAAGTTAGGAGTTGTAGGTCTTAAAGTTAGAATTTACTTAAACGCACCTTCTCTACTCTGAAATAAATTTTTATTTCGAATACAACCGTGCCAAAGTAAGTTTTCCCAAGTAGAATTATTCCGTATTTAGGTCCACTGATAATGTTTAAAATAAAAATAAACTCCTAACAACCAAGGGTGGAGGCTGTCTAGATTTGTTCCTAGTTTTCTTTTTCATGGCTTTTCAGAAGTGTATCATATTATAAATACATTCAAAATGTTTTGCTCTGAGGATATGTAGCAGTCCTGTAAAGGTTAAATCAATAAAAATGACTTGGCCACATTCCTCCGCCTGGCTGGAACAGGTAACCCGTTGTTTTGGGTACCCTTGAGCTCCTGGAGCAGATGACTATGGTGTAGCCAGGAACCGACTGAGCTTGCTTTCTTGTGCAGAAGCATCAGCTTTAAAAACCAAGATTTCCTTGCTTCTAGAAACGGGTAATTTTAGAGCAGCCCATACCTGTGACTCAGTTATGTATTTTAAATGTATTAGAATTTTGGAGCCTTTCAGTCTTCTCAGGTGCTAAAGATATACTGTAAACAATAAGGAAGAGGCATGGGCAGAAAAAGTGCAGTGGTCAAGCCTTTCACAGGAGTTAGAAATGTGGTAGTTGTGTGATTAAAGAAATTATCATGTATGATGATGAATTTAGATGTTAGACACTTCTTAAAAGAAGTCCAGTTTAAAAGAAAATTCTGTACTCAGTGGGTTACTGTGTTCAAATTGAAGCTTGCTTTTTTAAACTGCTCAAGTAACTTTGGTTAGAAGTGTGTGTGTGCTTATGTTCAGAGTGGCTCTGCATTGTTTCAGTAGTCATGCGCTCCCGTCTGTCTTTTCACTGATTATTTCACGTGCTCTGAGTCTGAGTCTACATATCACATTATTTTTATAGCTGCCTTTCAAAAGTTATCTTTCAACTTATGAGAATGAGTAAGGGCACTTTTTCCTTGAACGTTTCCTTTAAAGGAAGCATCATTGATGGTATTAAGTATTTTTATTAAAAAAATAATGATCATGATCCTACATAAAAGTAAGTAAATAGAAAACTTAAATTAGAAATTTTACTATAGAAAATAACTTCCTATTTCTTTTTACATGTAATATATTTACTTTATAAATAAATACTTGGGACAAAATTTTGTGTTACATTGTTTATGGGAGTACACAATTTAATTTTAAAGCCAGAAAATTGGTTGGATTCATCTCAATAAGAAATTTATTACCTCTGTGAGAGATTTAATCATTTAATAAGTAATTTAGCAATTTAAGACCAATATTTTGCTTTTTTTAAAAAGTATTTAAGTTTTGATAGATTAAAAATACATATGAAAGTAAAGATAAAATTTGAAGCCAGGGTACTTTAAAAACTCCTATGTTCTTGTGATTGATAATTGAAATACATCTCTGAGTGCCTTCTTCTGACGGCTGGAGTACTCAGTCTTGTGTAATGTGCCTTGGTACGCCATAAAGGACTTGCCCTGCGTCACGATTGAGGTTTATGCAGGAGACTTCTGATTTAGATAATAGATAATAACGTTTTTAAAATTAGGTAGATATGAGTAGTAAAAATTTCTAAAAATAAATTTTCTTCCTAAATTATAGAGACAGACATGGATAGAAGGCATGTGCGCACATGTCTATGTACTTATTACACTAAATGTGAGGTTGTAGAGGGTTTTGTTTGAATCCTGGCGTTCATGGAAGTATGAAGTGGTAGTTCCTTCTGTGAATTAATCATCAAAAGTTGGATTACTGAATTTCTTACTTATATTGCTTTACTAATGCACTGCAATACAGTTTTATAAAAAAGTAGTATTTACCTGATTGCCTCTTTAAATAGTGTGTGTGTGTGTGTGTGTGTGTGTGTGTGTGAAATTTAATTTTGAAAGAACACTAGCAAAATTGTAATGCTTTTGCTTTTAAAAGCCAATCACATAAGAGATTTATAAATTTCATGACAGTAACCCATACATTTTACTAGCTTATCTCTGCCAGTTGTCCACTCCTAAGGCACAGCTAGCTGTTCAGGGAGTGCTCTTAGTCTTCTAACCCTCTGAGTGTCAGGGTCTTCCCCGGGATGCTCACACACATTTTATTCTCTCTGGTTCCATCCTGCTGGGGAGGGGTCCCAGGACTCTGAGTATAGGGCTCCAGCCCTAGCCCTGACATACATAAGTACATATATTTATGGTTTGGGTCAAGGTTCATAGAAAACTGATTTACATAATGTGGATTGTTACCCTAAAGGGGTTTCTTTCTGTGTTACATACACTATGGTGGAAGTCTAGGAAGCAGAGTAAGAGCTGTCTTCTCCAAAACAAACAAAACAACCGAACCCTTTAAAAACTGTACCTAACATAAAATATCTTGTAAGAGAAGACAATCTATACTTTTTCCCTTTTTGATACTGTTTTCTAGCAGCTAGTTACAGTGATAGAGCAAAGGGCTGAACCATTCACTGTATAATGTACATTGTTATATAATATCATATGTAGTATATGGTAGGATTGATGCCATAACCTGATTTCTGCTTCAAAGTGCATTCAGGCTACTTAGATTTATTGAAATGATTCTAAATTATATGGTGGAAATAATGAATATTACTAAGTATCTGTTAAGGAATATCACTTTTCACTTAAAGAATATCTTGGGAATTCAGTTTTAAGTTGAGAAGTTCAGTACAGAAATTTAAAAAGAAAATTGCAGTTGTTGAGAATCAGTAGGAATTAAGCATCTAGTGTCCTAATTACTTACCCAGGTTCCATGGGCAGTGAGTAAGTGTCTAGAAGATATATCTGTTTAGTGAGAGCTAAGAAGGCTACGAAGCAGGATCTCTTGGTGGATTGATAAAGTTCAAATTGGCTAGAGTAAACTGGAATGACTCGCTTTACTGATGGATGTCAGTCACTCAGGCTATTTGGATTTATAATAGGAAAATAATATCTTTGGATTTTATAAATATAATATTTATTGTTTTAATAGCAAATTTCTTCATAGATGCCTAGTCTCTATTTTGATTTTACAGATTGATATTTTATTGCAGCGAACAAAGTATTGTCAGTGTGGAAAGTAATTGTTTTCCAAGATACACAAACAATTCCTTCATTATATAACTTAGAGTAGTTATTCTTGATTAATAATTACTATTCCAAATTTCATAGTCATTAGGGCATATGCATATGTGTATACCATGTATAAAAATTTTAAATCAGACTGATACCCGAAAAAGAATTAAAGTTGAATATATGTATTTTTTTCAGTATAAACATATATCCATGTCCATATAAAGGTTGTGGAATACCACAATATTATTATTGTAAATTTTACAAAGAAAGATTGTGTATATATATATGTTTTAAAACTTTATTGGTAATTGTTATTTGGTTTTGGCTAGCATTTTTTCTTTCTTTATTTTTTGCTTTTATTGAGCCACAAAAGAAATGTAGTTGTGAGATAGCTGACCATAAGAAATACATACATAATGGCTTGGCACACTCAAGTCTCGTGCAATTTTAAGGGGAGCTATAAATGTGTATTTAAGTTTTGGGAGTTCCAGCTTAATCTTTTATATAGATATATGTTTATAGTTGGTGGTACAATGACCCAACATTCTCCGTGTAGAAAAGTTAATTTTACTGAAAATCAAGAATGATAAAATTAATTTATTTGACTTTGCAGTCAAAATTAATTATATAGCATAAAATGTTGAGATCTACCTTATTAAGAATGTCACTAGTATAATGTCACTCTGATGTATAATTTCTGAAGAGATATGGCAGTAGGATTAGTAGCAGTCCCAAAGTCTTTAAAGTAGTTCTCAAAATTTTATTAAATACATCTTGACAAGAGTACTAACTTGGCAAATTTTCTAACATCTATGCAATAATTTTTATCACTCTTAAACGTTCTAGAAAATTGTATTTATGTCTGTATGTCAGTAAATTCTTTCTTCTAAATAATAGACTTAAAAGAAAAATATAAACAAGGTACATAACAGTTATTGTTTATTTTTATCAGTAATCCTCACATTTTATGATTTTTGTTCCTTGGATATATAGTGGATTCAAAAGTTACTGTCATTTTAAATTTGTGTTGCTGAAGGTCGAAGGCCTGTGCACATGGGGTAAATACTCTACTCCTGAGCCCCACCCCTAACCTCGAGATGCTAGGTTTTTGACTATTAATAACAATTTAGAATATTTCTAGGAAGAGAGTGAGTAACACATTCAGCACATTTTTCCTTGTGTAGAAATATGAAATACTTCCATAATAAGCAGCATAAAGGAGTTTGAGCGCTCTAGTTCATCTCATTTGGGGACATTATAATAAGTGTGACAGTTTCTAGTTCTTAGTGGGAGAAAACACACTTATAAAAAAATAGGCTTTAGAATTAACTCCTGTTTAATAATAGCAAGAGCTTGAAATGTTTTATAGGGTGTTTCTTACAGCCATTCAACAGTGTTGCAAACCTCGAATCCCATGACCTTAATAGTACTCTATGGGAAGGAAATTCCTAAGAATTCCATGTAAGCTGAAGATACTCTAAGCAGTATAATAAAGGAACATTTCATCTGGGCTGCTATAGAAGACTTAAAACGTTATATGGCCTGTTTTATGTGTGTTTTCTGTTGAACGAACAAAAGTCTGTGGTTAACTATGGTTAAAATTGTATGGGAACTCCCTTTGCATAAGGCATAGAGTTTCCTCATTTAATTTGGTTTGTAACACTTTAGTCAGAATGCATAACCAGTGAATACTGTTGAATGTCCTTTTGAAATGACAGGAGGGTTTGTTAAGGTGTATATTGTGTAGAAACTGTATAGAAGATCCATTTAAAACCATTGCATGTTATACACTTGAGGTTATCAGAAGAGTTTACTGATATTTATTTAGAAAATATCAAGTATTGAAGATTACTGTTGTCTTTAATATAGGAGCTTAGTGCCAGTTTTGTTTTTGACTATTTTAAATCTTGAGTTAGAGTTATACAACTTTGTTTCATTGGTGTAGGAGAGGAAAAAAAATAATTCATTAAGGTAACCTGTTAGGAAGCCTCTGCTTAAACTAGCATTGCTGGCTGGCTGTGAGAAATAGTCATGCGTTGTCACAATTACAGTTTTAGCTTCTGCCGCACAATTTCTTTCACCTTGAATTGATGGCATTTATTTGGCCACATCTGTAATATTTTTGGAAAGACACTGCAGAGGTTTACCGTTTCAGTGAACCGTTTATACAAACATGTCTTTAAAGGCTTGGCTGATAGTGTTTGCAGTCTGAATGCTCAGGATGGACTTGCACAGCTCTCCTGCTGCCCTAGCTTTGTCACACACTAGTGTCCTGCACAAGTCCGAAGACACATAGACGGTGCTGTGGTGTGGTAGGTCTAAGTGTGGAGAGCACTTTGAGCTGTGTCCTTGTCTGCCGTCAGTCTCCGAGTGCGTGGGGCATCATTAGTCATCGGAAATGCAGAAATAAAGAAGCCAGTCCCATTGGAGTTTTGATATGAATACTTACCTTTTCTTTTTTAATGGATGTATACAGTTGAGGTATTTGGGTAACCCCTAACCTTTTGCTTTAACAAGGAAGCACAGTATAAAAATATTACCACAGTTTGCTTGCAAGCAGCTCTTGAGAGGTGGGGATAAAGCCCTCTAGATGAATATTTTTTTTTAAAAAGTTGTGATACAGAATGTCTTAACTCTGCCCAGTATAGCACTTGAGGACCACCAGTGTGTGAAATTGAAAGCACATGGGTTCTGAAGCACCAGAGGAGGTTCGTAATTGATTAGAGCTGCTTGGAAGTATTGAAGTACAGTGAGATTTGATTTGTGAATGGTTCTATTCAATAAGGATTAATTCTGCATTCGTGATAACATCTTAGTCCCCTCCATAAGTCAGCCCCCACCCCACAGTCTTCTCTTAATAAGCTGGAACACTTCTACCTTACGGAATTCGACTTAACACTGCTGACTGAAACAAGTCTGACCATTAGTGATTATTAGCTTGAAGGGTGTAATCGAATAAATTATTTTTATTTTACTAAAAGAATTAAAATATACTATAATGTAATTGTGTATATTTCATGCCTTTCTTGTGCCTAAAAATTATCAAGAAACTCACTCAGACTTAACGGATCTTTTTCTGCAATTTCATTTACATTTCAAAACATCTTTTTGATTTAAATTTGAAATCTGTATTTATTAATCTTGTAGAATCATTTGTTAGAATGGAAGGTAGTCTCTTCAGGCATTATTTGACAGTTTTAGCTTTAATAAATATTATAGTGTAGCCTTTAATGCTTGCTCTTTTTAATTCTTCTCTCTGGATTATTGAACTGAATCTCAATTATCTGGGAAGCACGCTACAAAGCTTGGTCACTGGGGAATCTTGAAATTACAGAATGATTGTTGTTGATAGAGACCACAACTATTGTTTTGGAAATGACTGTTTACATATTATGCTTAATCAGAGAAGTCGTCTGTTATGGGGAGACTCTGTGGAAATGTGAGCCGTCAGCTTATGTGATTTCACAGACGAGTCCTTAATGCTAAGATACTTGCTGAGTCAATCTTCTGTTTCAACAGGATTGATTCATATTAAGTAATGGTTTTGAGTAGCACAGATTGGAAGTCTTGATTAAAGTAGCAGAGATCAAGGACACTGAGACTCTCTTTTCATCTCTCCACTCGCTCTCTCCCACCCTCCCTCCCTCCTGCCCAGTGGTCGAGATACTCAGTAAGTGCATGCTTTGTCCTTCCCTAAACTTTCTTTAACCATTTCACAAAATTGGCGCATGTATTGAGGACACCGCACTAGGCGGTTATGCTGAGCCCTGTCAGAGTGTAACCTTGAAGGGAGGTCTGAGCCTCACCAACATTATGGGATGGGGAAACATGCGACGTGATGATAACCTGGAACAATTGTCCACGCCTCGCCTGTAATTAGTCTGGTGTAGGAGGCTCGAGTTAAGTTCTCTAACCTGTCCTAAGGTACTGTTTGGAGGAGGGGGAGGCAGGGAAGGTGAGACTCACTTCTAGAAGAGAAAGCCTGGTTAGAATGTGAAAAAGAGCCCCCATGCTCTAGAAGGTGGCCTTGATTTAACTCTTAAACTTGGTCAGATCTTGGAAACTTTAATATACAATAGTCATTAAGAGTGTCACAGAACTTTAAGACCCACTGCTACTCCTGTATGATAGAGCAAGGACATTTCAACACGTTCTTTGTGACAGATCTGCCTCCAGGTCTGAAATGTTTCTTAACTGCACGCTGCCGCCGCCCCCAAGTAATCTCTCCACAGAACAATAGCTTTAACGTAGGTTTTTCTTGTTTCTCAGTGACATTTCCTTTGTGAACTGTGTATATAATATGGACTATCCTGAGATATGGTGCACTCTAGTTGTAGTTATTTTCTG
This sequence comes from Rattus norvegicus, assembly GCF_021556685.1. Classification (NCBI taxonomy): domain Eukaryota; kingdom Metazoa; phylum Chordata; class Mammalia; order Rodentia; family Muridae; genus Rattus; species Rattus norvegicus. Next base: position 31,373,158 of record NC_141542.1, on the reverse strand, counting down.
CCTCCTAAAGGCAAAGCTTTTAATAGTAATGCTTATGCCCACTATTGAAATTACAAATTAATCTATGATTATTCCATTGCATAAATTGTAACTGAGATGACCTACTTTTGATTGCTGTAGGAGTCATTATAGCAATTTCTCTTTATTTTAAAAGTAAAACCTGAAGTAAATTTCTTTACCCTTTAAGAGACCACCTTCCTTCTTTTAGGTTAAATTATTTCTCTTTGAATTAAGCTAAGACAAGTCCTGTCCTAGGACCCAGTTAAGATGTGTGAAGGAGGAGGAGGAGTAATGGGAACTCCAATCGCTAGTTTGAAGATTCTGCAGCCAAGGATTTATTTAAAAGCCAAAAAGCCAGTCTTTAAAATCTGCTGTGTAGTTTGGACATGTTGGATATCATAAAGAGAATCATGTAAGTGGACATTTTACTGCACTCGCATGACAGTTGATGAGGATTGAAACATTTACATATGTGAATCAGCACTTGCAGAAAATTTAATATTAAGAGACTGCATTATGTTTGTTTTGTTTTAAAAGTCCAGCATGATTTCGTCGGCATGGCTCTTTTAAATCCTTCAGGGTATCCTTGTGGAGTTTATTTTTCATGAGACTAAAAACGGTATTCATTTTGGTAGGTCTAAGAATGTGCTCAAAAGAATCTTAGAGGTTTCAGTGTTTGCTGTATGTTGTAGCAAGTTCCATGTGGGAGCAATAGTGTGCAGATATAAAATTAAACGTAAACTTATTAGAAAAGTTCACCTTCATGCACATTCAGTGTCCTGAGCACTGAAGATCTTTTCAGAACAGCTCTGGTGTCCTGGGAATGCCTCTCTTCTGGTTGCATGTCTGATTCAGTCACAGAAGATTGTTAGAAACTGGCTTATAGAGATATCTAAAGACATAGTTTCAAGCCGTAGAGAGAATTCTTTCAGTGGAGCGGCTGAAAAGGCTAACTTTCCTTCAGGTTTACTCCTGTGTCATACACGGTAGACCACAATGTTTCAATAATTCTGTGGTCTGCTATTTTGTAAAATTGCTTCCTTTTGGAAATTTGTTTCAATACAGGGAGCTGCCGAGTCAATAACTTAACAATACTTTGATTAATTCAACATCCAGTTTTATTCTAGGGAAGTTCATGAGAATATTAAGCTTTCACTGTTTTTAACATCCTTATTTCTGTTACACTGGAAAACATTTTGATTAACATGAGCTCATTTAATTTTGTCGATTTCAAGCCATTACCCTGAGAGTTAGTTACACATGCCAAGTACTAATATTTACAGCAATTTCACTTTTCAATTTCTAGTGAGAGAAAATAGCATCATCATGATCTTTCACACACTGTGACCTAGGAGAGCTCGCAGCACACTACCCTTGTACCTTCACACTCAACAGGTTCACAGAAAAAAAGGACTTAAAATAAGGTAGCACTTACCCCAAAAGAAGTTTTGCTGACACGGTGTCACTGCACTGAAGAGGCTGTTTGACGCCATAGTCCCTCCTTTTTTTTCCAGATAGAACTTGTGCCCTCTGTTGTAAATACTGCTTGCAGCCTTAAACTGAAAATACAAACCATACCCAGTCCCTGTTTTAGTTGTACAGTATGCCTGGAGTACATAGACTTTATATTTATTTTTTTCTGTCAAGAAATTATGTAGCTGGTAACATGTGAAAAGCAAGGAAACAAAACAAAAAGGAGTGAGCAAACATTTGAAGGACCTACTATTACTGCATGGACTGTGCTCAGAGCACTCACTGACTCGGTTGGTCTCGGTGGCTGGTAGTGACCTGCAGAGATTAACCATTTAAACACCAGGGCCTCCTTGCTGTCCTCCTGGAGAAAGTTTGCACCGCACTTGTGGTTCTGTGGTTGTTTGTGAGGCGAATGAAGCATTCACACAATCCAAAAAAGCAAAAGCTTTAAAACTCCTATTTTTTGCAAGCACTATTACTGGAGAGACAGAATCATGTGGTTTGTGACCTCACAGTACTCAAAGTAAAGTGGGACTGCCTACCACTGTGGCTTCCCCCTTTCTCTCTCCCCTCCCTCTTTCTCAATCTTTTTCCTTCTCCCCTCCCCTCCCTCTTTCTCTTCTGTTGTCCTCTCCCTTCCCTTCCTTCTGTCTCTTTACTTATGGGTGCTCTCTCTCCCTTCCTCCCTTCCTCTCTCTCTCCCTTCCTCCCCCTCCCTTTCTCCCTCTCTGACAAAAGGCTTGTGGTGAGGCCTTCCTGGCATTCAGAAGGTTATAGCTTTTTAATTTTTGTGACTCATGAGGATTTGGATAGAATACAAATGCTGAAGGAGCCCACACTCCTGTAAGGTTAAGCACTTGGAGAGCAGAACTCTGCAGCTAAGGGTTTTCCTTTCTACCACCTCCCTACTCCCCCCTTCCCTCCTTCCCTCGTCTGCTCTTTCTTCTCTTTTCTCTACCCCTCCTCTCTTTCCTTCATTATTATGTCTATGGAAAAGTGAGCAAAACTGTTTCAAGTGAGTGCGGCGTTCTGAACAACTGCTGCTTCGCAGTGGGTCACATCTTGGGATTGTATCACTTTCAGGGCTGCTTCGGATTTCCCAGGGTGGCTGCTTCTTTCCTGCTTGTCTTCCTAAGCTTGTAGATCTGTAACTCATTGTAAAACAGTTTACCTTTCCAAAGGTCTGCTCGCAAACTCCTTGCCGGGATTGACTGTAATTGGCTGTCACAAAAGTGTTAGCCTGGGGATTCCTTTACAAATACTAAATCATGACTGTGTAGTTGATTTTTTTATTAGGTGGTAGCTCTTACAATAAAGATTAAATGTAATTAGTATCATTTATATTATTTTTACCATCATCCCTTGGTTACTTTGAAGATCTTAAAAAACAAACAAACAAACAAAAAAAAACCAAAAAAAAACAAATGTCAAGACCTGCAGGATACAGGTTGTTGGAATAGTGTTAATTTTCTGCATGACTGGATTTTATCTCTAAAAGAAACGTTTTGTATGATTCTTTAGTCCGCTTGGAAGTGACTGTAACAGGACTTTGGGCTTCAGCTCTGCATATATAATGAGATATTCAGTAGTTTCCATAGTTCAGAATAGAGTGGGTTAACAGAAACTGTATTTTTTTGTTTATAATGGAAGCTTTGAAATAAATTACAAAATGCTGTGTGTAGTAAGGAATAATGCACGCAGACAGAGTATGTTAGTCGTCTCGATTTGCTAATTCTGATTCAGAAGAAAATTGAAACCATCTTTGGGAAACTATCTCTTCTTTTGCCCTCTTGGACATGTATGTCTAGAGCTCATTTTCTTATTAGGATGATTATATATCATAGGCAGTGAATTTCACATTTATGAATAGAGCTTCCTGTTTTCATCAGTTGGGAGCGATGGAGGATTTTTCAACAAACATTATAAAGGCGAGCAGACCAATTTCCTAGGCATTTCTTGCCATTTATCCACGCCACTCTGAATTTGCATGTTAGACTTCGTCCTAGTGTGATGGTAACCAGGAGTGGCATGTAACGGATGGCTTTGGCGGTGGGTGGGGACATGGAAGGACAAAAAATTACTTGGGGTGCACAATGGAGGTAAGAGGGAGCGACTCAGAGGGTGACAGAAGTAAAATATCTTTGTGTCTGTCCACCCCAACATAGCTCATTATCTGGTTTGGGTTCCTGTTAAAGTTATCTGTCTATGAAATCATGTTCATAAGATTCTTTAAAATTTTTTTAACATATCCTGCATAGACATGGGACTGATTTTAACCCCTTATTTTTCAAGTGTCTAGATTCTTTTTTTCAGAATCAACTTTTAATGACAAAACCACAGCAATACATTCTGTTGTTTGATTTTGAGGCCAGACTCATATCTTACTGTAAAGCATTTCTTACACTGAAGTTTTCATTTAGGGTCATTATTCATGCAGAGAAGAAAAAAGTGGCTCTATTATCCTCTCATAAATAAAGTGTGCCAGTACGATCTTTATCTCTAGCATCCAAAGTAAATAAAAGGAGGGCTTGTCCATGTAATCTGTGGAGTTTCTGAACTTAGTTCCATGTGTACATGGAATAGTACACTTGGCAGATGAAGATGTGTGGGTAGTTGCTTTAGGATAGTAAGTAAATGCCTTTCCTTAGCGTGTCCAAGACTTTTAAGTCCTCATCTTTCATGGAATATTTTTCCTTATTTTTTTTCAAAAAAGATATATACATTTTGGTCATTCAAATTGACCTAAAGTTAATTTGAATAATCTTTACCACCATCTCATTTACCTTGTACTTACATGGTCTCCTTTGCAGATAGCCTAACCTTATTTCCTGAGTCTGTGAGTTCCGGTCTTTACTCTCATGACACAAGAGTTTGGTAGACACTGCTGAACCTGGCCTTTCTGTATTGTGGGAAGTTCATCAAATTCTGACAGGAGAAAAACAGGAGTGTTACATTATGGTTTAAATTTATGCATCCATTGTCCACATATCCCCTTCCCAATTCAAATTAGACTCAGGAGCAACCTGGACATTGTTGTAGAAATTTAAAGACAACACTGGTGCGTGGTAACATTTTTGATACTGACTGCATTTTGTTAGAAATGGCTGCTAGGGATGGAGAGGGAGCCAGCTTTGGAAAAGCCATGGTGGAAGGTGCTTGTTTAGAGACTTCCCATGCTTATAGTCAGAAGTGGAGACCACAGACTCTTTTTAAAGACCTTTTAAATGTAATCCTTTTGGGGGATACACTGGCAATTGCTGTGAAGTAAGCAACAAGTTTAGTTGTACCCTATAAATTCTGTATTTTCATGTGACAACAATGACATACAGCTTTAAATTTGAAATCGGTCTTAAATCATGAAATTAGTGTCTTGCTTTCTTATATCTTGCAATTAATATTTTTTTCAGAATTGTCAAAGTTCTTAAAATATCAAGATATTTGAATGTAGCGGTATAGTAATACCTTAAATACTATATATTCAATATTACCATTTAAATTAATTTTTGTTTGCTCAGCTACTGCTTGCATTTTAACACAGTAGCCCTACTTTATCAATACTGTGCCAGTCTCTGTGTTCTAAAAATGGAATACTTTGAACTTATAATGTTGCTTTTCTACTCTTTTAGTTGAAACAGTAAGAAAATGACTAGCAAATTCTGGATGCCCACTCTGGCTTAAAATATTCTGCTTATGAGACATGGGCTAGGGACTTTCTTAATTAATTTTAACTTAATATTTAATAATTTATGTTTTCCTTTGGTGGACAATTTTTCTTTTTTCAAGGTTTAATACATAGCTGTTTAAGCTTACCTAGCATTTATCAGACTTGTATTAAAGATGTGAAATTGTCTTGGGTTGGCAACACATTATTGTTTTATATTTTAAATAATGATTATGAGATGTTGTGTTAAAGATGTCACGTCTTTATATACAAATGTAAGAATTCATATCTGGTTGTGAGTACAGAATGTTATTTTGAACTTGGCTATGAGTTTTAAAAATTGATAATATTAAAAAAAAAGCAGCACCACGATTTTCTTGTTTACTCATTTCATGTGTGTGTACTCCTGGCAGTGGTCTTTCTCAGTGTGATGTAATATGCAGATTGGATGCCCAAAGATAACCTCCTAAGTTATTGTCCACATCTTACCTCCTCCCTCCTCCTTCTCCTCCTTCCCTCCTTCTGTCCCTCCCCCTCCTATTGTCCCCCCTTCATTTCTGTTCCTCTCTTCTTCCTTTTTACTCTAACTCCAGGCTTTTTTTTTTTTTTTTACTTTCTTTTCCCATGCTTTCACTTTTCTATATATTCAGAACTCTCTTAAAATTCTATTGAGGAACATTGACATCTTAGCGCTCACTATTGAGTACCTGATGGGTCTGAGGTGTAGCCCTTTGTGCCGTGTACTGTACCTCAGGTCTTAGAGACCGTTGAGAACTCTGTCCAGGAATGTTTTGTTTCTGCCAATCTGCCTTCAACTCGTTCCTTTATGCTGTTTTACTTGGGCATATTGTTTTGCATGACATTAGTACTCTGATTGTGAGGTCAACTTCTGGGATTACTCTCTGAAGTGTGGTGGTCTATACTTCTGTAATGTACCTGCATAAAATACTTTATGTTTCTTATAATTATTAAAGCAATTTATCTTTGAATGTGTCATTTTTGTAAGAATGTTTTTGAAAAATATGACAACTTGCACAGAATGTGGGAAACATGCTCATATGACAGCTGAGGATGTGGCCAGACTAAAGCAGGAAACGACTACCCACAATGCAATGTTACATCCACTACCACTTAATAAAATTTATATCAAACATGATTCTGACCAAACCAAAGAAAAATAATATCCTAGCTATGCAAGTTAGTGTATCTAGGGAAAATCGAAACTAACTTTTGTGCTTGCACACACAGTAAGGGTAAGTGTGGGGTAGGCAGCCTAATACATGGGAACCTTGTTTGTCGCTTTGTCTTTGTGGTTTAGGACGTGACTGCAGGTGACATTATTCTGAAGTGAGAACTTAACTGGTGTCACTTGTCTTGGAAAAGGCTTTATAGGCCACCACTCTCTTGTTTACTTGAATTATTCCAGTACTGAACAGAATTAGAGGGCCTTGCCAACCATAAGGCACCGAAACTACAATTTTAGATACTGTTGGTTATGTAAGCTTTTTGGAGAGCCAGGTGCATTTTTTTTTTTAAAGTCCAATTTATCATTTGTTGTTGGGTAATGGGCAGGGCTTGAATCAAGCCCACTGAGGCATACTATGCTTCTTTTCTGAGTAATTGTCTCACTCACTATTGTATCAACACTTTCCCCTTCTGTCCATGAACTTGAGGAAGTCAGAGTAAAGCAAAAGGAAACTTTTATATGATGCAGCTAAAAATGTATCCATGCATCTTATAAAAAGGTCAGTTTTTAATATATTTAGCATTCCCAGTTATAGGTCTTCAACTGTTGAGCTGTCAGTTGTCAAACTTCAGCCATTTTGATGACTTTAATACCTTGATAATTTAGATGTATTTTAAGGTTTTACCTTAAAAGGAGGTTGGCCAAGAATTAGAAAAGGATACATAGATGTTTTTCAATTGGCAAATAATAGAAAGCGATTTCATCAGATGACTATGAAAGACTGTTAGTATCACTGGTGAACGGCCCCTCTGCACGTCCCAGGATGTATGGATTACCGTCTCAGCATTTAGATTTGGGCGTTATTGTCTGTATCTCTTTTAACGATGATTTGCTTAATTGTTGGAGCTCCTGGCTCCCTTAGAAGATAACAGCTGTTGCAGGGTGGCTTTTCTTCACGGACTCATGGTGGTCTTTGCAAGAATGTTCCTCAAGTTTGACAGGTGAGACAGAGGCTCTCCAGTGCCACTGCTTTTGGATGAATCTGACTGTGGTCAGAGAAAGTGCATCTTGCCAAAATATATGGAAGAGACCACACACAGCCTTTCGAATAGTTATTGTAGGGTTGTTTCAGGAGTACATGTCTTGACAGTTCTTTTATTTGCATGCCAGTTTCATTGCTGTGTATAGATTTTTCATTGGGTTCAGAAAAGGCTATTGTGGACTGAGGTCTCTGTTAAGCTCTATGTGTAATTTATGGTGAGTTCAGGCATAATTAACAATACAGAAAGAATATTGAAAGTGAAGCAGTGGAATACGGATCTTTTTGTTTTTACAAATTTGACAGTATTCCCACTGGAAATCTCAATTTCTCAGACGTTTTAGCAGTTAAAAATTACTCTACTTGAACTTAAAGATTTAAAAAAATTAGAAATATTCAAATATTTGTATTCTCTGGTTATATTAATATTAAGAAAAATTACTATTTCTTAAAGTATGTTTAAAAAGCGATATTACTTATATAAACAGTGTCTATAAATTTAACATTTTAGTAAACACTTGAAAGCATTGAAATAAATTGCTGAAGAAGTCAGTTTCTAAGTATGTAGGCGTAATTTTGCAGGCTACCAGTCTTTTATGAGATGATTAAAGCTTTGTTCAAAATTCAAAACTATAATTAAAATTACAAGTCTTTTTAAAAGAAATATTTGGTGCTTCGAAAAACTGACATTTTTAGTGAATAGTAGTGAACTCTAGACTTTTGCAAAAATGTTTCTTTTAATAAAAAGAAAAATTATTTGCTATAATTTTATTAAAACAATTCACAAGAATTTTCACTTGATTAATACATATACTTAAGAATATACTTATAATAATTCTAACCTTCTAAGAGAAGTTTGTGTCCTCCCTGCTCTCCCAACACAGTCTACAGAGACACAGGCCTCCTCCCACTGTGGCTGACGTCCTTCCCGTGCATGAATACTGGGGAGACCACTTCTGGCTTTTCAGTGAACAAGTTCATAAAGAGATGAGAATATACTATATATAAATAGGTTGTTTAAAGAGGAACTGGTGTTGATTTCTCAAAGGTTAGCTATATCTGTGAACCTAGATGGATTGCTATGTCAAAAAAAGAAAGATAAGAAAAGAAAAGAAAAAAGAAAAACCGAATGGCTGAGAAACACCTAAAGAAATGTTCAGCATCTCTAGTCATAAGGGAAATGCAAATCAAAACAACCCTGAGATTCCACCTCACACCATTCAGAATGGCTAAGATCAAAAACTCTGGTGATAGCAGATGCTGGCAAGGATGTGGAGAAAGAGGAACACTCCTCCATTGTTGGTGGGATTACAATCTGGTACAACCACTTTGGAAATCAGTCTGGTGGTTCCTTAGCAAATAGGACATTGAACTACCTGAGGACCCAACTATACCTCTCCTGAGCATATACCCAAAAGATGCTCTGACATATAACAAGGACACGTGCTCCACTATGTTCATAGCAGCCTTATTTATAATAGCCAGAAGTTGGAAAGAACCCAGATGTCCTTCAACAGAGGAATGGATACAGAAAATGTGGTACATTTACACAATGGAGTACTGCTCAGTTATTAAAACAATGATTTCATGAAATTCTTAGCAAATGGAATTAGAAAATATCATCCTGAGTGAGGTAACCCAGTCACAAAAGAACACACATGATATGTACTCACTGATAAGTGGATATTAGCTTGAAAGTTTAGAATACCCAAGATACAATTCACAGACCACATGAAGCTCAAGAAGAAGGAAGACCAAAGTGTGGATGCTTCAGTCCTTCTTAGAAGGGGGAATAAAATACTCAAGGGAGGAAATATGGAGATGAAGTGTGGAGCAGAGACTGAAGGAAAGGCCATCCAGAGACTGCCCCACCTGGTGATCCATCCCATATACAAACAGCAAACCCAGACACTATTGTGGTTGCCAAGAAGTGCTTGCTGCCAGGAGCCTGATATAGCTGTCTCCTGAGAGGCTCTGCCAGAGGCAGATGCTCACAATCAACCATTGGACTGAACATGAGGTCCTCATTGGAGGAGTTAGAGAAAGGACTGAAGGATCCGAAGGGGTTTGCAACCCATAGGAAGAACAGCAATACCAACCAACCAGAACCCCCAGAGCTCCCAGGGACTAAATCACCACCCAGGTAGACACATGGAAGGACCCATGGCTCCAGCCACATATGTAGCAGAGGATGGCCTTGTCAGACATCAATGAGAGGAGAGGCCCTCAGTCCCGGGAAGGCTCGATGCTCTAGTGTAGGAAAATGCCAAGGCAGGGAAGCGGGAGTGAGTAGGTGGGTGTTGGAGCACCCTCATAGAAGCAAGGGGAGGGAGGATGGAATGGATTTTCCAGAGGGGAAACCGGGAAAGGGGATAACATTTGAAATGTAAATAAATAAAATAGCTAATAAAAAAAGTTAAAAAAAAAAAGAACCACACAGGCTATTTTTAGACAACTTGAGGAAACTTGGATATAGGCTCTGGGTGTCAGTGAGTTATCCTAAGGCACATCAAGTTGACAATGATAGTATTAATTTAGTCTTAAAAGAAGTACTTGATGAATTACTAATGAAGTCAGTGAGTTCTGAAAAATGAAGCATTTTGTGCTTAAGTAACTTAGGAATTAGTTTTAAAATTAAAATAATGCAAACTTCATTTGTGTGGTATATAAAGAATAAATTAGCTGGGCAGTGGTGGCACAGACCTTTAATCCCAGCACTTAGGAGGCAGAGGCAGGTAGATCTGAGTTCAAGGCCAGCCTGAACTACAGAGGGACTTTCAAGAAGGTCTGAGCTATACAAAGGAACTCTGCCTCAAAGGGGGGAAAAAGAAAAGAAAAAAGAAAAAAATTAAAAATGAATTTATAAGAATCGATTGGGTTATACTTAGTAATTTTTAATTTCAGTTTATAGTTTTAACCTTAACCTTGAAGTTTGTAGTGAAGCATCTCAGGACCGACCGAACACCTATAGAGAAAATGGTATGTCATTTTCCTTTCAGTTGGATCCTTCTAGAATGTATAAAAATACTCTTAAAAGTTCATTCATTCTAGCCATGGTGGTGCATATGCGTACAGGGGAGGCTGAGGTAGGAGTACCAGCCAGGCTAAAGCCAGTGTGCACTATGTTCAAATAATGTTTCAAATAAACAGCGGAGATGGACAGAGCTGAGCACTTGCTGCTTTTGCACAGGACCAGGGTTTGGTTCTCAGTATCCACATCCAGGCTCACAACTGACTGTAATGCTTAGTTCCAGGGACCCAACACCTTCTCTTGCTTCTGTGGGTATGAGACATACATGCGTTAGACAGACATGCACACAGACATAACATCTGTACATGTAAAGTAAAAATAAAGATAAAATAAAACTAAATAGTTCATTTGCATCAACTAATTACTATTAGCTTGTATTATTTCTTCTAAATCTTACATTTTCAAGAATTAGTCTGGGGAGCAGAAGCCTATATCTAACTCAGAGGCATTGAATCTTTAATTTGTGTCATACCAGTTGATATTCTTCCAAGGGCTGACATACCTTTTCTATAAAGAGGCAGATAATAATAAATATTTTTGGCTTAGGGGTTGTAGACTTTCTGTCAGCAACTCAGCTCTGGTTGCAGTCTCAAAGCTGGCAGCCAGTAAATGAATACATGTGTCTGCATTCCACTAAAACTTTATTTACAAACCAGGCTTTGACTCCTGCACCTGTACTGTTATTCCTAGAGAACTGGTGGTCTCGTGGGTACCAACTACAGAAGAAGCAAGAATGAGTTGTAGTCACGATCAAGTTTCTTATTCTTAGACTGTTTACAAAATCCGTCTTAAAGGTTTATTGCCATGTGAAGCATTGTCTACAGTGCTTCATAACCATCTGTTGAACTGACCCAGCTACTGACCTTGTAGTACAGTTTCTATTCATCATATAATTATTATGTTGTGTATATTTGCGAAGTACCTTAGAACACTTTTAGGTATAAGGTTGGACTATAAATAAATCATCTTGACTAGCAACATTTATATATTACATATTCTAGAAGCAATCATATTGATATTTACTTCAGTTGTTCATCATCATTAATAAAAAATATATAATGGAATAATTGAGGAATAACTATAAAAATAAATGGAAAATATTATATTCTTTACCCATAGAAGTATTTCTTTACTGAGAATTCATTGGGTTTAATGCTTAAGCAAAAATGTTTAATTGAAATATTATCAATAATTATCAGTTTTTTCCAATATTATTCATATATGTATGGTGTGTGTGTATGGGTAAAAGTGTAAGAGAGAGACACAAGAATATGCACACGTAAGTGCAGATGCCTCTTGAGTTCAGAGAACAGAGTGGAGCTAGGCTTATAAAGGGTTATGAGGTGACTGAAATGGGTACTGGGAACTGAACTCAGGTCTTCTCTGTAAGAGCAGTCTATATTCTTACTGGCTGAACCATTTCTCAGACCTTCATTTAATGAGATGACACACACATAAGTCATTGTGAGTAGTGATTAAGATAGCTTGGCTGGCAGGGCACAAAGAAGTGCTCAGAAGCTCCAACAGGGTCCTCCAGGGTCTTTCCATGGAAGGTCACATTGCTCACTTACAATACAGTTTAAAAGGCAATCACTGTTCTTTCTTTCAAAACAAAACAAAAAATCCATCCCAATCAAAACAGACAGACAAACAAAAACTGCACAGTACTATACCAATGCAAAACATGAAGTTGGGTGGGCAGGGAGATGGGAAGACTCTTGGGCAAGTTGTTAAAAGGAATAGAGTATGATCAAATTATATTATATGAAAAAAGTTAAAAAGTCAATACGTAACACAAAAGGTATCATTGCGGTGAAACAATCCAGTAAATTAGAAGGCAGGAAGAAGTCTGTCAATCATACTTAAAGTGACTAAAAGATGCTTAATCAATCACATAGGGGAGATATACATCCAAAACTAATAAATTAAAACAGTTTTGACATTTAAAGTTCCACCATTTATTTAGTCAGAAGGAGAGAGACTGCTGGACAGTGTGTTACTCAGTAATAAATCAGAGTGCACATTTACATGCTTTGCTCTGGGGGTACTGTTTTAAGTCCTCGGGACTCTTGTCCTTTTAGTTTTTAAGTTCATTATTTTAAAAAGTCAGGAGGGGTTGGGGATTTAGCTCAGTGGTAGAGCGCTTGCCTAGCAACCGCAAGGCCCTGGGTTCGGTCCCCAGCTCTGAAAAAAAGAAAAAAAAAAAGAAAAAATAAAAAAAAAGAAAAATTCAGGAACTCCTAAAGAGTATATATTTCTGACAGTTTACTCATTTTTGAGTATATATCTTATGGCAGCATTCAGCAGTTTAAAGAAAGACAAATGAAACAAGTGAATGTGTGTGAGATAATCCATCCACAGGATGTTCTCAAAAAGCCAGAGCAGCAGAGCAAGGTCAGATTGGCAGGCAAATGGAACAGTTGTGTACACTTAGAACAAATCAGTTAGTAAAAGCAGAAGAGGGGAAGCTGTGGGGCTTGAGGATTGAGTTGATGGCACACTGGCCACACAGTAAAACTGCTCTGCACAATACAGCCAGAGTTGGACACATGACATTATTTATTGGCAAAATCTATAGAACTGTTTAACACAAAAGCTTTTTTTCTTAAGAGTTGTGACGAACAGTACTGTGTCCACACTGGTTGGGTTCATCAGTTGCAGCAACTCCATGCACCAATACAAGCTATTACTCTACGGTGCCTAGAAGGAGCCTATGGGAACTCTGTACTGTCTGTCCAGTCTTCTCCTAAACTGAAAGCCATACTAAGAAACTCCATTACTTTGTTGCAAACAGCTCTTAGGATCTACCTAAGTCTTCCAAGTGCCTGGAGTGCCTGCCCAAGCTACCAAGCCAGGCTTCCTCTGTCAGTTGGTTTGAAAGGCAAAGCATCTGCTTTCTCAGTTTCATAGACTGCTGCATCCCTCTTCCCCTCCTCCCACTTCTGTCCCATTCACTCCCTTCCTGTCCCCTCTCCACTGCCCTCCCTTTCCCTCCTCTCCCTTACCCCTCTCTTCAGTCCCCTTCTTCTCCTTTTCTTCCCTTAATCTGTTGAAAAGATCTCAGTCTGAATGGTGTTGGGTCACATCAGAATCTTTTCCTGTGTGTCTTGATGGATAATAGAACTTTTGGAGCCCATTTTATTGGATGACTCAGATCGGGAGATTCAACATTTGAAATGTTGAAAGCAGCCTTGCGTATCTGGAAGAAGCTGCACTTGGTTGGGGTATATACTTTTTTAGACATTATTGAAGCTGATTTGCTAATACTATATCAGTGATATTTATATATGTGCTCTTGGAAGGTACCGTTCTGTAGTTTTCATTATTTGAATTTCTTTGGTTTTGGTATTTGGGTAGTGTTGATATTATAGCATGAGTTTGGAAGTCTTTTTCCTGCCTGTACTATCTGGAACAGATTGCAGCAAATTGATATTACTTCTTGAAATATTGCCCAGTACTTATTGGTGAAAACATGTGACCTTGTGCTTATAATGCCTGCATAATGCACAATGCTGTCGTGGGCCTTCACACTGGCTCAGCACTGACTAGCTCTCTCAGGGAAGGTTCAGTCCTCTGAGCTGGCTCACAGTAAGTATCTGCGCAGGGGATCTATAAGGAGAGAGATTTCATTGTCAGCTTGACACAAGGAAGCATCACCCGTGAAGGGGTCTCAGTTGAGGGATTGCCCAGATCAGACTGACCTGTGGGCATGTGTGTGTGGGAATATTGACTGATGATACCGAAGGACCGGCACACTTTGGAAAGCTAGCTGAAAAATCTAGAGAGAGCAAGCTAGTTTCTGGTTTTGAGCTCCTGCCCTTGCTTCCTTAATGATTGACTATAATCTGTAAACCTAAACAAACCTTCCCTCTCCCAAGTTGCTTTTGGTCGGTGTTTTATCATAGCAACAGGGAAGAAAATAAGGACAGCAGTATTTCTTAGTGCTTCTAGAAAAACGACTGTAGGTTTTTAACAATACTGTCTCCTTTTAAATGTTTACGTATATGAATGTTTAACATTGTGCTAAAATCCCTAACTGTATTCATGAAGTATCATGCTATACATGTTTGTAGCCTACGATGAATGACAGGCTGACCCATATGATCCTCGTGTCCTGTGAGATATGCCCTCTGGATCTGATAACTCCACTCTAGACACTTAGACACTAAGAAATCATCAAAAACACATCTAAAAAGCTTATCTTTAAGCCACACACAAATGTAGTTTAAGTCTGTCTGTCTGTCTATCTATCGTGAGAGTGTGTGCATGTATGAGTGAGTGTGTGTGTGTGTGTGTGTGTGTGTGTGTGTGTGTGTGTTTGCGTGCGTGCATGCGTGTGTGCTATCTTCCTGGAACTGTGGCTCCATTTCTCCTATTATGTGTAGAAGATTCTGAGTCACTGTTACTTTAAATATTCCTTTCCCTTTTCCTTTTATCCCCTCTTGCATCAACATTGTGGATGATATGTTTTTAAGAGGAGTACTTTTTCCAGACTCCTCAGCTGTTTTCTTTTTCATTTTTTTCTCTGCTGTGGAAGTTTCCTCTGACAGGGTTTTAGCTCATGGTTCTTCCTCTTCCATTTCCAGGCCCCCATTTCGTCTGCCAAAGCATTCTTCCTTTCTTTTAAGTGGCTGCATCTTTGGAAACCCCTTCCTTCCTCAGCATTTCCGTTTGCTTTTCTCAGGGCCTCTGGCATGCTTACACTCCTACTTCATGGCTGCTGTTTCCAGCCAGTGCCTTAGCATATCAGTATTCAGAGTTATTTTACATTTCTCCTGTAAGGATTTCAAACTTACACCATGACGCTTTGGCCCTTGATGTTTACTCTGTCCTTTCAGATTTTTCTTTTTTATTTACAATCCAGCCGTCCCCCCACCTCCCTCTCACAGTTCTTCATCCCATTCCTGCTCCCCTTCCTGTCTCTGAGAGGTTGCTCCCCCACCACTAGGTCTTCCCCCTCCCTGGGGCCTCAAGTCTCTGGAGGATTAGCATGTCTTCTCCCACTGAGGCCAGACGGGGCAGTTCTCTGCTGTATGTGTGTTGGGGCCCCGATCAGCTTGTGTAAGCTGTCTGGTTGGTGGCTCAGTGTCTGGCAGGTTTCGTTCTCTTTTTCCTTTTGACCTTAGAATACTTGTAACTTTCTGATGGAGCCTCGGTGTGCTGTGTTAGACAGCTAAGGCAGGCATGTGAGATGCTGTCTTACTCATGCAGTAGTTGAGCTGGCAGAGGACATAATTTCCTCTTGTGCCCTTAGGTTCACTTTTCTCCAGTTAGGCTCTTCCTGGAGACCCCCTCCTTGAGAGTGAGGCTTCCCCATCTTGAGCTGCATTTGTATGTCTGTAGACCTCCTTGTGAGTAATGCTAACCTCTCTGTACTTGCTGATTACTCTTCAGACTTCCAGTGATCCCATGTCCAGACTAGCACTTTCTAAATCGCTGGAATATAAAATCCTACTGGTTCTTATGAGTCGTGTTCTGCAACTTCACCAAATTTAGTTCTTAGTCCCAAATTAGTTGTTTTGTTATTGTTTCCTGTTTGCTTTGAGATAGCCCAGTCTATCAAACTATCATGTAGCCAAGTCTGTCTCAAACTTTCTTTGTAGCTCAGGTTATATGACTTTTAGTTCATGATTCTCCTGCCTCCACCTTCCAGGAGCTGGCATAATTGGCTTGTGCCACCACACCTGGGTTAGTACTGATTAATTTTTAAAAGTGGGATCTTTATGCCTTTATAAGTAGGTCATGACACCTTTAACAAAAAGTTTACCTTCTTCCTTTCTGTTTTGGATGTCGTTTTAGTTTTTCTCTGGGGCTTTAAGTACTATGTTGAAGAGGTGGTGAGAGTTGGCATCCTATTTTTATGGAGGAAAACATTCCTTTCATGTTTTCTTAATGTTAAGTCAGGTGTTAACTATGGATTTATTCTATATGATGACCTCTATTTTGTTGAGCTATATTCCTCCTATATTTAGTTTTTGTAGTATTTTCTACTGTGAAAAGTGGTAGCATTTTGATATGATCATGTGACCATCCTTTTAGTTGGTATATCACATTGACTTGTATGGTAGCCCATCCTTGCACTCCAGTGCTCAATCCTAGTTGGTTATTATGGAGGTGAGGGAGCCTTGTAATCTGCTGCTCAACTTGGCTTGCTGCTGTTTTGCTGAGGACTTTGTATCATTTTCTTTTCAGGGATATTAGGTTATGATTTAACGCCCTTGTCAAGTGGCACAGTAAATGTGGTCTTATAAGAAAGAATTATAATTTCCCCCCTTCCCTTTTTCTTTCCTGTCCCTCCCTCCCTCTCTCCTCCTCCTCCTTTTAAATCTTTATAGGGGGATTGGTATTATTATTATTTTGAATTTGGTGGAACTTAGGAGTGAAGCCATCAAGTCCTGGGTTTTTCTTTGATAGGGGCCATTTATTACTGATTCGGTCTCCATGTTATTGTCTGTTTTGATTTGGTATGCCTTCATGATTGACAGTGAGGAGGCTGTGTCTAGGCATGTGATTGTTCTTAGTCCTCTTGTGTCATTTGTGTATCTGTGTGGTGGCAGTGCCAGGGTCTTTTTGTTTGAGCTTTCTTTTTTTTCTCAGTTTGGCTAAGGGTTTGTTCATCTTTTAAAATAGGACAACTGGGGTTGGGGATTTAGCTCAGTGGTAGAGCGCTTGCCTAGCAAGCGCAAGGCCCTGGGTTCGGTCCCCAGCTCCGAAAAAAAGAAAAAAGAAAAAAAAAATAAAATAGGACAACTGTTAGTGTCATGATTTTTATGTTTTTAAGTTTTGCTTACTTGTCTGTATCTTTGTTGTGATATTTGGGATTTCGTTTTAAGAGACTATTTTATTATTATTATTATTATTATTATTAATTTTAAATTTATGTGTAGGGGTATTTTGCCCTCATGTGTGTCTGTGTACTGTGTATGCCCCTGCTTCTCAAGGAGGCTAGAAGAGAGTGTCAGATTCCCTGGGACTGGAGTTACAGACAGTTGTAAGATACCTTGTGGTTGTTTTCAAGATAATGACAGTGTAAAGACTGAGCAGAGGTGTGTGTGTGTGTGTGTGTGTGTGTGTGTGTGTGTGTGTGTGTGTGTGTGCGCGCGCGCGCGCGCGTGTATGCATGCACATGCATGTGCACACTCCTGAGGATTTGTCACCCTTTGTCAGTTTGTTACATAAACTAGGGCTTTGGCAAGGAAGAGACACGATGACAAGAATTGTTTGTGAAAGAGTGAAGGCCACCACCCCTGCTCTTCTTCAAACCAGCCAACCAAAAACATCTCTAAAATAAAGTCTCAAAGCAGAGGGAAATCCTGAGCCTAAGTCAAGGATAGAAGCATGAACATGTGCGAAACGGGAGGGCAATGAAGACCTTACTGTGGTTACGTAGCTGGAATCTGTGCATTGGGGGAGTCGTCCCATTCATTGTCACCCTGTGACCCTAGGCGAATGGTGCGGTTGCTCGGGTTACATTTTCTTCCCTTAGTAGTAGGCACTGTGCACAACCTACAGGGACAGCATAGCTACCTCACCTCACCTGTGGACCCGAAGACTCACTGCTGCAGTGTTCAGTGCCCACTTGCCCACAGGTGGAGGGTGACTGGCTGACACATAGGATACAAAGGGTTGCACTTGTTTCAAGACATGATGACTCCCTGGTGCCAGTGAGACTTAACAGCTCATCCTGGGGTTGGTTTGAGGCTAGACGTGAGTTGACCCCATAGCATTGTAACCCATTTTACTGGACTGTCTGACTTAGACGTAGTCCTTCAGTCACGTGCAGACTTGTTGTCTTAGACTTTGTGTCCCAGGGACTCATTAACTCATTAATTGTCAAGTACACATTTTTACAGTAGTATAAAAATTACCATTTGAAGTGTATACTTCATTGAGGTCAAAATTATATTTGCAATATTGTTCAAATATTCATTATCTAATTTCAGAGTCTTTTCTTTTGGGAGCAAGTTCCAGTGGGTTCTTAGTAAGATAAATTACCACATCCCCACCCCTCCCAAATATCCTCCAAGATTTTACCAGCCATCCCATCTGAACTAGCTGCTGACAGTGGAACTGATTCCTGGTGAATCAGAATTTTCTTACTTTTTTTTAGTGAATAATTTCAAGTTTTCTTTTAAAAGGTGAAAAGGTTTCCTCCTCAACAGCCACGTGTCAAAGTATAGCAGCCTGTGTCTTATTAACCCAGCACTACCAAAATGTTGGTGTGGGGTGGGCGGTTGTCAGGATTTGTTTTCAGAATGCTTGCTGCTTGCTTTGAGTAGATACCACTGTATTTGATTAGATCAAGACACCCTAGCACAAAGCTTTGAGGATAAACTGTGGAATCAGAGCTTTCTCAGCAACCCGTGTTACAATCCTAAACCCAGTGAGTAGCCACTTCTAATTTGCCTTGATAACCCCCAAACAAGCAGCACACCCGCCAATGATGTCAGACTCTGATAACACCTAGACTGGAATTACTGAGTTCATAATAATTTTGTGTTGAATCTTGTTGAGAGGCTGAAGCTATTTTCCTAAGAGGCTGATTCACTTTACAGGTCTACCAGTAGTGTAGGGTCATTCAGCTGGTTGAGGGGCTTTTCCCTGTATCTGGCTAGGCAAAAAAAACCCTTGAAATGTTGGCATCTTGCAAGTTTCCTTCTCTGAGGTTTGACAACTGCAGGCAGAGGCAATAGGCAGGTGAAAGCATCAGCAAAGAGTGCCTCTGTGTTACAGCCCTGTGAAATGCTCAGGTATGAGGAACGTTGCCAGCAGCCAGTGTTGCAGCTCTCAGGGAAGTGTGTGAGACACTTGGCACTAATGTCTTGCCAGCTCTGTGGAACTCATTGGTGTCCAGGTTCTTTTCTCTGGCTCCTCAGAATTTTAACAGCTCTCTGCTATCCTCTCCTCTGTTCAGACTTTTCTTCTTGTCCTGGCTACATTTGAACTCTTCTGCTGCTCCTTCTGTTATTAGTGGCTACTTCGAGAGTGACTTAGGCTGCCTGCCTATAACAGCATTCTGGGGCAGGGGCATCTGGAAGCCTCTTCAGGTAGGCCCCAGGCATGGCTGGGATCATTTAGGTGCAGGCATTAACACCCCCTCTACCCCCCCCCCCCCACACACACACACACTGGAAGAAGTGGCTAGATGGGAATCTTAGAGCAGATGCCTGCCTATGAGTGATGCCTGTGGGTGGGTTACCACCTTTTCATCTGTCAAGTAGCCATGCCAAGACTGCCACCCTGCTGTTGCTTCAACTGTCAAGCAGTTGTTGACTGGTGTTTGCATTTGAGAAGCTGGGCCCTGGGGCTTGGCACGTCAGGATGTTTGGGAGCTCCATGCTAGGTATCAGAAGCCGGGTATGAGCTTCTGGGGTACCTCCAGTGCCACCAGAACTTTTCCTCTGCCAAACCCAGAAGCCCAGTGTCAGGATCAGAGGTACCAGGTGCAGGGCAGTACTAGGCAGTGTTGGGTTTGCATGGTTCCAGAAACTGTCAGATTCTTCCACACTCATGGAATCTGCAGGTCACAGCGCTGACTGGGTGGGCATACCAGGTGTGCACAGTGCCTATGTGGTGTGTTCATTCCTAAGTACTGCTTCCTTACCTTGGTGCTTGCCCAGCACTCACGCCTCTCCTATTCTTATTGCTGCTGCTTTAATTCCCATCCAGCTCCTTCTACTGAAAGTAGCCCAAACAATACCACCTACGAGCTACTTTATTAGACCTGATAGCACAGAACAGTGCTCCTCATGTGGCCCCCTCTGGCCTGCTTATGTAGCCCCCAAAGAGATGTTTGGATCAATCATAGATACTTCTTTGGCCAATTACAGCCTTGCCAGTAGTCAGAGGCACTCACCAAGGGAAGTAGTCCTTCTCTGGTTCAGGGTTCGTGGTTACAAAAACAATGATGCAATCTGCTTTAAAGAGCAGGGCTATCAGGAGCCAGGGAGGTCAGCTGCAGTCTTACAGAGCTGTGTCAAGGCATCATGGAGCGCTCAAAACAGCTGATGCAGTCAGGACGGTGGCTCTCTGGCCACCCTTTTTCTCACTGCTACAGGAGTGAGAGAGGCCAGTAGCTGGTAATGAGTCAAGCTGTCCTATCCCCACCATCTTTGCTTATTTACAGGAAAATGGTTTTAACAGTGCTTTCAACCGTATTTGAGCTAATGTCCAAAGGGAGAGGGGACCCCTGGCTCTCACTTGGATCCCACTTCTCTACATGCTCACCCACGCTTATTTGTTGACAGTTGTTCATGTGGGTGTGCACACATTCCTGCTTGAAACTGAACTCTTCCCAAGATTACATTGACAGTCAAATAACTTGACAGATAAAGCATTTGGAATATTATAAAGCGCTGTGCAGATGCTTTTATATGTTTAGGCTGAAATCAGACTTAAATCATAGATTCATTCTACCACAGTTGTTTCTAAGACATTCCTTGAAGTAAGATTCAGTTCTGATAAACTGTGATGCAGACTACGAGGTGGCTTGGCTGGGAAAGTGTTTGCAGTCAGGATAGCCTGAGTTTGATGTCCATGACCCATACGATATAGAGAACTAACTCTCACATATTTTCCTCTGATCCCCACATATGTGTCATGGTACCAATCCATGTACACATACATGTACATACACACAATGGATGACTGTAATGATAATAAAAGAGTCCATAGAGCCATCCATGTATGATAGCTCATACCATTCCCAGCACTCGGCAGGCTGAGACTGGGAGGATTTCTGTAAATTTTGAGTCTAACCTGGGTTATATAGTGAGTTCTAGGTCAGCCTTAGCTACATAACGAAACTCTGTTTCAGAAAACAGCAAACAAAGCAGCAGTAGCAGCAACAAAACTTAACCAAACAGAAAAACAAAAATAAAACAAAGCAAAAAAAAAAACCTGTTTTGAATCATTATTTTAATCTCTAGTATGTTCCTGGAATTTTGTAATATAACCTCAAACATGAATCTATATGAAATTGGAATAAAATAAAAAAGATAGGGCTGATGAATAAGGCACTTGCTGCCAAGCCTGGACCTGCTTGGTAGATGGAGAGAAATACCGAGTTTCCTCTGACCTCCACATGTGCTGTGGCACTTACACACACCTACGGACATACACAGATGGTTCCAGGGACAGCAGAGGACTGATGCTCGGAACGTCAAAGAAGAAGAACATACAATTTAGTACCGAGGAGGCGAGAAGCCATGGTGCTGCTCAAGAAAACTACATGTTCTGTATTTGACATGTAACTAGTATGTATGTGGATCACTGCAGGACAATGAAGCTAAGGAGGAATAAATTGAAATAACCTAAAATTGTGCTCTGCTTAGGTTACCTCAAAGTCCTCCACTGTTGGGGCAGTAATCTGTGCATCAACTCAGTTGGCTACCTTTAGTTTAAAACCTCCTCCTGTAGTTTCTTTCATGTCTTGGCATAGAGTGAGTGTCCATTGGCTGTGGGCAGTGAAAAATGAGGCTAAAGGCGCAGTGGAGTTTGTTATGAAGGGCTCCGAACATCTTCATAAGGTATGCATTCCAGGCTGCTCAAGGCAGCAGAGCAGTGACATGAGTCAAGTTTCCTGCACTTCTCTGTTGAAAGCAGACTGTACCAAGCTCCTGGTAGTACTGGGGGCTCTGTCAGAATGGAGGCAGTTATGGTATTCACGTGAGAGGGGGCTTTGTCCACGAGAGGAACTGTAGGAAGTAGCTGCATGGTTAGGATCTAGGAACGTTTAAAAGGTGGAAGCTGGAGACACTGCTGTACTGAGTGCAAGGAGAGGAGGACTTAAAGGACTCCAAGCCCTACTGCCTACACAACTGAAGTCAGCAAGCAACCACCAGGAGAGCAGGTTCCTCAGCAGTCGTGTTTCCCCTAGGTAGACTTCGATGTTTAAGTTAAAGTACCATTTAGACAGTTGACCGTGAGTATGGAGGTCACAGTTCAATACTGTGGAAACTTTTGTACATGTATCTCTCTTTCTGTTCCACATAATATAGATGAAACTTACATGGTCTCTCTCAAATTTGTTTTCATTAAATATGAATATTTTATGTGGACTATAAATATTCTCTCTAATGCCTTGTTTAATGGTTATATAATATTCCTTTCAATGGTTGTACTGTAATTTGGTTTCATTAATTAATTTTGGTCAATCTTTCAAAGCAGTTTTAATATATTTAAAATAGTATATGATAACAAGTACAAAGAAAAATTTTAATTGTTAATTAAGCACACTTTAAATTGACAGTTCTTTTCCACTCTACTTGAGATCTGAGAGTTTTAAATTTCATGAATTATTTTATCATTTCCAGAAATAGTATTCCTTTTGAAATGAGGTGGCTCTCAGAACTTGCACATAGCCTGTTACTTTTTCATGGCTTGAAGATCAGAATAGGCGCTTGTTGACTGTCTTACTCTTTAATGACTTCTAGCCTCTCTAAATGTGTCTGCCTGTTGTCCAGGAATTTCACAGTCAAGCCTTTTCAGTCTGGTGTCTGTCATCCTTTATTATTGTCTTTACTGAGCAAGGCATAAATTTCTCATTATAGTCTTCTCAATATAACTTCTTGTTCATATATTGTAGTGCTTTGAAGAACTCATTAGTTCTTTCAAAATGACACTGAGAATGAAATCAACATTCAGTAGTTTGCAACAGTAGCAGCTGTGACTTTATAGGCTACTGTTAGTGGCTTTGGAAACAAGTTGGTTAGCAAGCTGTCATAATGAGGTTATTTTCCAAAAGAAGATGAAGTCATTTGCCATCTTGTTTTAGTCATAGAGAGCTTTTTCTTTGCCCAAATATTTGAAATTACACATCCCCACCCACTTATTTTTGTAGTTTTTGTGTGTCACAAAATAGAAGATGATACAACTTTTGAACAGCTATTCAAAAGCACTCAGCATGTAATGTGACGTGTGTTTACATGAAGGCCAGTGTATCTGAATAGATTAAGGGCCACTGCCTGTTTCCTAGGGAAAACAAGTAGTATCTGGAATCTAACCCTGAATCTCTTCACACAGGATGTAAAATTCTGCCAGGAATGTTGAGCTTTTAAGGGAGGTAGAGATGTGCTTAGTGAGTAGAGGAGCAGAGAAAGACTTGTGTAAGGACTGGTGCTCCATAGAACTAGAAGAGAGAACCTGTCTATTCTGGAAATGCTTTCTACTCTCAGGGCAGCTGGTGCTTTCTGACCAGAAGAAGAATTGACTTACTGAGAGAGGCAGCATGCAAGCATCCCTCTGTTTTACAACGTCTGCTTTTGGGAACTGGGTCAATTTCAGTGAGAAATATATGGGACACATAATTACCAGAGGGAATTTACTTGGTCCATCTTTGGCTTTGAGTTTCTGTGCTAGACATTTGCCATTTAGTTTCTTACCCCTCCCGTTTTTGCTGTAGGTAAAGGCTTCTTAATAATTGTGGCTTTCTTTCTCTAGGATGTCAAAATCTAGCAGGGATCCTTGGGTAGTCCCAGTATGGTTTCTAGCATAATGCACCAGAATTTGAGACCAGGTGCTTTATTCATTCAGACCACACAGGAATCTCTTAGTGATAGGCATGGATATGTAAAGGTCTCTGGAGACTACCTTGGAGTTGTCAGTCTTTGAATCTTCATGCATTGGATGTGGGCCAGGTGGTCGCTGATCTCTGTTAACTTCACTAGGGGTGGGGAAGAAGAGCATAGGTGGGCTATGTATTGTAGTCTGGAGCAGTAAAGAGAAGAATTATAGAGATGGATTTCTGCAGATCTCCACAGCTTCCATTGACAAAGTCTAGATAGTGTATACATTAATATTTATGTCTACATCTGCTTTAATTGTTCATTTATACCTCATCAAAACCCCACAAGGTAAGCACATCAGATGGTAGCAAATACTCCTTACCGATTTGAAGGCTGAATGTGCATCTGACTGTCAGGTGTTAAGTCATTAACTAAAACTTAAGAGCATTCTACTATTAGGACATCTGCCATCCTCACCCGTCTCTGATTCTCAGGTTCGAGAAGGAAGAACTGGCACTACAGACTGAATCTCACGAGCAGAAATGGAAAGGTTAGAGCAATGAAGCAAGCACAACAGAGGACTACTGGTGCTTTCCTTTCAGTGAGCTTTGTTCCTCATCCTATTTTTTTTTTCTTCAAAACTACCTGCTTATTAAAGAGAGGAAGGGAGCACAGGCAGAGAGATAAATACTGCATGAGTCACCTTACCCTCATGCCAGACATCCAGACAAATGCCACTTATAGCACAACATGAGTAATGGCTTAATTGAAATGTAATAATGTTCAAAATGTTTTTATCATAATTTAGATTGTGTTGATGTTTCTGTCCGTACACACATCTCAGGCTTTATCTTTCTTCCACTACTCAATGCACATTGTCTTCCCCAGCTACCAAAACTAGTTAACTCTTTACTCCCAGACTTTTATCAGTGCCTTCCTTCCCTGTCTGTTCTGCTGTGCCAGCGGTAACACTGTCCTTCAGGTACTCACGTCATCCCTGATCTACTGTGATGGAAGGTATTTCATGCTTAAGAAGGTATCCTATTTGAAATGGAGCCTTCGATAGCCAGTGTGGGCTTAACAAGTGGGGACACTTAATAACAGTTGATGGGATCCCATCAGTGGTCTAACTCTTTGTCACTGACTTCAGAGCTCCTGTCTCCATTGCTGTGCTTCAGATTGTGTAGCTGCACAGTTATCTACGTGAAAGCTTCCCCACAGATTTATTGGAGCAAAGGTACCGCTGGTCTGCTTGTGTTCTAGGATACACTGTGGAAGATTGTCACCCAGAGACCATAGGCCGTGCTGAGAGGGAGACTGGCCAGTTGGGGAGGTCGCATGCCCTTTCACTAATGAGGAGCTCCTTTCTTCCTTCATCCTTACCTTAGTAAGGTCAGTCGTTCTGAAGAACTTAGGGAGCAAGGTCCCAAGTTGGCTGGTGAATTTTATCTCTCTTTTCTTTTTAACCACAAGTTAAATGTTTATGAAGATACTTTATATAACAGAGTTTAAGACCTTTCTAAAAGTACAGCTTTATAAGTAATTAATTCAGTGTTAGTTGAGTCCTACCTCTCATGGATCCCCACCATGTTCATGTAATAAAACAAGATCGGTAGCTTTTCCGTAAGTCAAATTTGCTTGCTTGACATGGGTTTGAGTTTTACTTTATGTTGGATGGAAAATATTTAAATAGAAGAGTAAGACATTTAAGTAAAACTTACTGATAATTCCATTGTATTATCTTTCTTAATGGAATATTCATATGAAATCTTTTCTTTTTAATAGAAAATGAACTACACTCCTTAAATATCACACTGAAATCAACACGGTGCTTTTGTGTAGTGGTTACAATTGTATGCTGTGGAAAAGTGTATCTGTGTTTATGAAAGAGAAACTGTGTTTATGTCTTTTCCTGAACTGGAGGCTGTTGGGGTCCAAAGCCAGTGTTAGCTTGCTTTGTCTTTGTGCAGCATGTCAGGAGATTTCTCCTGTGCATTTCCATGGTTCTTTGATTCTGTCTCTCTCTACCCTTTAAAACCGAATTCCTCTCTATGATCCAAGTTAGATTTTAATAGTTTCTAAAGCGAAAAGGTTCAGCAGGGTGCTAGGATGTAGTAAAGAATCACCCTGAGTCTTAGGGTTTGCAGCCGTCAAACACACATTGGGTGGGACTGGTCCTGTCTGGTTATTATTACACTAATTCTTTTACATGCATCAGTGTGGAGGAGGAGAGGAGGTGAGAACAGGAGGATGGAGGAAGGACAAACCAATGAAGAGAATGGAGGAAGTGGCAGCAAGTCAGAAAGAAAGAGGACCCCAAAGCACTGTGTAGTCAGGAGACATTGGCACTGTGCAAAGAGCAGAGTGCCACCTCTGTTGTGATCACTGGCCATGGGCAGCACTGCTCTCTCCATAGATCTCAGTTACTCCGCGCTCTGGGCAACACTGTGCTAATGCCGTTAGTCTCCGAATAAACCTGAAGTGTGCAAAGAGGCAGAGGCACCTTCAAATACCAGTTTTAATTGCAGCTCATCTAGTATTCTGTTTATTTGCCCGAGTCTCTTTTCTTTTCCCTCTTGAAGCCTTAACAAATATATGGCCATATACATCTTAATAACTTCTTCACCTGTGGAGTCTGTGCTGTTATTCCCACAATTGAACACTTCCTCCAACATAAAGGTGCTGGGGACAAGATGCAAGAGCTCAAATGGTTTGCTGGATCCAGAGTGACTGTTTCAGTGATTTTGGTATAGTTAACTACCTTAAGGCATTGGTGGCAGGCTAAATTATATTTTAAACATGTAAAATTGATAGCGAGAGATTCCTTAGAGCTTTGTAGTTCTGGATTGCATTCTTAGCTCCCTTACTGCTGTGCAAAGATGTTTGAAATTACATTACCTTTGTAAATACTGACCTGTAAAATGGTGGAGGGTGGGTTCATCTGTGGATTATAAGGGAATAATATCAATAACATCTATGATATAAATAACAAACTGCCTTGCACATAGTACATGTTTTCTGTTTCGAAGTGAGTTTTAATCTTTTCTTATTCTCATCTCTTTTCCCTTCCTCTGTTAAATGAGTGGATTTGAAGAAAACATTGATGTACAAATAATTTGTAATTTGTGAAAAAAATCATACTCAATTCCTTATAAACAGGACTTATTGTTTAAATGCCTATTTATTTGAATTTATTTTTAAAAAGACTTCTTATTCTGAGCTTTCATTTTATGCTGCTGTAAACATCGCCCAACTCCTTGAGTGGCTGAGGTGATGTATTGTGGTCAATTTTATCTGCTTAGAGATGTTTTCTACAAAGAATAGTGCTGAGACAGTGACTGAGATGCATCCCAAGGCTCTAACTGATTCCTTTGTGGTGATTTATGAAACCCAGTTACCATGTCCAATCTTTCTTTACTTTGAGAGTTGATGTTAAATTATGATGTTCATTTCATTGGCTTTAGTAAGGATTCTTTTGTTTAGAGATGGCGTTGAATATAGGTAGCCATATTGTTTTATTGCCTGCATTAAACTGTAAAGAGAAGGATGATTAGCTGCACTGTAAGACCAAATGTTAATAACTTAGGAATGTTAGTGTAATTTAAATGTGACATACCTTTTAGTCAACAGCTGGCAGAAAGTTTCGACTTTAGCCTAGGTTTCCAGAATAGTACTGGCTTTAAAGGTGCACTGATTTTAGATAGTGTGCCAAGTGTGCAGTGACCTTGGAAGTTCTGGCCATGATTATTTAGGTAAACCACAACTAATTCACAGAGTGCTGTGGACCCTTTAATAACTACCGAGAGTGGGCAGGCTGTCAATGTGGAAGTTTCCATCTGAAACATATTCTTTCACTTGGCCCCTGAAAAACTCAGCGGTACCCTGCTCGGAACTTGAGTTTATTTACTGAGAAGAAGGAATGGTTGAGTCAACTCACAGGAGATAGATCTGTGGTAGGTGTTGCAGGGCTGATTTTTAAACCACACAACATCTTGCTCTTTTCGTTTATTTTACTTGCTAATATGTAAATTTTATTGATGAAGCCAGCAGTGCTCATTCAGAGGTCTTTAGACTTTATTTTCAATGAAGAAAAACAGTGGTTTTGTTAGGAATAGTAAATTAGTTTTCCCAGAGTTAACTGAGTTCAAAGCTTTTGGAAGGAGATTAAATTCTTTATTTAATCTGTGTTAAGACACGAAGAGCATAATTATTCAATGTTAAATCATAGTTCAAAGGTTAGTATACAGTGTAGACTTGGAAGACCCAGTTTTCTGCCAGCAGATGAACTGGAGTGAACCTTCATTTCTAGCATCATTTTGGAAAAACCATGTTACAGTGCCTTTCATGGAGGGGATCGGTACAAAAATCTCCAGGCTCCGACCCCGGCCCAGAGCGGGCACCAGTGATCTGCTTTTCCTGAAGTTTGATTTTTGAAAAAGGAGATCCTTGTGCAGGAAAACTTTCTCTTTTAGGATGGGCACACTTCCCAGCAAGAACATGATACTTTAGTACTAATCAGAGTGGAGTCTCAGCCTGCGATGGGACTTGCATTTTAGGCTTTTCACCACATCATTGCTGTTTTCTACGTGGTCAAAAATAGATATAGAGTAAACCAACTCCACAAGTCAATTACAGGGTTTATAGTGATGTACTGTGAAAAATTTGGTCGTGTTTTTCATTATGCAGAATGTTCTTTCCAAAGACATAAACAGAAAAAGCACATATGTTTGATTTTAAAAATAACTCTGCTTAGCTCTTTAAAATGCTGGAGTCATTTTGGATACTTGTAAATGATCATCATTATAATTACATGATAAGCCCTCTACCTAAAGCATGCCTGCTTTGTAATTATTTATTCAATTGCCGGTTCCCAGTTTTAAAAACATTTTCTTTTCTTAAATGAGGAAGCAACATGGATACTTTGGAAGTATTTCTGTTGTAAAAGTAAATGATCTGCTAAACTCATCCCATGTCCACATGCCTCCTACAGAAGGCAACACTGAAATATTCAGCATCACTCTGTGGGGCAGAAATGCTTCTTTACACGTATTATGTATAACAGTATGGAAAACGGAAAACCATTTGCCCATTATGGATGACTTCTGTGCTTAAAACATGATTTATGAACTCTAACTTCTAATATAAACACCAGGGCGATATAAAATAGTACTTTGTTTTCTTTATGTTTTATATGCTTTTTAATACTGGTTTTTATTTTAGGTTACGTGTCTGTGTGTCTGTCTGTGAGTACATGCATGTGGGTGCAGGTGCCCACTGATGCCAGAGGCTTCAGATGCTCTTAGAGCTGGACTGAGGGGCAGTTATGAGCTGTGAGGTACGGATGCTGAGACCTGAGCTCAGGTCCTTTGTAAGAGCAGCCGCTCTCCTGATTGCCGAGCCATTTCCTCAGCCCCTAAACATTATCTTCTTAAGTAAAACTTACTTAGCCTCATAAAACTTTAAGGAATGGAAAGTTCTGTGAGAAGGCTATGACAAGATACTTCGATCCCCTTTCATTTGAAATCTTGGTTTTTATTAGTGATTATTTGCCCTCTTTTCAGCTTCAAACTCATTTCTGTGTGTTTTGGAGGTGTATGCTATATGCAAATGACTGCTTTTTATTTGATGGCTTCCTCTGACAGTTGAACTCTGCGGTGAGATTTCATTCTCAGTTTGGGTTCTGTGCTCTGTTGAAATGGCTGCTTCCTTAGCTGCTGCTGATTTCTTCTTCTTTTTTTTTTTTTTTTTTTTTTTTTTTTTTTGGTAACTTGACATGAAGTAGTGTTACCTGGGAAGAGGGGAGCTCAATTGAGTGCCTGCGTCAGAGTGGTATGCCTGTGTGGCATTATTTTGATCAATATTGACATAGATGACACCAGCCCTGATGCTGGGTGGTATAAGAAAGCAAGCAGGGCAAGCCGGTAAGCAGCACCCTTCCACGGTCTCTGCTTCAGCCCCTGCTTCCAGGTTCCCACCTTGAGTTCCTGTCATGGCTTCCCTTAGTGATGGACAGAAAGGGTAAGATGAGACAAACACTGTTCTCCCCAAGTTGGGTTTGTTCATGGTTCCATCACAGCAGCAGAAAGTACACTAGAATGGGGAAAGTCTCTTAGTCACTCATATAGATCATACCATCACAGTGGACGCTCCGAGTCTGCTCACTTATGCCACTCCACGATGGTGTAAACAGTAGGAGGTGACATTTGGTTTTTCATCCATCTGCAGCTGTCAGATGATCGAATGCACCCGAAGCCATTCCATTTTCTGTCATCTGCTGGCTCTTCTCACTCTTCCAGGCAAGGACTCATGAAGCAAGAAGGCTTTGCTCACAGTTTCCCCCGGAGTAATGGATAGTGCGCCCCACTCTCTTTCCTGACTCGCTTTCTTATTTTCTGATGTGAGATCCTGCTCACTATGGTCCATCCTCTTGCTTACCAGTAACTGTGACTGGCAGGATAGAGTTCTCACAAAGGTTTTTTATTTTTTGAATGAAAAAAGTAAGTTTCATGAAACAGTGTAAGACTGTGTTCCTTTGTGTACCTTCCCCAACAGCATGCCTTCCCTTTCACAGACTTTTGTCCTACTGTAGAGCTCTTAAGCTTGTAGAATTTATACTGGCAGTGTCTGCTCTAGGTCTGCAATTGTGTGGGGAAACCTGTAGCCCAGAAGCGTGCTTCTGACATGGTATGAACTGAGTGAACAGTCAGTGGATCAGATAAAGGAAATGGACTACAAGCAGTACAGAGGCCTTGGTGAGAGCACGTTTGACTGTAGGCTATTTTGTTTCATGGTTTTCCTAGAACCACTACAGTCTTCAAAGCATCAACAACACATTCGAATTAAAGTCTCAAATCTCATTTAAACTGTAGTAGAAATAACTTTTGGGACAATTCTGTGACAAGTTACCACTTCCTCATGAACTGTGACCTTAGGTAGTCTATTTGACAATCTGTGGCATAGTTGCTTGTCTGTAAAGTGGAACTGATGTCCATTGATGGTGGGCACCGAGGGAAATGTCCATAGACTGATATGCGGTGCATTTCTGAGAGTAAAACACTTGGGTATTGTCCTCTTTTTAGTGTGGATCTGAAATATCCCACAATGCCCACAGCTGGCATTAGAAGGAGGGGTTGGAGCTTCATGGGAAGATGGCAAGTCGCTGTGCCCAGATGTGAGACCTAGCCCTTTCCTCCCTTCCTGGCACCAGCCTTCCATCATGGTAATTGGCCTCACCATGGGGTCATAATCATGGCTGAAAAGTCTAAAATCATAGCCCAAACAGACACCTGCTCTTACAGAGTTGATTGCCCTGGGTATTTGTCCCATTCACTGAAAGCTGACTCAGTGTTCTCTGACCCTTTATTTTAAGACGAAGAGCTAGATTTGCTTATATCCTTTTACCTGCTAGTGACCTGCTTACTCTTCACAGTTTTCTCATCGCCATTTATAAAACCTTTTTGTCTCAGAGTAATTTCTTGAAAAGGAATCTTTAATATAACGGGCAGGTTTTGTTCTTAGAATTTGTTCTCTTCATTTTCTTGGTGCCTTATTCCTTGTATCCATATATGTAAGCTGTTGGAGACCGAAGACTGGTAGAAGAGTAGTTCACTCAGTTCTCTGACTTTATTTTATTTCTGTGAAAATATATTGAACTTCTTTTGAGAAATAGTTGAGTTTGGTAAATGTTCTTGGTTTTATTTATGCTCATTCTTTTCTGGCTGAAAACTTCATCTTTCAACATCACCTTTTGCATTTTGATTTCCTGGGGTTAGTTTGCTGTTATGAAGAGGAAAGTTTAGGATTTGACTACTTTGTCTCTTGATTGCTGTTCAGATCGAAACTGACAAGCACTCATTTCTCCACAGCTCCCAGTGCCTCTGGCACTCGCGCAGTAAGAGGGTAATCCTGTTCTGACTTTCTGCTGGCTGATCACACTCCATAGTCACGTCAAGTATGTCTGCAGGAGAAGCTAACTTGTTTTAGAAAAACGTAATTTCGATGTTGACTGTTGTTGAAAGCTTGTACATAACAAATTTCAAAGCCAAGCTTAACAGTGGGGAATGCGTAGGTACCCAATGCAGATGGTGAGTGTCCTCTCATCGCATTTGCCTGAGCCAAGCAGCCATGACTTTAGGTGCCAAGTCAGCTTTCTGAAAACCTTCCACTCCTTTCTACCTTCCACTGTTGCTTGGGAGACCTCCATTTCTCTCTGACCCAGTGTCTGGAAGGAGGGCCACAGTCCTGCCTAGAGCCTCTGCCCTGCTGCCTGTGCTGGGCGGCTCCCTTGCCAGATGTGTGTATCCTTCAGTTAGAAATCGTATTGTCTCTCTCACAGCCTCGTTTTCAGTCTTCTTTTTGTTTCTTTTGTCTTTTAGGAATCACTGCTATTCAGTAGTTATAGATATTAAGCTGGTTCTTATTATGTCTAGCCCAGTCTCCATTCTTTTTTGTTCTAGATTATTCTCAAATGCATCCTTCATTTTTCATTTTTCCCCTGGGCATAATTTGATTTCTGGAGTATCTTTCTTTTCCTTCTTACTTACTTAAATGCTTATTTTACGCCTATTCATATTTAAGAATGAGACATCAAAATGTATGTGAGGACTGAGTTCTGTGGTTCAGGAGGCTGAACTAGGAAGGATCAGAAGCTCAAAGCCTGCCTGGGCTATAGAATGAGTTCAAAGGTCAGCCTGGCAGCTTACTAAGACTGTCAACCAAAGTTTAAAGAGGACTGAAGTGCTCCCTCCCTCCCTCCTCCCCTCCCTCCCTCCCCCCTCCCCCTCCCCCTCCTTCCCTCTCTCTCTCTCTCCCTCTCTCCCTCTCTCTCTCTCTCTCTCTGTCTCTCTCTCTGTGTGTGTGTGTGTGTGTGTGTGTGTGTGTGTGTGTGTGTGTGTGTTCATTCACAAAATCATGTGAGGTGGACTTTTATTATAGGGTAACCAGAGAAGCCCCAGCTATTTTTCTGGGAGATTTCTCAATGTCATTAATTATAGCCTTATTTTTTTCTTACCCTCAATATTTCATCAAAGAAGAGTCTTTGGTTATCTAGGGCTTATAAGCCCGGTACTGAATATTCTAGCAGCCGAGCCTGAGGTGCAGTTATAAGGTTTTTTCAGGATGTAGTATGTGGACTTCTCCTTAAGCTTTCTCTTTATGTTGATGCATCTCAGTGCCTTAGCCCTAAGTCTATATTGCTGCTCCCAGTCAGATTCTCTCTAGTGTCCCTTTCCAACAATGACCCATTAGTCTGTCACAAACGCAGTGAAGTGATGAAGGGCGGTTAGACAGTGGGCCTGGGAACTGTCTGCCGGCACCAGCCTTGCAGTCTGATTGCCAGTCCATTGAGAGACTGCTTTTGGCCCCTGCGTCAGTGAGCTCCCCATTGCAGCCCTAAAGTGCTTGGTTAATGTGGAGGCAGAAAGCTTTCTTAAAACAGGAAAAGGTATATGTTGGCTTTCGAGCTTCAGTCTATGATTCTGTGAGGCACATCATGGCAGGGAGTGTGTGGCAGTTAGCTACTACCTCACTGCATCTGGAAAGAGGGGACAGGGAGGGAGAAGTGGGGAGGAAGAGAGGGAGGGAGGGAGGAAGGAGAGAGAGACAGGAAGGGAAAGCTGACATAGTCCTCAGAGACGTCCTCAAGCACCTTCAGTTATGTTCAGCCTTGCGAGTGACACCTCCGCCCATCGGTCCATCAGCTTATGACCCATGACTTCCCCTTCACTGAGGAGCTCGGGGCACTCAAGTGCCAACCGCCCCCAAAGCTCTGCCTATGCGCAGGGTCCGGTCTAAGCATTCAGAACACGAGCTTTCTTTACTTTGGGGTCTGCATTTTGGATTTAAATTATTAAAATTCTGAGATTTTGTCAGAATTTCTGTGGCACAAACTTGATTTTATTGGCTTGTCTCCTTCGGGTTAAATTTCCAATGTCATGGTCTCAACGGTCTGTCCCTCCTCTCCTTTGCGCTCCCTTGAATTCATGTTACATGAATGTGTGTCACGTCTTTTCCCCCATTTTCACAACAGAGGTAAATGTCTTTTAACTAGACATACCATTTCTTTCATAAATTTTACCATGTGGTACTTACATATAATTTTATCTTACATAATAGACAGTGAAATGAAGTGCAAGAAAGTACGAGCAAAAAAATGTACAGTAGGAAAGGTTGTTATTTCTGTCACTAACATGGGAAAATGAGGAGCGGTAAGTGTCAGAAAGTCAGTTCCCAGCCACTTAGGCTGAGCATGCGTACCACAGGGAGGGAAGAGTTCCCATTGCTCACCTCTCTTGCTGCTGTTGGGGTTCCCAGGCAGGTTCCTAGGGGTGGCATGCCACGTCACGAGGTAGTTTATGCTCAATTTTATAGACATTGCCACGTCGTTCTGCACATGGCTAATGTAGTTACATTCCACTCAGCAGTGATCGAGATCCCAGGCCCTCAGCATCCTGACTGCCACTTGGGATTGCTGGGTTGTTAGAGGTTTTAGTGCTTTAAAAAATCTTTAGCCACTTTAATTGGTAAGCAGCGCTGATATGCTGTGCTTCCATTTGTAATTTTCTTAATAATACCAAACGTCTTCACTTGGCGTGTGCTCAGTGCTGTCTAGGATGCTTCTGGCCTGATCACTGTTTCTTATTTATCTGACTAGAGGGCCTAGTTTTTAACCTGTGAGGCTTTAAAAGCAATGCACTCTGGAGTCCAGTACTTTAGAAGACCTTCTGAAGAGCAATGTCCTGATTTTCTCACAACCTGTAGCTTCTTTCCATTCTTCCAGCAGTGTGCTGTAGAGCCAACAGTTTACATTTTGTTTAAATCCAGTTTGGGTTGTTTTTTTTTTTTTTAATTTCTTTTTATGAATCAAGACTTCAGAATTCTTTGTTAACTGGAGGTCACAAAGGTTTTCTTTTGTTTCAAAACTTTTATGTCTCATTTTAGATATAAGCCTATGATTATTTTAGATTGTTTTGGTATAAGTTATAATGCAAAGGTCATTGTTGATTAAAGAATATTTATTTATTGTGTTTTGTGTGCATGGGCATTTTTCTTGCATGTATATGCATCCGATGCACATGCAGTGTCTGAGGAGGTCAGAAGAGGGCATTAGATACCTTGGAACTAGCATTTCAAATGATTGTCAACCCCTCCATGGGTACTGGCACTCAAACACAGGCCTGTGTAAGAGCAGCAAGTGCTCTAAGAGCTGAGCCGCCCCTCCAGCCTCTCATGCTTTTGCACAGAAGAAGCCAACTGTTGTGACTGCTTGTGTCAAGGCTGCCATCTCTGTATGGAGTGGTGGCTGCATCTTCATGAATAGACAGTGAACAGATTGTTTGCCCTCTTTCCTGCTCTTGAAATCTAGCTTTTCTCAGTTACCTCACCATTCCAACCCTGTAGTTTTACAGTAAGTAAGAAATGTCTTGGGATGAATTTTTAAATTTAACAAACTTGTCTTAAACTACTCTATTTTTGGTTTTATCTTAATGAATGATGTTTAGAATTTGTTTCTGCCTACCACAAAGTCTGAGATTTGATTGAGATTGATCTGTTGATGTTTAAGAGAATTGATACCTTAACTATATTGAGAATTCCAATCCATGAAACAAGATATATTATTAATTACCTTTTTTTTTTGCAGTCCAGTTGTTACCCCTGTCCCGGTTCACCCTCCCACAGTTCCTCATCCCATTCCTCTTCCCACCAGTCTCCAAGAGGATGTTCCTACCAACCTCCTCATGATATTATTTTTTAGTTAAAAAATAAAACTACTACCTTTTTCATCAAATTTTTTGTAAGTTTTGGTGTTAAGTTTTCACATACTTTTATGTTTATTTTATGGCACAATTTTCAATATTAATAAAAGTTTCTGTTTCCAGTTGCTCTATGCTTGTATATAAAAATTAGATCTGTATTTGTCTTTTTAAGCCTTTATCCTGAAATTTTGCTAACCACTCATATTCTAGAAGTTCTGGGCACTAGCTCTTTTGTATGATTTTCTTCATTGAAAATTGTCTTTTCTGTACACAGGAACAGTTTTAAGTCTTTTTAAAAAAATATTTTCCTCTTTTTCTTTTTTTAATATCTTAGGT
This sequence comes from Rattus norvegicus, assembly GCF_021556685.1. NCBI lineage: Eukaryota > Metazoa > Chordata > Mammalia > Rodentia > Muridae > Rattus > Rattus norvegicus. Next base: position 31,337,174 of record NC_141542.1, on the reverse strand, counting down.
ATGTAAGTTCACGTGTAACTGTCTTCAGACACACCATAAGAGGGCATCAGATCCCATTACAGATGGTTGTGAGCCACAATGTGGTTGCTGGGAATTGAACTCAGAACCTCTAGAAGAGCAGTCAGTGCTCTTAACCACTGAGCCATCTCTCCAGCCCCTTACGTCTTCTTTTTCACTTCTTTTGCGTTTTGTTCTTGAACTTCTTTCTCCCCCTCTCCTCTCTCTCACCACTCCCTTCTTCTGCTTTCTTCTCCCTCCTTTAACCCTACAGAGACCTGGGAAATAGCGATAGGAAGAGGTGTTAGTACTTTTCTTCCTAGCTTATACATTAATATTACCATGTGTCATGGACTATGATGTCAGCTACAGTGTCTTCTCTTGTAGTTACACCACTTTTATGCATGGTCCTTTTATAAACTGCTTGGTTTTTAATCATGCAGTTGTTAAATTTGTCAAATTCTTTCCCTATTTCAGCTGATAAGGGCATGACTTTTTTTTTCTAGGTGTTAATGTGGTAGATGGTGTTTGATATTTAGGTGTTGAGTCAGCCTTACATGCTTGGCTTATATACCCTAGTTGTTCATTTAGTGATATATGCATATGTATCTGGATTTAATTTCTAATGTTGTATAGGAAGCCTTTTCATCTATGTTCTTAGGGGTATTGAATTTGTGAATTCCTGCATCTCAAATTGCTGTGAGTCCAGACACTGTGCCTGGGTCTGTTATTTACTTGGTATTTGCCATTGCTAGTCAAATTCCAACTCCACCAAGGAAAGGAGAAGTTTATAATAAGCAGTATTCCTACAAAGCTTCTAGGGAGACTGGTCAGGATTTAGGGCCTAGGGAAGGCAAATATCTTTTTAGTGTGGTAAACAGATGCAGACTCTGCAGTCTGGCTTTTCTGAAGGCAGTGTGAGGTTTGCAAGGCTGACTCTTGTTATTCTAAAGGTTTACAGCTTGATGTGCTTTCAGAAAATGATTTAGAATTGATCCATAGTCATATTCCTATATTTAAAAATGTATCCTACACTTTTAGTATCTGTAGGGTCTGTTATAGTAGCTCTTCTTGCTGATTAGGGAAATATTGGTTTTGTTAATTCTCAAAAAGAAATGTTTTCTAGTCTCATTGAGTTTTGTCTTCTTTATTAAGATTTTATTAATTTTTGTCACTTATCTTTCTGATTGACTTAGATTTACTTTTTTTACTTCCTTAAGTAGGCACCTTAGATTACTTATTTAAGCCCCTTTGTAATATGTGCACTTGATGTTATAAATTTTTCTCTTAGCACTACTCTATAGATATACGGTAAATATTGATATGTTCTGTTTACATTTCACTTAAAATAGTTTTTCTATTTCTTTTGTAAGATTTCTATTTCTTTATATGTATTTACATTTGTCTTTTGACCTAAAATGTGTTCAATCTTAGCAAGTTTTCATGAGTTTTTACAAAGATTATGTTGTTTATTGTAGAGGGTTTCATATATATCTTTTGGATTATTTTCTGGCCTTAGATAGCCTTTCTGTTTTCCTCCTAGATTGTACTATGAGTGAAGATTTTAAAAAAAGATGTTTTAGAATTAACTAACATTGAACTTGCTGCTGAATCTTTATTTTAAGGTGTGGTTATAATTGTATTATGCCACTGGACCACAGAATCCAAAAAAATTAATGAAAAGAATCATTGTATTTCTGGGAACAATGACCAGGATGTGAGTTCTGAGCCTTGAGTAAACCCCTTTCCGTTCTTCATCCCCAGGGTTATAGTCAGGAGACACAGTGTCTGTCCTGGATTAAGAGTGTTTAGATCACTAAGGGCTGTGTTAGAGAATCTTCAAGTGACATTATGGATATTACTTAGATGTGTGTGGGAGGTATGGCTTTTTTTTAGTAAATTATATGTGTGTTTTGTGACAAGATAATTGTTTTAAAATTATTTTTGAAGTGTTACAATAGGCAGAAATTTATATACTTGTGGAATATTCCAATGAAGTGCTGCTTTTTTTTCTCCCACAGTGTAAGTATGCTGCATTTGGACTGTTTAAATGGGAACATGAGCCATTGTGTTTCAAATAGATTGACAGCATAAGAGCTTAGATTTTGATGTGACTTTCATTTTGATCTGACACAGCTTTTAAAAAGATAAATATATCCTTTTCTAGGTGTGGCTTCAAAGTGAAATAGCCCAAGCTATAGCAAAAGAATCTAATAGATTTCTAGTGTAAATCACTGTATTTTATAGGCTAGCGAGATGCTTATTATTTTAGAAGTTAATATAGTATCTTACTTGTAAGTAGTTATATTTCACAAGTTACCATGTCAAAGACCTAAAACCAACAGCTAATGATGTAAAAGTATAGAGAAGAATATTCATAAGGTTCCATTGTTGAGGATTTCGTGGCCATCATACTTAAACCATGAAAAGCTGAAGAAAATGTAGAATACTGGACATCAAAATTAAAAGCTTTTGTGTGTGAAAGAATGTTATCAGGAGAGGAAAAGATGAGCCCACAGAAAGAGAACATACCTGCTAAACGTGCGTCTGAGGACAGCTTAGTAGCCAGAATACATTTATGTGTAGAGAACTGCTAAAGCTCAACATTAAAAACAAACCAAAGGTGGAAATGGGCAAAGGCTTGAGCCAGATACTTCTTCAAGAGGATTATGGGAGTGGCCACTACGACCATGAAAAGATGCTTAGTTCTCTAGTCCCAAGAAAAATTCCTCAGTGAAATACATAGGCTGAGGAGATGAGGCTGATGGTCCCAGTGAGAGACAGGATGCATAGCTGCTGAAGTTAGACCCCAGAGGTGGTCTGCTGGCACAGTGTCTGGAGCCTGAGTCCCTACTGGATCATGAATACTTGTTTACAGGCAGGTTGGGGGACTTTAACTAGTGCTATCAAGTTTCATTTGGGGGATGAGGAAAAGTTGTGTATAGTAGTATTGATGATGGGAGCCTCCTCATGTGAACGGACCAAATGCCACTAAGCTGTAACCCTCAGAATGGTTACATAGTAAAGTATATGCTATAAATATTTTCTCACACAAAGATAGACTTTGGAAATCAGCATAGTTTTTTATCAAAATGGCGCCAATTTAGAACTATGATCCCCTGGTTAGCCAAGGTGGATACACTTGGCAGAAAAAAAGGAGGAGGAAGAGCAGCAGCAGCAGAAGAAATACCTAGAATACAATATATTTATAAGGAAAAACAAGTGCTATCCTATTATTTTCTAGTTAATTATAATCTTACCAATATTGAAAAAGCTTAAATTCTGAATGTTTTTGTTAAAATTAAAACGAATATAACTCCCCAACCCAAATACTAGAAAATGATAGGGCAGGGCTGTTTTGTGCTTTTATGCATATTTGTTTTATTACTTTATTAAGTCAAATGTTAGCCCAAACCATTAGTTAAAAATATATATGCGCCACACCCGCGGATCCCGGCCCGCAGCAGCTCTCTGCTCCCAGACCCGGTGAGAGAGAGACCCAACCGCCTGGTCAGGTGGGCACTCCTGAGGCTGCAGAGCGGAAGAGACCACCAACACTGCTCACCCCTGCCCACATCCCTGGCCCAAGAGGAAACTGTATAAGGCCTCTGGGCTCCCGTGGGGGAGGGCCCAGGAGCGGCAGGACTTCTGCGCCTGAGACACCTCCGGAACCTGAAAGAAACAGACCGGATAAACAGTTCTCTGCACCCAAATCCCGTGGGAGGGAGAGCTAAACCTTCAGAGAGGCAGACAAGCCTGGGAAACCAGAAGAGACTGCTCCCTGCACACACATCTCGGACGCCAGAGGAAAAAGCCAAAGACCATCTGGAACCCTGGTGCACTGAAGGTCCCGGAAGGGGCGGCACAGGTCTTCCTGGTTGCTGCCGCTGCAGAGAGCCCCTGGGCAGCACCCCACGAGCGAACCTGAGCCTCGGGACCACAGGTAAGACCAAATTTTCTGCTGCAAGAAAGCTGCCTGGTGAACTCAAGACACAGGCCCACAGGAACAGCTGAAGACCTGTAGAGAGGAAAAACTACACGCCCGAAAGCAGAACACACTGTCCCCATAACTGACTGAAAGAGAGGAAAACAGGTCTACAGCACTCCTGACACACAGGCTTATAGGTCAGTCTAGCCACGGTCAGAAATAGCAGAACAAAGTAACACTAGAGATAATCTGATGGCGAGAGGCAAGCGCAGGAACCCAAGCAACAGAAACCAAGACTGCATGCCATCCTCGGAGCCCAATTCTCCCACCAAAACAAACATGGAATATCCAAACACACCAGAAAAGCAAGATCTAGTTTCAAAATCATATTTGATCATGATGCTGGAGGACTTCAAGAAAGACATGAACACACTTAGGGAAACACAGGAAATCATTAATAAACAAGTAGAAGCCTACAGAGAGGAATGGCAAAAATCCCTGAAAGAATTCCAGGAAAACACAATCAAACAGATGAAGGAATTAAAAATGGAAATAGAAGCAATCAAGAAAGAACACATGGAAACAACCCTGGATATAGAAAACCAAAAGAAGAGACAAGGAGCTGTAGATACAAGCTTCACCAACAGAATACAAGAGATGGAAGAGAGAATCTCAGGAGCAGAAGATTCCATAGAAATCATTGACTCAACTGTCAAAGATAATGTAAAGCGGAAAAAGCTACTGGTCCAAAACATACAGGAAATCCAGGACTCAATGAGAAGATCAAACCTAAGGATAATAGGTATAGAAGAGAGTGAAGACTCCCAGCTCAAAGGACCAGTAAATATCTTCAACAAAATCATAGAAGAAAACTTCCCTAACCTAAAAAAAGAGATACCCATAGGCATACAAGAAGCCTACAGAACTCCAAATAGATTGGACCAGAAAAGAAACACCTCCCGTCACATAATTGTCAAAACACCAAACGCACAAAATAAAGAAAGAATATTAAAAGCAGTAAGGGAAAAAGGTCAAGTAACATATAAAGGGAGACCTATCAGAATCACACCAGACTTCTCGCCAGAAACTATGAAGGCCAGAAGATCCTGGACTGATGTCATACAGACCCTAAGAGAACACAAATGCCAGCCCAGGTTACTGTATCCAGCAAAACTCTCAATTAACATTGATGGAGAAACCAAGATATTCCATGACAAAACCAAATTTACACAATATCTTTCTACAAATCCAGCACTACAAAGGATAATAAATGGTAAAGCCCAACATAAGGAGGCAAGCTATACCCTAGAAGAAGCAAGAAACTAATCGTCTTGGCAACAAAACAAAGAGAATGAAAGCACACAAACATAACCTCACATCCAAATATGAATATAAAGGGAAACAATAATCACTATTCCTTAATATCTCTCAATATCAATGGCCTCAACTCCCCAATAAAAAGACATAGATTAACAAACTGGATACGCAACGAGGACCCTGCATTCTGCTGCCTACAGGAAACACACCTCAGAGACAAAGACAGACACTACCTCAGAGTGAAAGGCTGGAAAACAACTTTCCAAGCAAATGGTCAGAAGAAGCAAGCTGGAGTAGCCATTCTAATATCAAATAAAATCAATTTCCAACTAAAAGTCATCAAAAAAGATAAGGAAGGACACTTCATATTCATCAAAGGAAAAATCCACCAAGATGAACTCTCAATCCTAAATATCTATGCCCCAAATACAAGGGCACCTACATACGTAAAAGAAACCTTACTAAAGCTCAAAACACACATTGCACCTCACACAATAATAGTGGGAGATTTCAACACCCCACTCTCATCAATGGACAGATCATGGAAACAGAAATTAAACAGTGATGTCGACAGACTAAGAGAAGTCATGAGCCAAATGGACTTAACGGATATTTATAGAACATTCTATCCTAAAGCAAAAGGATATACCTTCTTCTCAGCTCCTCATGGTACTTTCTCCAAAATTGACCATATAATCGGTCAAAAAACGGGCCTCAACAGGTACAGAAAGATAGAAATAATCCCATGCGTGCTATCGGACCACCACGGCCTAAAACTGGTCTTCAATAACAATAAGGGAAGAATGCCCACATATACGTGGAAATTGAACAATGCTCTACTCAATGATAACCTGATCAAGGAAGAAATAAAGAAAGAAATTAAAAACTTTTTAGAATTTAATGAAAATGAAGATACAACATACTCAAACTTATGGGACACAATGAAAGCTGTGCTAAGAGGAAAACTCATAGCGCTGAGTGCCTGCAGAAAGAAACAGGAAAGAGCATATGTCAGCAGCTTGACAGCACACCTAAAAGCTCTAGAACAAAAAGAAGCAAATACACCCAGGAGGAGTAGAAGGCAGGAAATAATCAAACTCAGAGCTGAAATCAACCAAGTAGAAACAAAAAGGACCATAGAAAGAATCAACAGGACCAAAAGTTGGTTCTTTGAGAAAATCAACAAGATAGATAAACCCTTAGCCAGACTAACGAGAGGACACAGAGAGTGCGTCCAAATTAACAAAATCAGAAATGAAAAGGGAGACATAACTACAGATTCAGAGGAAATTCAAAAAATCATCAGATCTTACTATAAAAACCTATATTCAACAAAATTTGAAAATCTTCAGGAAATGGACAATTTCCTAGACAGATACCAGGTATCAAAGTTAAATCAGGAACAGATAAACCAGTTAAACAACCCCATAACTCCTAAGGAAATAGAAGCAGTCATTAAAGGTCTCCCAACCAAAAAGAGCCCAGGTCCAGATGGGTTTAGTGCAGAATTCTATCAAACCTTCATAGAAGACCTCATACCAATATTATCCAAACTATTCCACAAAATTGAAACAGATGGAGCCCTACCGAATTCCTTCTACGAATCTACAATTACTGTTATACCTAAACCACACAAAGACACAACAAAGAAAGAGAACTTCAGACCAATTTCCCTTATGAATATCGACGCAAAAATACTCAATAAAATTCTGGCAAACCGAATTCAAGAGCACATCAAAACAATCATCCACCATGATCAAGTAGGCTTCATCCCAGGCATGCAGGGATGGTTTAATATACGGAAAACCATCAACGTGATCCATTATATAAACAAACTGAAAGAACAGAACCACATGATCATTTCATTAGATGCTGAGAAAGCATTTGACAAAATTCAACACCCCTTCATGATAAAAGTCCTGGAAAGAATAGGAATTCAAGGCCCATACCTAAACATAGTAAAAGCCATATACAGCAAACCAGTTGCTAACATTAAACTAAATGGAGAGAAACTTGAAGCAATCCCACTAAAATCAGGGACTAGACAAGGCTGCCCACTCTCTCCCTACTTATTCAATATAGTTCTTGAAGTTCTAGCCAGAGCAATCAGACAACAAAAGGAGATCAAAGGGATACAGATCGGAAAAGAAGAGGTCAAAATATCACTATTTGCAGATGATATGATAGTATATTTAAGTGATCCCAAAAGTTCCACCAGAGAACTACTAAAGCTGATAAACAACTTCAGCAAAGTGGCTGGGTATAAAATTAACTCAAATAAATCAGTTGCCTTCCTCTATACAAAAGAGAAACAAGCCGAGAAAGAAATTAGGGAAACGACACCCTTCATAATAGACCCAAATAATATAAAGTACCTCGGTGTGACTTTAACCAAGCAAGTAAAAGATCTGTACAATAAGAACTTCAAGACACTGAAGAAAGAAATTGAAGAAGACCTCAGAAGATGGAAAGATCTCCCATGCTCATGGATTGGCAGGATTAATATAGTAAAAATGGCCATTTTACCAAAAGCAATCTACAGATTCAATGCAATCCCCATCAAAATACCAATCCAATTCTTCAAAGAGTTAGACAGAACAATTTGCAAATTCATCTGGAATAACAAAAAACCCAGGATAAAGCTATCCTCAACAATAAAATGACTTCAGGGGGAATCACTATCCCTGAACTCAAGCAGTATTACAGAGCAATAGTGATAAAAACTGCATGGTATTGGTACAGAGACAGACAGATAGACCAATGGAATAGAATTGAAGACCCAGAAATGAACCCACACACCTATGGTCACTTGATTTTTGACAAAGGAGCCAAAACCATCCAATGGAAAAAAGATAGCATTTTCAGCAAATGGTGCTGGTTCAACTGGAGGGCAACATGTAGAAGAATGCAGATCGATCCATGCTTATCACCCTGTACAAAGCTTAAGTCCAAGTGGATCAAGGACCTCCACATCAAACCAGACACACTCAAACTAATAGAAGAAAAACTAGGGAAGCATCTGGAACACATGGGCACTGGAAAAAATTTCCTGAACAAAACACCAATGGCTTATGCTCTAAGATCAAGAATTGACAAATGGGATCTCATAAAACTGCAAAGCTTCTGTAAGGCAAAGGACACTGTGGTTAGGACAAAACGGCAACCAACAGATTGGGAAAAGATCTTTACCAACCCTACAACAGATAGAGGCCTTATATCCAAAATATACAAAGAACTCAAGAAGTTAGATCGCAGGGAAACAAATAACCCTATTAAAAAATGGGGTTCAGAGCTAAACAAAGAATTCACAGCTGAGGAATACCGAATGGCTGAGAAACACCTAAAGAAATGTTCAACATCTTTAGTCATAAGGGAAATGCAAATCAAAACAACCCTGAGATTTCACCTCACACCAGTGCGATTGGCTAAGATCAAAAACTCAGGTGACAGCAGATGCTGGCGAGGTTGTGGAGAAAGAGGAACACTCCTCCATTGTTGGTGGGATTGCAGACTGGTACAACCATTCTGGAAATCAGTCTGGAGGTTCCTCAGAAAATTGGACATTGAACTGCCTGAGGATCCAGCTATACCTCTCTTGGGCATATACCCAAAAGATGCCTCAACATATAAAAGAGACACGTGCTCCACTATGTTCATCGCAGCCTTATTTATAATAGCCAGAAAATGGAAAGAACCCAGATGCCCTTCAACAGAGGAATGGATACAGAAAATGTGGTACATCTACACAATGGAATACTACTCAGCTATCAAAAACAACGAGTTTATGAAATTCGTAGGCAAATGGTTGGAACTGGAAAATATCATCCTGAGTGAACTAACCCAATCACAGAAAGACATACATGGTATGCACTCATTGATAAGTGGCTATTAGCCCAAATGCTTGAATTACCCTAGATCCCTAGAACAAACGAAACTCAAGACGGATGATCAAAATGTGAATGCTTCACTCCTTCTTTAAATGAGGAAAAAGAATACCCTTGGCAGGGAAGGGAGAGGCAAAGATTAAAACAGAGACTGAAGGAACACCCATTCAGAGCCTGCCCCACATTTGGCCCATACATATACAGCCACCCAATTGGACTAGATGGATGAAGCAAAGAAGTGCAGACCGACAGGAGCCGGATGTAGATCGCTCCTGAGAGACACAGCCAGAATACAGCAAATACAGAGGCGAATGCCAGCAGCAAACCACTGAACTGAGAATAGGTCCCCTATTGAAGGAATCAGAGAAAGAACTGGAAGAGCTTGAAGGGGCTCGAGACCCCAAAAGTACAACAATGCCAAGCAACCAGAGCTTCCAGGGAATAAGCCACTACCTAAAGACTATACATGGACTGACCCTGGACTCTGACCCCATAGGTAGCAATGAATATCCTAGTAAGAGCACCAGTGGAAGGGGAAGCCCTGGGTCCTGCTAAGACTGAACCCCCAGTGAACTAGTCTATGGGGGGAGGGCGGCAATGGTGGGAGGGTTGGGAGGGGAACACCCATAAGGAAGGGGAGGGGGGATGAAAAAAAAATATATATGCATTGCATAAACTCATTCCAATTTTTAAAAAATATTCAATAATTAAAAATATTGGGAGAATAGGGGAATGAACATAAGTCTTTGGGAAGAAGTAGAAATTAGATTAGTATCAAAGGGCATTGTGGTTGATAAAAGGGCTAAAAGGAGGAACAACACAATCTGAGGGAAAACAATAATTGGAAGTTTTAAACAAAATGGTAACTTTGAAAGTATGACATCTGTGTAACAATTCTGTTGAGGAATTTGCTAGGTTGGGTTTATACTATGTAGCAGGCAGCAGTTCTGAGAAGCTCTTGTGTTCTACTTGGTGCTGCTTTGAGAACGCTGTTCTCGGCAGTATTTAATAGAGAAAGTATAAGTTTGGAAAGCTTATTAGAATACATTCATAAAAAGGATGAGCTTAAAGTTGAGACGATTAGTGACATTAATTGTTCAGTGTAGAGTAGGCGTAGATAAGGTATGGTGGTAGGTCTTAGCTCTACATTGAAACTCTTAGGTAGCTGGATATGGTGGCGCATGCTTGTAACCCCAGCAGTCAGAAGTTGAGTCTAAGTTGATTATTGAGTTCAAGGTTGGTCAATAGACATAGCAAGTTCCAGGCCATCCTATTATCAAGTTTCTAGTACATGAGCCCTAGTGGTACCAGCTCAAATCAAACATACCTAGTGGCAGTTGGATATAGTAAAACATCCACCCACATGGTCCCTGGTTTCTCTTGTCACCTTGCATTTTGCTCTCAAAAGAGACTGCTTGCTCTTCTTGCTTATTCCTAATTCCATTCCTCTTTATTCTGCTCCCTTTTCCTGTTCATTATTTTTTTTTTTTTTGTCTTTTTGTCTGCTGACTGCCACTTTTCTTGGTTATCTGTTTCTTACCCTTTGTCTCTGGTGAGTTTTGTCTGCTCCAGCTCCTCATGCTCCTGTGCTGTGGTCGCCTGATTTGTACCTACTATTGTCCTGATACCTAGGTGGATGACTTTTATCTGCAAATGTAAAGTATATGTCTGCGTGCTGTTAAGTTTATGGTGCACAATGTAGGTGGGAAGTGTCATGTGTTTGCTAGCCTTTTTGTGAAGGAAAACTGAGATGAATTTTCAAATGGATTGGATCATTTTACCACAGCTGATCTGTTTTCTATCAGTTTCTCCACAAACATGATAATAGTGTGCATGGACTAAAGCAGCAGTAATGCACATAGCACAAACATTTAGAAGATGACTCTGATTTTCCTCTGAATATAAGAGCTAATCAAATTATAGATGATTGCATTTTCTATTTCTTAACAGCTACCCTTTATCCTTAATAGTATTTAGACTAGTATGTACAAGTTTGTTTCTCAGTAATGTCACTTGAGCCACGCAGCATTCAGAAGAGAATTTATTCTGAATTTTAGTACTTTAGTGAACATTAAGCCATGTGTATGTGGAGAATGAGTGCAGTTGCTCCTTATGGATAGTTTAAATTAAAAAGTTTGCTATGTTTGTATGTATATATGTATGTAGTGTGTGTGTGTGTGTGTGTGTGTGTGTGTGTGTGTGTGTGTGTGTGTGTATACTCATGCATTGTGGAGGCCAGAAGGCAGCTTGTGGATGTTGGGTCTCTTTTTACCATGTGGGTCTTGGGAATTGAACTTAGGACATCATGCTTGGCTTTACCTGCGGAGCCATCTCCCAGTTGCTTAAGCTCTTCTGCTATTAAATTATTTATTAGTGTTTATAAAGTTGGGGAGGCTAAGTAAGTTTAAAATGTAGTTGAATAAACTCCTATTTTGATTCAGACAGAAACAAAAACCAAAAAACAAAAAACCCAGAAACTGTTTCCTCCCATAGTAATTTAAAGTATTCTGCCCACGTAGTTTATATAGTTTTTGATCCCTATTGCCTAGGGTTCCTTTATGGAATTAATTCCCTTCTTTTGACTCTTTTTGTAATCTAAACTCCTCACTTTTGTGTCCCTCTCTCTGGCTCTGATAAGCGTTCCTGAGGGGGAGATGTTGGAGGTAGGACAGCATTTTGCAAGACATCTGGCACACCCAGCTGTTAATTGAAGAAGGCTTATGTCTTACCTGTTGTAGGGTTTTAAGGACATGGGAATGTTATGTTCTATAAAACTAGTGTCTCATCAAGTAGTTTCCAATTAGTAGAGAGATCTTGGGAGAGTTTCACTTAATTAAATGAATACACTCAGAAATTGTTATAGTTTGATAGGTGGGTTTGTTTACTGCTAAAAATAAATACAATGGCATGATGATGAAATTAGACTAAAAAGCCACAAAATATGCAGTATTTCAACTAGTGCTTCTCCAAAGTTGAAATAATTATGTAATTTTAAAATGAACCAAGTTGAAAGTCTGGAACTTATTGCCATATGCCCACTGTTTGTAACCAGTTGTAGCTTACCAAGTAATAAGCGGAGTTTAGATCCTTGTATTGGGACTGAGCAGACATAGGGAATAAGAGACCATGAGTTTCAGGAAGGCAGCACTTGCTGTGACATGGGAGCAGACTTCCCACTGAGAGTGTCCATGGACAGCTTTCATGGGTGGGCAGCTCCACACAGGTGTGTCAGGACTGCACCATTACCATTTTTCTCCTTTTAAGTGACAGGGCATGATGGGAATGCAATTGCCAGCCTGACACAGTGGAGAATAGAGAACTTCAATGAGGAACTGCCTCAGACTAGCCTGAGGGCGGACGCATTTATAGGATGCTTCTTGATTGCTTAGTGATGTAGGAGGGCTGCCCACTGTGGACCTCTCCTAGGCAAGTGGGCCTAGGCTCCATGAGAAAGGTAATCCAAGCAGGCTGGAACCAGCATGGTTTGATTAGTTTCTGTTTCAAACTCCTGCCTCAGAGATGAAGTCTACAACCGGAAAGCTAAATAAACTGTTTTCCCTCAAGGTGCTTTTGGTCACAGTGTTTTATCACAGCAACAGAAAAGGCAAATTAGGACACAAGGTATATTGACTGTCACTGTAAATGGCAACTGTTTTGAAGGTTATTTAGAATTGAATATATTATATATTTACATAATTTATATACTCTACTAAAATATATATTATATAAAATATATAATCTATAATTGAATATAATCTTGTTCTAAAAGATTTAATGAAAACTCAAACATTTTCCTTTGGGGCAACTGCTTGATATAGGAACTGTTTTGATATTTAGGTGTTGAGTCAGCCTTACACGCTTGGCTTATATGCCCTAGTTGTTCATTTAGTGGTATATGCATATGTATCTGGATTTAATTTCTAATGTTGTGTTGAAAGCTTTTTCATTTGTGTTCCTAGGGGTATTGAACTTGTGTGTGTGTGTGTGTGTGTGTGTGTGTGTGTGTGTGTGTGTGTGTGTGTATGTGTGTGCGCACACGTGCCTAGAAGAGGATATTCCATCTTCTGGACCTGGAGTAATAGGTATATTGGGAGCTTCATGATATGGGTATTGGGAACTGAATTCTGGTTCTCTATAAAAGCCAAATGTGTTTTTAACTTAACTTCCATCATATGACCTAAAGTTACTTTTTCAGTATTTTAGTAAACAAGTTTTATTTTTATGTACAAAATTTATGTATATTAGTCATGACTGCTCAGTGGAGACTACAAAGAAAAAAGATTTCACCTTAAGGACAATTCTGAAGCAAAACGTACAGTGTTAATAATATCAATAGAAAGAAAGCAGTATTTCTTGAATTTGCTATATTTCTTAAGAACTCATAGCTACGTCTGCAGTGTTCAGGAGCAGATGGCAGGATGCACTTCTCAGAGCACAGTAAGTACGCGATTGCTTACCTTTGCAGAGGTTCACATCTTGAGGTCGCAGGGGGCTGACAGTGTTTACATTAACTTTGCATCTGTTGTGTTGTTTTCTCAGCCCCTTTGTTACATGAAGCCAGGATGCTTTAGTCCTACTGACAGCCCACAGTTGTGGTGAGGGGGACAGAGGCAATAACTCTGTGTCCTTTGGGATTATTTTTGACATGTGGGTTTAAACGAGGTTTTCTGACATAAGTAATAAGGATGTTGGGAAGGAAATATAATAAATTGCATATTGTATTTAAAATATCACTGTGAAAAAGTAGATTCTTGTTTACTTTTGTGACATATGTCCAGCAAACTTTCTGATTTGGGGCGGGGGGGTATAAAACACTGCTGGGTTTCTTTACCTGCAGCTTCTACTTTACAGTTGACAAACTGTAGCTCAAAATATTTAGGAAAAATTTCATCGATACTGAGTATATGTGCAGTGGCTTTCCTGTCCCTCTGCCATACAGTTATATAGCACTTACACTGTAAGATGTGTTTAGTAATCTAGGGACTTAAACTATGCTGGAGCTTGTGTGTGTGTGTGTGTGTGTGTGTGTGTGTGTGTGTGTGTGTGTGTGTGTGCGCGCGTGCAGATATGACTACATATGACAGATACAGAGACTGCCTCATTGGGGAGCACATTGTTCCTGGGTTCTGAGACAATGATGGTAGTTCTGGAACCAGCCCATCTCAGAAGGATGGCTGTGCCAGCCAGTCCATCTCTGTCTCTGTGAAATGGATAAAACATTGAATATGACTATGGCATATATGAAATTCCATAAAGTATACATTAAATGAAGAAGCAGTGTTTGGCCTGCCTCTTTTGGTAAGAGTTTTTCTTCATAGTATTGATTATATAGACATTTAACAGTAAGCTAGATTGTTCCGACACTGCATCAATTTAAAGGCGTTCACCAACGTTTTTGTTATGCCTGAATTTATTTCAATGCACAAATAGCCTAACTTACAGAGCTGACCTTTGAAATGCATACTAAAGTATGAGTGAGGTTTTAAATTGACCATTGTCTTTATTGTGATAATGTGCTGCCCTTTGGTCTCTGTCATCCTCTGTTGGTAGTTAGAAGCAGTACAGTGCAATGTCTTCATGCTATTTTTATTTTAATCGTGAACTCCATGGATGGTGAGAAGCATTCCTGCAATATGTCATAGTTTGCTCCAAGCAAGCCCGGAAGCACAATAGATAGATCATGTGCTAATCCCATCGAGAGAACCTGCTGTCCATTAGGGGACTTCCTTCCGGGTAGGTAATGGCAGCACTCTTCAGTGGGTTCTGCAGCTGAAACTGGAAAGCTTCAAGTAGTGAGCAGCAGGAATGTGCTGTTACTTTAATGCTGTCCTCACATTGTGTGTGCCTGTAAATGGTGTGTGGTTTTCAGTCCTGCGAATGAATTCTCTCAGAAAAGATACTGCCTTTTATGCAGTTTTCTTCAAAAGACTTCTTTTGATACAGTATCATTATACACCCTATTTTGATACACATTTATCTCATATTTACACATTTATTTTCTTATGGCTTGTGGATGTGGTTAATCACAATTAACATTTTACTCAGGTTTGTAATGTACTTTAATGTCATTTGATTAAAATTATATTGCTATTTTAGATTAAGAAATTTAAAATAGGACTTTAAAGCTTTATAGTAAGGTTTTAAGTGGATTTTCACATTTGAATATACTAATGTGTTTGTAATAATTACAGCATGATTTGATAATTGTAGCAATGTATCTTTAAAGTTATTAAGATAAATTAGAGGAACGTATCTTTAGGCTTTATCTAGTTTCTCACTGAATTGTTGGTTATGTTGCTTTTAGGTTTGAGAGTTCTTCTGGTTTGTAGTTTATCTTTATTCCCACTAGAGGATTTTACTTTTCAAAACAAAAATTTTTAATTTCTATGAGGTCCTGTTTATCTTTCCTGTGAGTCTGTCTTAGTTTCCTGGCCACCCCTCGATCGCACAGACTGTCTCTGGCTAACAGGGGCAATAAGTAGCGTTTACTGTCTGGTGCACAGACTGTCGCCCTCCCTGAGCTACAGCTGTGAGCTTACTGAGCCCTTAGCTGTGGCTTGGCAGTCCCTGCCCTCCTCATGCTCCAGGGGCTCACCAGCTCCTGAGCGGCACTGGCCCATCCTTCACTGTACGTGGGGAGACTGAGCCTTCACACCATCCTCACAGTCAGACATTGCCTTGTCCATCCCAAGGGTGGAGTTGGGAACAAGCCTTCTTACATCTGCCACAACAGCTGATGGACTGACGGAGATCCACACTCCATCTCACCCGTGGGTTAATTTGATAAACATTTATATCTTTAGCACGTGTAGTTTTCTATTCCAGGAACATAGTGGTACTATATTAAGCTCATGTTTGATTTCTCCTATTAGCATTTTACTATACAACTGTTTCAGTTTAAAAAATTAGTGTTTTGGGTATAATTGTAATTTCAAAGTAGTGTTTTTATTTCCACATGTTCCATGGTAGTGTGTAGGGGTAGCATCGACCTCCTACTTCCTATTCTAGAGGCTCAGTTAATTCACTTACTCAAAATAGATTTTCTTTGTCCTTTGCTACTTAGACTATTGTACCAGTTTCTTTTTAAATTTAGATACATTTCATTTTCTTGCTTTGTTGTAGCAGTAGTTAGAATTTTCAGTAGTATATTGATTAGCCAGTGTGCGTGCGTGCATGTGTGTGTGTGTGTGTGTGTATGTTTGTGTATAATCAATTTCATTAGTTGCCACGGAAAGGAAGTGCTTGGTTTTTTTTTGTTTGTTTGTTTGTTTTGTTTTATGTTTTAATAGTCACTTGGTTTTCGGGGATTAGTCCATTTTATAAGCTGTGACATTTTAAGTCTAATGTTCTAAATTTTCCCTCATCATATATTAAAATGGCTATAAAATTCATAGAAGTAACCTTTTCCCTTCTTCTGTTTGTGACTTGTACTTTTTTTTTGTTACTTATTTTTGACAAAGGAGATGTATCTTTTTTCCATTTCTCCCTGAGTGTTTTGGTATTTTCAGATCTCTGTCTTGTTTCCTTCTTGCCACTGCCTTGTGTTCATGTGCCCCTCACCCCAGTTCTGCGAGGTGATTTATAGTAAAGATTGACTTACATTTCTGTGACTGTGTATTTCTAAGTATACATTGTGTGTGGTTGCCCACGAGGCCATCGGACCCACTGGAGCTGGGATTCTGGGCAACTGTGAGTCTCCTGACAGGAGCTGTAAACCAGCCCAGGTCCCCGGCAAGAGCAGCAGGTGCTGTCCACCCAGCGTCCCTCCTGCCCACGGTCATTTCTTTGAGACAGTTTTCTATACCCTCTCAGCTTGCCTATGCCCCTTCCTGATATATACTCACCTAATACGTTATATTCCAATTTTGATTTCATTTTATGCATGCTTAGATTTTATCATGATTTTCTCTTTACTTTTCAATTATATAGAACTATTCTGCTTAATTTCTACCTATTTAGGGATTTTCTCTTTTATTTATTCTCATTTTATCCCATTGTGAATAAACAGATTACTGGTTGAAATTTGTCTTAGAGCCCAGGATATGTATTAAGGACCTCCTGGAAGCATTGCTATAGGGTAAAGTATTACAATATGTTTTCAATTTGGTGTTCTTGGTGTGTGTTCAGAGTTCTTAGACCCTTGATGACTTTCCGACCTGTCCTCTCGCTGTTGAATCTACACTTGTTGATCTACTTCTTTTAGTTCTCCCCTGTGTCTTAGTGTTGCAGTTGATTCATCTGCTCTGATCTCCCCCTCAGAGTTCCTTGCTACCTACCCCTGCTAGATTCTCAAATGAAACACACACACACACACACACACACACACACACACACACACACACACACACACAGCCTTATATTTAACATGCTTTAATCAGCTCAATTGGCTTGGTCACTCCCAAACTCCATGTTGCTGACGCCTCCCGTCCGATACTCCTGAATTATTACTTGCTAACATTTATATTCCATCTTTGCTACCCCCAACCCAGTGAGGGAGGGGCTTGGCCACTCTTCCCTGGCTCTTAGATGTCTGTATCTTTTCCTGAAGTTCCCAAGTCTTGATCTTATAACTTCTTCAGCATGGTGATTCTGCTTCTTCCTTGGGTTCCCTTGCCCATGAATCCTAAAGTCTGGCTTCTGTCTCCTTGTCCAGCCATTGACTGCTACCAAGTTTATTTACCAGCAGGAAGCAGTTGGAGGGCAGGGAGCCTCAGCATCTCACATACAGGAGCCCAGATAATACAGTGCGAGCATTAAACCTGGTCCACAAGAGGCCCACCTTGCGGATCTGTAGAATCACCCTGTTCTCCTACTGAGGTGTCCACACTACCTCCCTCCCTTTCCACCATGGAGGGTATAATCAGAAGAAATTTCAACAAGGATGTACTCTGTACAGAGCAGACCCATTAGCTACATTATGTTTATGGAGTACAGTGTGCTATTTTGATACTTTTAGATGTTATAAAATATAGAATTTGGAAAATTAATGTCCTTTATTATCTTAGACATCTGTTACACAAAGGATTATTTTTATATACATTGTCCAACCCTAACCTCTTAAATGGTGTATGTTAGCTATTTTCATAAAACTTTGTTTAATATTACAGATTTTTTCTCATTTAATTTTTTCTAATGTACTTTTCTAGTCTTTTATTTCTTTCCTTCCTATATAAGTGCTTGAATGTTTTTCTCTTTTGATTTACAGTAGGTTGTAGTACATTTTATGTAATGGTATATAATTTGCATATTGATTGCTCTGTTGTAACACTCTGCGTAAGTGAATTGGAGTCTATGGCCGCAGCGTTTTGATTCTTCAGGTGAAGCCCACACTCCTAACTTCTACTTGGGTTACCTTAACTCACTCACAGTCAGTCAGTCACTCAGTCTGTCTGTTTGTCTGTCTGTCTCTTTCTCTCCCTTAAATATTAACTTTGTCATTAGTTTTTTTTTTAATAGTTTTTGTTTAAAATGCAATTTTAAATCATGGGAGAATGTCATTTTATAGTATAGAGCCAGCATTTCACTCTTTTGTGTTTTGTTGGTAAATGATTCTCCAAGATTCCTTTCTTTCCAGTACTTTATTAAGAACTTTCTATTTTTAGTTTTAAAGTACAAATTCCTTAATTTATTGAGACCATTCCCAGAGCACCATGTAAATGGAGTGTATTGTTCTTTATAGTAATGTTGGTTTGTCATCACACACCGAAGAAACAGAGCGTTTGATGTAAAGGCAATGACAGCAGTACTTTAGAGCTCGTAACTGTGTTTTTTGTTTGTTTTGCTCTTTACCCTTAAGGAGTTAAAAGCTAAAACACCTTAAAGGTCACAATACTATGAGTCTTCATCTTCATTTATTTAGTTTGCATGGGAGGTGCTCATATGCACTTGCTACACACAGTGGGGAGATGCGAGGGCAAAGTGCAGTTGTCAGCTCTCTTCTCCAGGCGCAGGTACTGGAGCCCTACCCACTGAGCCACCCGACTGGTGCCAGCTCTTGTTGAAAGTCCAGTGTGCTCAGTTTGTTTGGGAGTGTTAGAAAGCAGGTAATTAAAATTCTTTTTGTTTTCATTCTTCTTCCGTTTTTGAGAGTGTGTCTCATTATGTAGCCCAGGCTGGTCTCCAGTTATTATTATTTCTTCCACCTCCCAATCGTTGAGATTATAGGCATAGTAAATACTTCTATGGAAAGGTCTTTGCCCTGCAGGAAGTTGGGGCTGTTTATGCACTTGTTTTCCCTGCTTTGTGAACTGGTATCCAACATCCACCCTTAATGTTCTCATACACGTGTGTCTCCTGACCGTTCGTAAGCGGAGGGTTGGAAACATCTCATTTTAAGCTCTTCAGTAGCCTCTGGTCCATAGTTTACGGTGGAGTGTTTTCAGTGTTTTCCCTCCCTACAGTTAACCATTGGGCAGGAATGTTTCACTGCTTTCGGACCGATTTCCTTTCCCCTGACTTTATTATCTTCATGTTTTATTGCTGTCAGTC
The DNA here is from genome assembly GCF_021556685.1 of Rattus norvegicus. Classification (NCBI taxonomy): domain Eukaryota; kingdom Metazoa; phylum Chordata; class Mammalia; order Rodentia; family Muridae; genus Rattus; species Rattus norvegicus. Next base: position 31,317,560 of record NC_141542.1, on the reverse strand, counting down.
ACATGACTTTCCTGTTTGGCATAATTTATTCTTTTGCTCAAATTTTAGATAATTTTCCCTCAGTTATTTTCTCTCCTCTAAAACTGCATGAATTGGGCGTGTGTGTGGTCACATTTAAACGTTTTCCTAAGGTGTTGTAGAGAACTGATTTCTTCCTCTGAGCTGCTCTGTACTTGGGTGGTCACTGCGCTCTTTGATACTGAGCTCGGGGTCCTGCTTGCTCATTTATGCATCGCTTCATTGTTTCAGTCTCTTCCTGCAGTTAATTGCTTTCAATATGTTAGCTTTTTTTTTTTATTTCACAATCTTGGAATTATTTTGAATGCTAATGACATTATTGGCATGGCTGTTTACATTTAAGTAGTAACTTATGTAAACTCAATGCATGTTAGGAGCTTTGAAGTAGTCTTTGTTCGGTACCAAGTTTCAAAGTTCCCCATAATGTATTGAGTCATGAAGAGAATCCAGTAAGGACAGGCAATTAGTGATCAAGCCCACTGTCTTAATCTAACCTTTCTTTTAAAAAAAGATTTAATTTTATCTTATGTGCTTAAATATTTTACCTATATTTATGTCTGTGCACCACGTGCATGTCTAGTGCCCTCCAAGTCCAGAAGAGGGTTCTAGCTCCCCTGGGAATGGAGTGACAGCCTCTGGGAATGGTTGTGTCCTGCTGTGTGGGTGCTGAGAACTGAATCTGGGTCCTTGTGCAAGAAAGAAAGGCTTTTATCTTAACCTCTGAGTCATCTCTCCAGCCCGCATGGTTTTTTCCTCTTTCGTGATTAAGGCTAGGAATACCAGGCACTAGCATGACAGACGTAGGCAACAGCACTTGGTCGGCTTCTTTGGTGTTAATAACTTGGTCCAAGATAGTTATAGACTTCAATTCCATAAGTGGGATCAGGGTTTTCACAGGGTGGAAACTGGGAATTATAACTAATGGTTTTAGTGTGAATGCGAATGTCTTTTACATGTATGTGTGTACATGTGTGTGTCCATGTATGTGGATGTCTTCCTCTATTGCTTTCTACTGCATTTTGGTGAGAAAGATTGTCTCATGGAGCCAGGAGCTTGTGTGTTTGTCTAGGTTTGTCTGGACAGCGAGCCCTTGTCACAGCTTCCTGCCTGAGAGATCATGCACGCCACATAGACCACCACCAGATCACTACACCTGGCTTTCTTTTTAATGTGGGTTCTGGGACTCGGGATTGAACAGAGGTCTGCGTTCCTGCACAGTAGTCACTGGATTAACTCAGTCACGTCCTCAGTCCCATTATCTAAATGTTAATGACCGTTCTGTTTCTGCTCATTAACAGGGGCTGTGAATAGTTGTTTCTCTAGGAATTTACCAATACATTTTGTCTTTGCCAAATAAGACTGCTAATTTGTATGATTTTCATGTCTTTTACTGATACTGAACATTGGAAAATGTTTTCCCCCTGTAAACTACAAATGGTTCATTTTCTTTAGGAGGTGTTCATATGATGTGGATTCTATATATCTAGCAGAGCTAACCCGTCTGTGTCTGCTGCATTCTCTCGTCTAGATGGCCACTTTCGGGTCAGTTGCACACTACTAGCATGTGTGTGTGTGCTCAGAGCTGTTGGAAGAGTGAATCCTGACTTGTCATGTAGGGCAGTGTGCCGAGATTCTCAAGCTAAAGGAAACAAGAGGGTACCAACGCTGAGTGCGGAAAAATCAAGGAAACTAGTCAGAAAACCTTGAGTTGTGGATCTGCAGCACAACCCTGTACATGTACATGTAGATCTTCTAGGCTGGGATCAGAGCTGAGACCACAGGAAGAGCAGGTCCTAGGAAAAGGATACCTTGTGATGAGTCCTAATGGTGGCCAAGTGGAAGAAGTGGGAACAGTGATAAGTTTCAGCTAAAAGAAAGTAACCAATGACCTGACTGAAAAATCACAAAGGAAATTGCATAAGGAAAGAGATGAACCCCACAAAATGAAGCATGATTTTAAGTGAGCAATGAAATAGCAGGCAGGAGTGTATAAACCTTGCTATTAGACTATTTCTTTTAATTAGCCTAAGTATAGCCTGATAATCTCCGACGACCACCACCACCACCACCACCACCACCACCACCACCACCACCACCACCACCACCACCACGTGTATTGGGCTTTAGGGTCATTTTGTGGTTCAGGCACAGGTAACCTAGTGTCTTTAAGATTCCTATCTTTTATGTGTATACTGAACCTGGAACTGCTGATTGGCCAAACTGGCTGGAAGATAAGCCCTAGGACTCTCCCTGGTGCTGGGATTACAGGTGTGTGCTGCCATCCCTGCCTTTTTACCTCAGCGCTGTGCCTTTTCAGATATCAGATCCTCATGCTTGCATGGCAAGCACCTTGCCACCTGAGTCATCGCCTTAGTACCCAGAATATGCATCTTAATAATGAAGAGAGTTGTGTGTCTTTCAAAGTTTGGCTGTTAGAAACTAAATTCTTGGTGCCAGCATGCTAAGAAGTTACGGCATGAAGAGCCCTTGGGATGGAGGACTGAGGGGGTAGCTCTGTCAGCAGAGCAGGTGTTCTGGTGTGTGCGCAATCATGTGTGTGATGTGTGTCTGAACAGTGCTGTTCCTACAGTTCCACAAAAGAACTAAGTCAGACACAGAGGGAGTCAGACTTAAATACTTTTATTTCTTAACATTCTACATATTTTTGTATCATGAAGACAATAAAGTATTAAGCTTTACAAGAATTAGTTTTCTAACCTCTAGTTTGTATGCTTACAGCTTTTCTATCTGTTACTATTTTAAGTTGCATTTGTTGGAAGACTAATAGCTTTTTTGATTTCCCCCCCTTTTTGTACATGAAGGGGAAACGTAACAGTGCACTTAATACATATGTCCTGAATGTCACTGGGGTGGGAAGGTTTTGGGGGCGGTGTACGAAGGGACTCAGGTCAGCTAAGGGCTCATCTTATTTTGCCCTGTCCTCTTGAATTTGGGCTTGATAAGGAGCTTTGACAGCTATCTTAGAACCATGGACCTAAAAGTACTATCAAATCCACCAATTATTGTCGTAGACAGAATAATGGCTCCTAGGGAGGTTTTTCGTCCTAGGGAGGTTTAAATTCAAGGTCTTAATCCTTGAACTAGTGAATGTGTTGTTGTGCATGCTGAAAGGGATTTATGGATGTGATCCAACTAAATACAAGAATTAGTTTAGATTCTTTAGATTACAAAATGACTAGGATTATCAGTGTGGTCCCCAGCATGTTGACAAAAATTCTTAAATGAAGGAAACAGGAGAATTGAACTCTGGGCAGATGTAACTTGAAAACTGAGCCATAGACTGGTGACCGAGGGATCTACCCTGCTAAGACTGAAAGTGGGAGAGGAAGCTAGAAGCCAAGGAATGCAGCCAAGTGTTAGGAGCTCCATAAAACAATGTGGCAGACTGTGTCCAAAAGTCTAGGTAAGGGGGCTGGGAATGCAGCTTCTCAATCAGGGCAAGTCCTGACTGGGAAAGCCTAACAACCCGAGTCTGGTCCCTGGAGCCCACAGAAAGGAGGGACGAGAGAACCAACTTTACACAGTAGTCCTCTTGTCTCTCTACATGTGTCCTCTGGTATATTCATGTCCCCTACATGCATCATACATATACAATAATGACAAAGCAGACAACCCAAAATGTTAGGTGGCATCTGTCATCAGCTAGTACTAGGTCAGTAGAAACTAGGCTAAATACAAGCATACAAATGCAGGCTACAGAAAGGAGAGCCTCTATAACTTGGAAACAGAACCAAGATCAAAGGTGTAGATTGGAATCTTGGCCATCCACTCTTACCTCCTCATGGTCATGGATGGCAGCATTTCAATAGTGCTCATAATATATCCATTTTCTGCTCACATTGGATCAGCGACTGCCACTGCCTTTCCATTGGAGTTTTAAAGAAAGCCCCATCTGTCTTTCCCTTTGATTCCCAACCCCTAACCCCGTCCCTACCCCTCCCTGTAATCTTCACATGATGACCAGAGAAACAGAAAACCCAATGAGGTTCCTTTGTTCCAGTTCAGAACTCTCTCTTGTTATAGAACGAGAGCTGCATGTTTCATGATATGCATATGGCCTCACTCCTGTCTTCTGGTGTTTGTTCCTAGTGCTGGCAGCATCCCTCTTGTAGGCTGGCAACCCTACAAAGAACACTGCAACTGAACTAACTGCCTTAGGACCGTTCAGTCCTTACCTTATGTCCTTCCCTCCTTCATGTCTTTGCCTCAAGATTACTTGATCATTGAAGGCCTCATAAGTCACCACATTTAAAATAGCACCTGTCCCCTCCACTAGTACTTAACATCTACTATCTGACATGGTGTGTGTTATGTATTTGACTCTTTCTATGACCTCATCAGGAAGTTTCTTTTCAGCACATGGCAGGATCCCAGAAAATGGTTATTAAATGAGAGCATCTTGAACAAACAGAAAAACAAATAGCTAAAACTTAATACAAGAGAATATTAATTTTACTCAATCACATTTGCGTGCGGAATCCTCTCTCACGGTTGTGCTAAGATGGCTCCTGTGAAGATAGCTGGACTATGAGAAAAAGCTGGGAGGTGACATGAATTACCAGCAGCACTACCAACTGACTCTGTCACCTTGAGTACGTTGTTTACTGTCCATCTGTAAAGTGCACATTGTAGGTGCTGCCCCCTGTAGTGGACATACAAGCTACAGAAATGGAGGAAGAACTAAAACACCTTCCTAGAGCTTCAGTAATGTGCTTCCATTCTCGGGCCGTGCAACTTTAGGTCTCTGTGTGTATAAAGAAGGCAACACGTGCGCTCGAGTGAGTGTGTGTTTTAGGGAACAGATGAGCTCGATCAAAGAGAACAGGAGGCCAGTATGGTTTGGGCAGACTCTAGAGCAGTGGTTCTCAACCTTCCTAATGCTGTGACCTTTAACACAGTCCCTCATGTTGTAGTAACTCCCACCCATAAAAATTACTTTGTTGGTACTCCATAACTGTTATGACCCATAATGTGAATATCTGAGTTTTCTGATGATCTTAGGTGACCCCTGTGAAAAAATTATCCACCACATCAAAGGATCACGACCCATAGGTTGAGAACTACTGTTCTAGAGGAAGATCTTTTTCTTTTTAAACAAGTGAGGGACTTTGGTTTTGTTAGGATATGAAACCATAATCCCTCACATTTTTTTTTTATTGGTGAAATGACAGGACTCTGAGAAATATGAATCCAGTATGTGGGTATTTCAAGGAATTACTGGAATCAAGTGTCCTGCTTTAAGAAGCTGCTGCTTAATTCCAGGAACAAGCCCTTTATTTAAGCTGGCAGCAGTGAGAGCAGACCAGAGGAGGAAGAGCGAATCACCATCACACTTAACTGTGGGAGGTGAGAACCAGGAGAGGCCCTCAGTGCTGTGAGCTCAACCCCGGGTGGCTGGGGTGCTTTCTATCAGATGCCTGTCACCCACACTAGCAAGAAGACGGGTTTGGACACGACTCAGAGTACTGGCTTTCAAACCTTTCCCACCTTTCCATGGAGTCTTTTGTGAGAATCAATAAGTAAAATCCCTGAGAGAGAAAAGTGAAGCAACGGTGGAGGAATGTGTGGTGGGAGTGTCCCCAGAAATCAGGGTTTTCTGTGGCCTCGGAATGGTCTTCATGCCATCTTCTCTGTTTTCTTGCCTTAGCAGTCAGTCAATACTTATTTTAGACTTTTGTCTGGAGTTTCAGGACGAGTAGGATGTAAGAGCGATTTAAAATTCCTTCCCAGCGGAACTTGCAGAATTTTTAAGAAAGGCACAGTTTGAAAGAGTTAAATATGAAATCACCTTTAGATCCCTCTAAAGGCCTTGTGCTTGAGAACTACTATGGAGGGATGATCAAGGACATCTTTCAGAAAGATGTAGTTGAGCTCAGAGAATGAGAGGATAAGGGGAGGGGAAGGGAGGAGAGAAAGAGGAGGGGGGAGGGGGAGGAGGAGAGAAAGAGGAGGGGGAGGGGGAGGAGGAGAGAAAGAGGAGGGGAGGGGGAGGAGGAGAGAAAGAGGAGGGGGAGGGGGAGGAGGAGAGAAAGAGGAGGGGAGGGGAGGGGAGGAGAGAAAGAGGAGGGGGAGGGGGAGGAGGAGAGAAAGAGGAGGGGAGGGGAGGGGAGGAGAGAAAGAGGAGGGGGAGGGGGAGGAGGAGAGAAAGAGGAGGGGGGAGGGGGAGGAGGAGAGAAAGAGGAGGGGGAGGGGGAGGAGGAGAGAAAGAGGAGGGGAGGGGGAGGAGGAGAGAAAGAGGAGGGGGGAGGGGGAGGAGGAGAGAAAGAGGAGGGGGGAGGGGGAGGAGGAGAGAAAGAGGAGGGGGAGGGGGAGGAGGAGAGAAAGAGGAGGGGGAGGGGGAGCACAGCTAGGGAGAAAGGCTGAGAAGAGGGTTGAGGCTCACTAGTTTTGAGTGTCCAGCTCCCTCATGTCTTTCCTACATTGTCTTCACATTCTACATCATTGTCACCCTCTGCTCCACACCTTCGTACTCTCTCATGAGGTTTTTGACCAGTGCTTTAAATCATTCTGGAATCTTTTTCCAAACTGCCAGACAAGACTTCCCTTGTGTAGTCTGCTCTCAGTGGCCTACTGTTGTGTGTCGTGTGCTTTGTTATCAGTAGACAACACCAAGGCTGCTATCCATACATGTTGGGACTTCTCCAGTTTGCATTGCATTTTCTTTCAAAGCAATGAATATGTGTCCCTGAAACTTGGAGAAGTAAAATCCATCACCTGAATTGGGGATTTGCTTCGAATGGAGATTTCTTGCCTAACCTTAGTCAGTATTCTGCATCAAGTGGCAAGGCTGTTTCGAGGTAGGGATCTTTTTGAGGAGTAGTGATATTGTACATTTTCATAGTGTTAACTATTAGGAAAAGTTTATGAATAAAATTATTTAGGCAGTCTTTCTAAATGGGGCATTTGATCGTTCAGTACAAAAACATCATTGAGTAAAACCAATGTGATTAAATTTCCATTAACTTTATTAATGGTTTTGAATTTACTGTCAGATAAATAGTAGATTAAAGTTGTGTTGTCCATGTCAGCTTTTTAATATTTCACTAGGAAGTGTGAAGTCCTCTATTGTTTGCCTTTTCTCGGTGTTTTTATATATTTTATTATTTTTAAAATAATAGATATTAAATATCTTTTAATTTATTTCATAGTTATCTGCATTCTTAACATGTTTGCATTATTTTATACAAGTTTCAAAAACTGCATCATCACCAGTTAGATATTGTTACAATATATCATGACTTAATAGCATATGAGCTGTCACATTTAATTTCTAATTATTGTAAAGGTCCAAAAAAGAGAAAAAGTAAAAATTGTTAGCATTGATTATGACAGCTCGATTTGTAAAATTGATCCTCTTTTGGGAGGAGATATAATCAGATTTGTAATTGAAAATTTATAGGATTTGTATCATTCTAGGAAGTTGCATGAAGATCAATTAAATGCAAGGGAAATTAGAAAGCTTGGAGAGTCACTGATGTAAAATGTTGACTAGGCGCCATTCTACCACTTTCTAGCATGTTAACATAATTTGGAAAATTGAACATCACTTTATTAGTTTAACTAATTGTAAATTAAAGCAAAACAAAGTGGTAATATTTTACGAAGTAAGCATAGGGCATGATGGTAAAGCTTAAGGACACGACTGTTTTTGTTGGAGCAGATGTAAAGCCGTATTATTTTAAAGGCAACCGAAGTCTGTAGCTATCTGTTCAGAAACAGTCTTTCAATTACAGTGGCGTCCACAAATGTTAGATGTGAATGAAGATCTGGCTGAAGCTCTCATCCTCTGTTCTTCCTGTAGAATGAGTAACATCGTGTGTCCAGGACATTCATTCTAGACCATTCCATACTGGGCAGTTCAGGTCTGTGGGGAATGACTGTGCACACTCTAAAATTAACCCCATTGTGCCTTTCACTTTCTGCTAGGTAGTATTTTAACGTTCATTCAAATGTTACAGCATGTTGATATGCTAATTTATTGTTTAAATAGGGAACACGGACTAACTAACTCTCGTTATAGACAATCGCATTCTGTTGGTGGTGTGACTTCCCATATTTATCTAAATAGGAAACATTATTCATTGAGAAAGAAGTAAGCCACCTTTTCATAGTGAACAGCAAACCAGCATTTAAACGGAAGGCTCATGTTTCAGTTGCTGAATGAGAATATTTTCATTTGCCAATTCTTAAAGCTAGCTAGCTATAGAATTTCTGTTTTGTTTTTTAATGCAGAAGACAGTTACAGAATAACTGTTAGTTCACAATAAAGTACAATAATGTATGATTATGTTTAATAATATATGGTTATGTTATCTGTTATTTAAGTATGAAAAATTCAATAGATTAAGATAAGATTAAGATGTAGTATGTGATCATTTTCTTATATATGAGTTATGCTCAGAACAACAGTTTTGATTTTAACAAGTTTGCCTAGATTGAAATCTTCATCCTCTCATAACACAGTGACATCTGTGAACTTATATGAATATTTATACATGATTATTTAAAACCAATAGCTCATTTCATCTTATTTTTAGTATAGATGGGGAATGATCATTACAACTACATTAGTTTTCTAGAAGCTTTCTGTGTAGTCAAATATGTATATGCTACAAATGTGGTTGAAAAATGATAGCAGTGAGTGCTGTGTTGTTGTTTTTATGTCCCTGTGTTAAGGACCCCTGTGTTGCTGTGATGTGTACACAGGTAGGTAGGCTTCACGGACAGGGACCTCCAGACCCCACTGCCTGCTGCTTTGTGCCTGTGCCACTGCCGTTCTTTAGCGCCTCTGCTCATCTGTTAAGTGCAGCATTTTGACTGCTAGATGCTTTCTCAGAGCATATTCCTGGTGGGCTCCCTTAGCATGTATGTGGGGCAGCTGTACCAATGCCACATACAGAAACACATGATTTAAGATTATGTGATATTTCTATACTAGCCATTTACTAGACATTTTGGTTGTGGATTAATTTTTCATTAATACATTCTTATTTTCAATTAACACAGCAATTTTGAACTTATATTTAATATTGCTAACATTTTAGAAATAAGCAAAATATACATGAGCATTTAATGAACAAACTTTGTACGATAGCACTGAGGGATATCTAAATGCTTATTGTATGGTGGCGTCAAAAATCCGGCACTCACCGTATTCACATAATTTGGCCTTATTAAGTATTTGCTGACCTAAATAAGAGATGTTGCCCAAGTGTTTACATTTATGATGCATTGTAATTTTAAAAATTATAAACTTTTTTTTCTCTAGTTTGGCTTTTAATTTTAAGTCTCTGATTAAATTAATGAGTTATAACATTGATCTTGGTGTCTTTTCCACAGGATTCTATTGGCGGATGGAGGCTAGTTTGTACGTTTCAGACTCAAACTGACTGACTTTCCTTGGAACAGAAAAATTGTTTTCAGTTAAGCCACAGACTCCCATAAATAAGGCTCTGGTCTTAAAGAAACACAGCCTTTAACTGTTTTTTTTTTTTTTTTTTTTTTTTTTGCAAGTCAGAGTTCAAAGTCCTGCACTGCAAAAAAAGGCAAACATTTCTGAATTATGAGTGCTTCTGGTGCCGCTGACAGGTAGGAGATAGGACGGTCAAGGCTAAAGAAGGCCTACTCACAGAGAAACGAAAGGATGCTCCCCTGAGCTCCCTGTTATCACCTCACTGTGGAAACGCCTGCCTTGTCACTTCAGCCTGCCTAGGATCCAAGAAAAGTAGGCTAGTGCCTTCCCTAGTCCTTGTGATACATTCTTTGCTCCCAAAGTAGTGATTAATTGTTTTACTATACAAAGCCCAGGAAAACACTCTTAATATGAAAAATTATTTTTTCATAAAAGGAAGATGTAACTGACCACGAAAATTCATACTTTAATTGCTAATTCCTCAGGTGGCCAGATAGAATAGGTCTTAATTACATTATTTGTATGTAATTTAAGATCCAAATGATGTGAAAAAGTAGTTTAAAGTGATGGTAATTTTTAGGGGGGAAGGTGCAAGTAAAATTAAACTTACTATATTGCAAGTAACTATTGATCATGTATAGATATTTAATCCAGCTAAACAAGAACATTTAAAAATTATTTTAAAATAAATATAGACCACTCCCTTCAGTTAAATACAATTAAAAAACAAATTTGTTTCCATTTCTGATTTAAAAGAACTTGTCTGCAAATACATCTATATCTTTTTAAAGTAGTAGTACTATGTACTTACTTGTTAGGGAATTAAAATGTGATAAAACAATGAAAACATTCACTAAAGATGAGGCTGTTGTCAGTCTATTGATGGGTATTTCCTCCCATTTCTGATTGATTTCTGGTTGTTTAGAGCTCATGATAACAGTGGTGGTCGGTTAATGTGCACCCTTGAAGGGGACACATGCCTACTGCATGGTCAGAACTAATATGTTGGTATCCCCAGTGCCACAGTTTCAGGTAGGGTGGTTTTCCTCAGATCACTCAGACTGTGGATGGACTCGTCAGACCCTGTAATCAGCTCAGTACTCGGGAGCTTTCTCAGGAAAGAGAGGCAGGCTCTGTGTGCTGTCATGGAGGAGGCATGGCTCACTCCTGTGTGGCCATTCCCAGGTCCCCATATGTTAAATATTCAGGAAGTCCTTGTGATGTGTTGGCAGTGATTTTTTTTCATTCTCTCCGTTCCTCGTGGTTAATTTAAGGGGAAAATGTTCTTTTAGCCCAAAGTGATTATACAGTATCAGGAGGAAGCGTTTTCATTTTAAATTGCAAGGTTTGTACGTTCCATTAGCTACTAGTGTTGAATTCTGTATTTCTTTCCATTTCAGAACTTACGATTATAGCAAATGAAGTAGACACGTATACTTTCATTCTTTATTCTCTGTTGTTCTGAATGTTTCATAAAACATTCAGTTTTATGAAAGTGATTTTGTTTCAAATCAGAAAACTGCATCACTAGAACACATATTCACATTTGAAAATCCCTTCGAAAAATGTTATTCTGTTTCTAGCTTTCATATTGATGAGATCCACTCTTATTTTTAGGAAAACACGACTAATTGACATTCTGAAGCATTGCAGGACTGTTTTGAGCAGCTAACCTTAGTTATAGAATTAAAGAGACCAAAAAGACATAGCTGTGACCTCCGAGAGACTTCTAGAGAGTCCCAGAAGCACAACCATGACATACTGTCAAACCTGTGTCTCCCGCACAGCATCCAGACCAGAGAGGCGCTAACCCCAGCTCACAGGTTTATGTTGTCAATCGGTGCTGGTGGGCAGGAGACAAGCATGCATCTACCTTTCTTAAGCCATGGGATAAATGGATCCTTCTACTTTCTTCAAAATTTAACTCGATATTTATAGGTTTATTTTCCAGTTTGCACATTCAACATCATCTGGCAAAATCACATGTTTAATGGAAGCTTAGAAAGAGCCACTGCTTGGCCAGTAGAAAAGGGCTTCACAGTGCTGCAGGTCTCAGTCTTAGTCTTGTTTGCAGGAAGCTAAGAAGGCAGTGCATTCATTTTATACCCACGCTCAAGAGCACTTTAGAGGTCTCTCTCATTCAGCTAATCTTAGTTTTGTTCCATTGCACAAATTGAAATTCTAAATTTTTTGTGTTTCAAAAGACATAAATACTGTCATGCAGTAAAAAAAATGTATGTAGTGAGTGTGAAAATGCTGACTTATGAAGCACTATTGCTAAAAGTCTTAGGATGAGCGGGGCCCCTTAAAAATAGCTTGTTAGGTTTACTTTCCTTTGAACTCATTTAAATAAGTAGATTAAGTGTAGACTGTTGTCATTAAATTTTGTTTTGTTTGTTCTTAAGAATGGTTCTAATGTTGCCCAAGCTCGGTCCTAGGTTCAAATGATTCTTTTACTCCAGGCATGGGCCACTATACCCCAAATCACCAAGTTTTGAATTATCCATTTATTTTTTTCCAAGAAAAGCAAAATATATAAATAAATTCTCTAAAATTACTGAGGGCTAATTTTTCTCCAGGCATTTAATCATCTGGTCGTCTGTCCCTTCAGTGTTAAGTTCTATGGGTTTTAACTCTTTTAGTGTTTCTTATTTACCTATGTAAAGGAAGACATGTTAACCTTGAAGAAGGAGATAGACTTCTGAAAATTATTCCTAGTGTAAAACCATTTTTCTTTGTTGAATTTAACTTTAAATATTACTTATTTTAACAACCTCACACACCGTGAATGTTTTCTTTCTTTCTCGAAACCTACAAGCAGAGGTCGTGTTATTTCTTACATACCCAGAATAGTTAGGAGATATACAGTATATGTTGTGGCCTTTTACGTATTTCCTACTGTTTTGTTTCCTTCTTTTAGTTTGTAGCTGCACAGCCGGTATTCATGCCTTTCACAATACCTTTTATGGAACCAAATACCTCTGAAGTTTCAAAAACACGATTTTGCCAGTTAATGATATCCAGAAAGTATTCTATTCTGGAGAAAGATCATCTTTTCAGTGCATGTCCAATTAAATGGCCGATGTGAAAGGATATCTAAGGTGAAGGATGTTTGTGTAATGCTAAACATAACCAGAGAAACTGTGGTTTTAGCAAAGGTACCATTGCTCTATTTTATCAAGTGCCAGAAGCTGCATAATGAAAGTCTTTCAGCGAGCGAAAATATAAGTGAAAAAACATAAAAATACCACCCAGCTGGTAGAGATCTTCCTAATTTCTACCTGATTGTATTTCTGAAGAAATATGGCAGGCTGTCGTAAATTTTCAACATGAACTGCGTTTTTGTTGCCAATTTCCATATCCTTTAAAAAGTGCTGAAGCGTGCATTTGCTATTTATGTTTGCAGTAGACTGAGTACACTTTTACTATTTGTGGTCTGAGAAATTGGAAACAACCAAACAGTGGTGCTATGGTCTAAAAAAAAAAATAAATTTTAAACAGCTGCGGGACAGTATTTTTAGAATGTTAGCCTAAATCCTAAAGCCATGCAAGCGCCCCTACTCCAGTTTTAAAAATGGGGGGCTATTTCCACCCATAGAACGTCAGGCTTCCTTTGTCTCCTGCAATAGATTAAAACATCGAACCCAAAGTCTGCTTTTGACTGAGGGAAAGCACAGTTAGCATCCCTGTGCCAGCCGCTTGCCAGAGTATAAACGCGTGTTACATGCCAGGTGCCAGGCTCTTCCCCCAGCACTCCCACAGTTAAGACCGTCATTAACATTGTCATACAAGTGAGAAAACTGAGTAGGGGAGGAGCCAAGGTCTGTCACAGCACCTATCAGCAGTACCCTAGAAGGCAGGATACCTCCCTAGCTATAGACTCACTGGTCCACGTTAGCTAGGCGTCTAGAAAGACTCCAGACAACATTTAAATATGACGGAATTACAAAGCCAAGACATATTTATAAATAAAAAAGAAACATGATCTTATCAGAATCCAAATGATGGCTTTAATTTGATAGAATTGTTTTTCTGTCCTGCAAATAAGTGTCATTACCATTACATAAGAGCTTATCACTGATTCCCAGTGGTCAGCAGTGTTTTACATTTCATGGGGAAAACACAATATGGTAATATTCCCAGTGCCCTCAGTGTCAAGGCTCTGGGTCTTCACAAGACAAGGGGAAACCCAAGCAAGTTCTTCCCTCCTCTGCCCTGACAGCACTACACAGGACGAACTAGGCAGCTAAGACACACCCTTCACCTCTCCCTGCACAACTGGGAAACTCTTCTTTTCGTACATCTGTATGTACGTCTGTGTGTATGTACGTCTGTGTGTGAAACCCAGATTCAATTATGGATGTCTCTTTAATCCCTCTTCACCTTATTTTGAGAGTATCTCTCATAGACCCTGAAGCTAAAATCAGCCTAAGATCTGGCTTAGCCTGACTAGCCAGCAAGTCCTAGAGATTTTCCTGCTTCTGCCTCCCCAGTACTGAGGTTGCAAGCATGCACTGATGCACATGGCTGTTTGTAGGTTCTGGATGTCCAAACTTGGGTCTTCACAGTGCCTGGCAAACCCTTCACGACTGAGCCATTTCCCAACACAGACAGTTCTGCTTATTTCTCCCTTTTTATCAGCCTCTTCCATTTCCACCACCTTTTCTCTATTTCATTTATTACAAAATCACACAGTTGTTTGGCCACTATTTGTGCAATAATTTAGCCTCACTCCCTATCTACTTTGTCTCCCCGTTTCCATTACCCACCAGTTCATTCAAAACAAAACCCACAAGTGCGTATAATACAAATAATAAAAAAGAATAAGAAATATTACTGAAAACTTACAAGTTCTCAGTATTACATCTGTAAACTTCACTTGAAAAATGGTATCTTGCAAGAGTATAGTTAATACCATAAATGATGACTGAAAGCTGTGTTTTTGTCACTGATAAATTTAATTAAAAATAACTATAGATTGTAGCGCTAATAGAATTTCTTGGTTTTGACGTCATGTCATTTGGGAAACATCAACATAATCAAAGTGACGCCACTGATTTCTGTATGGTCCTCATGTTGGCTAGTTAGTTAATTAAGGGATTAGTTTTGAGATGGGGTCTTATTATGTATGTAGCCCTGGCTGGCCTGCATCCTGCTATGTAGATCAGGCTGGCTTTAAACACTGACATCTATGTGCTTCTGCCTCCCATGTGCAAGTGCTGGGGGGTATAAGGGCTGTGCATTGTGACTGCCCATATCAGTGATTGCTAATGAATGAACGGACTGGCAAAGGAACATGTAACACACATGTATATTGTGTGAGTGTGTGTGATTTTGTGTGTGTGTGTAGCATATTATGCCTTCTAAATTTAAGATAATTTTACTTAAATAGATAAAATAATTTCAAAAGCATATTAGTTTAGAGGATTAACATATCTTTGATGTGTGTCAAAATCATGTCATCCATGAGTTTCCATTATCTCAAATTCTATATTTATAATCTTAAAGTTCAAATTTTTACTTTCCTAATCTCATATAAGGTACTCGGTTTTTCTGAGGGATACATGCATTATATTACATTTCTTCAGTGTGTATTTTTGAGGCACATACTATTAGTTTCTGTAGATATATGGGCAATAATTTGATGCAATGTCTTATATACTTTTATATTACAGAATGGTTTTATTATGATATAATCTTAAAATATTAAAAGCAATCATTTTTAAAATGTCATTTTTAAACATATTTCAAATTTGAAACTGAATTTGTAAAATTATTTATGACTCCAAACTTTCCTGATTATTGTATATTTGTAGCGTGTAGCTTTTGTCGTCCTGCTTTAAGCTCAGGGAACCTGCGCTACCAGGCCCCGTCCAGAGGATGTATTTTATTGGATAGAAAAGATGAGATGTAGGAGTGGTTCTGTTCTCCAATTGGTTCTTGATCCATCCATATGCATTTATAAAGCATTTCTATTAAGCAACACACACACACATATGAATATATAAACATTCTCTTAATTTGACTTTATGGCTTCCAAGAGCAACTCTTGGTTCTTAACTGCACAGGCTGCACTCTAATCTTGCCTTTCCTGTCCCCGTTCCTGACCCCTTTCCTGTCCTTTTCCTTCTTGCTTCCCTTCCCCATTATCCGTACACTTTTATAATTCCTCTCCCTATTTTCCTACAGTGCCAGGGTTACAGCCTGTAGCCTCCCACATGATAGACAAACTCTCTAGCCCCAGATACATCCCTAACACCATGTTTCTGTTTGAAAATAAATGGTGCTGATGGTTGCTTAATGAATCTCAACTGCCACGTTTGAAAAATAGAATTATTAAAGTTCTTCACAAGTATCACCATAGTTACAATAGATAGCATTGAGTCAGAAGAAGTTGGCCTAGCCATAACGTGAACTTTCCGTGCAATGCAACTGAAGGAAGATGTGTTTTCTCTTCAACGTACATGATGTCTGTGTATCCAAGGTCAGGATTGTTACTTCTGCATTTTAGATTTTACACATAGTTTTATTTCTGATTGACTTTATTTAGTAGTTTAATTCTCTGCAGGACATGGCTACCCCATGTTGATATTAGCTGTAGCCTCAAAGTTGTTAAATTCCTTGTACTTTTCGTTCCCAGGACTATCTGTTTGACCATTTTAGAAATACCAAGTCAGAAGAGTATTGACACAATTTTCCTTTATCATGAGAGAAACCTTTTAAGATTCAGAAAAAATTTCTGAATTTTGATTACAAACATTTTATTTAAATAATCAATTAGTATAATTTAGAGCAAAACCAAAATAAAACTTAATTATCTGTGGGATACCAACTTGAGTTAATAGTACCATACCTCTTATAAAAAGACTTAAACTTATTCTTTATATTTAAAAAAGTTTATTTTTCCAAGTGTGCATGTGTGCGTGCGTGTGTGTGCGTGTGTGTGCGTGTGCATGCATGCTGGTGCCAGCAGAGGTCAGAGTTATCACGTCTTCCTGAGGCTAGAACTACACACAGGAGGTTGTCCGTGGCATGGCCCAGTGGGTGCTGGGAACTATACTTATGTCCTCTGGAGGGGCAGCAAGTGTTCCTAACTACTAAGCCATCTCTTCCGCACCTTCATGTTATTTAATTTTTCAATGTTATCCAGATTTGTTTATTTCTTCTCATTTTAAAGCATTGTTCCTACTGTCATACTTTTTCCATAGTCTTTTGCTTAGATAGATCAGAATGTGGTAGGAGTGTCATATCCCCCATAAACCTTGATCAAGGTCAATGTCAGAGACAGGATCTGCAATGTCAGACTCAGAACCTGAACTTCTCTGATGACCAGAGCACAAAGCACCCATGTGAATGGCTGCAGCAGATGGGAGAAAAGTCTGTTCCAGGAAGCACAAAGGCTTGGGTGAATGGGGCCCTGAGCTGGGGGCCAGGGCTGGCTCTGCACAGTGACTGGAGGCGAGCCTTTTTAGGCATTTTATTGCTCTCTTGAACGTCTGTGTTCTTTCCATACCACTGTACTCGGGGAACTGAGTGAACATGCAAGTGTGGTAAAGATCGTTAAAGACATGCAGGTATCCAACATGAGGAGGCCAGTTTCAGAAGCCCAGTAATTCCCGATTGTTTGCTCACACCTCATTCCTCTGTGACATCATGGGTTCCGGGCATATGTGCTACATGGTTTTGCTGCAGGCAGTGGCAGGCATAGCTTTGAAGTGGACTTACCAGAGAATTTGCGCTTTGATAAAACTGTTTTGATAAACTCTTTTGTCATAAA
Source organism: Rattus norvegicus (assembly GCF_021556685.1). NCBI lineage: Eukaryota > Metazoa > Chordata > Mammalia > Rodentia > Muridae > Rattus > Rattus norvegicus. The sequence goes on along the minus strand of NC_141542.1, from coordinate 31,300,332 downwards.
ATTTGAGTATAGATAACTTTATTGCCAAAATGTCTACATTTCTTTTGCTTTCATCAACTCTAGTTATTCGTACAGTTTTCTGTTGCAGAAAGGCTCTTCCCCTGTAGCTCATCCTCCATTGCTCACTCACCCCCTCCTCCAGTGTTAGCTGCAGTTGGTCAGCTAGCTTCATCAGTATTATTTAACACCAGGGTTTACATTACCGGTTAGACTCAGGTTAGACTCGGTGGACTTGAACAGCAGTCTGCAGTGATTATCCGTGATGAGAGGGCAACCTCATAGTTTGATTGCTTTGTCAATATCTGGGCTCCACCTAGACCACTTGTCATGTCCTCACACCTCTGCCTTGCCAGAGCCCGAAGCTGTAGAAGACACAGAGTTCAGCACATTTACATGTGTGCTGCCTGGGTTTTGTCAGCAGGACACAAGCTGCATTCATCTTGGAAGAGGGAGCATTAATGAAGAAAGGGCCTCTATTATAGTGGCATGTGGGTAGGCCTGTGGTGCATTTTTTAAGTTTTATATTCCTAATGGTAAATGCCAAGAAACTTGACTGCTACATTGTATAGTAACCGTGCAATTTTCTTTTATATCCATAGTAAAATTTTTGTAAAGGTTTATTGGTAACTATCTGTATTGCAGTCTGTTGTTAGTACTTTACATATTGATCTTCCGTATATGTGGAGGTTATCAGTTAAAACTTGCTTGCTTCTGGGAAGGACATTAAAAACCTGCATTGAAGAACATTGTATGTTAACTATAAGTGCCCAATGTGCCTTAGCCCAAGCCATCCTGTCTGGCCGTGGTTTGCACTCCTCAACCAACGTTTCCTTATTTCCCTCTGTGTTCTCTCCTCTGGCCAATACTACCCACTGTTCTTTCAGCTGTTTGTTTGTTTGTTTTTGTTTTATTTTCCTGAACTCAACCTGTTTATATTCTATTGTATACAGGTGAAAGCATGCAATAATTTGTCTTCTCTCTGCCTGCTTTATACCACTCAATGTCTTTAGTTTCACTAAAATGACAGGATTTGGTCATTTTTTGTGCCTTAATGATAAATAGTAACAGTTTATATTTTCATTCTCAGCTCCTTAATTGCACCTTGCTGACTATGTTTTCATATATGTATTTTCCATCTGCACATTTTTTCTTTTGAGAGAACGTCTCATTATGAAGCCCTGTGTAGCCTAAAACTTGTAGACCAGTCTGGTTTCAAATCCACAGAGCTCTGCCTGCCTCTGCTAGGGCTAAAGGTGTGCGCCACATCAGACTCAACAGAATCTCTTCTACTGGGGCTCTAGGCCTCTCGTTATGAGCTGTTTCTCATGGAGTTGTAAGGCCTGTTTAGTTACCTTCGTGTCAGTCCTTTATCAGCCATTAGAACACCAGTGGGTATCTTCTCTTTAAATCTAAGACTTAATGCTTCAGATCTTGACCATCTACTCCCTAGTCAGTCCAGTGGTCCCAGTGAAATACCTGAAATCCTTACATAGTTTTCCCCTCATATATTTCACAAAAGATTGTGTATAGAATTTAAATATATAAGCACTCATGAAAATGAATGGTTGGACTTAAAGGTGCTCACTGTGTTTTGCTTCAAGAACTCATTTGATACCTTTGGGAGAAATTAGAATTCCAAACTCTATTTTATTTAAAATGTCATATACTCCTGTTCCTGGAGTTTGACTACTTTTCAAGAAGTCTGCATGATTCTTTTCATTCCATTGATTTTTTTTTCATTCTCTTCTCATTTTGAGGAAGTACCTCATTACTGTATCATTTACAGAGTCTCAGTATGTATTAAAACTCTAACTCCCCATTGAAGGACTCTATTCCATTTGTTCCATGAAAGAGGTTAAGTTCTTTAAAGCAAAAACGGTTCTTTGCTATAAACTTCTAGAACTTTTCCAGTGTCTCATGTAGAATAGTAGTGAGGAAATTAGGCCAAAAGGCCACATGATGTGGAGAATTCTTGGCCTAATGCCACAGGGGAGGTCTGTTAAAAAGTTTAAATTTTTGCTGTGACATTTTTCTGTACTAATTTTTTTCAGAAAATATTTCCAATCCCCTATATGCTAAACGTGGCCATTTGTGTTTCTTGTAGTGTGAGATATGAAGAAACAAGACCTTACTACTTAATGGTTTTCTAATCAACATGTCACTGTGGTATTCATCTGTCTCAAAAAGTATGGTTTTTGGTTTATTTTGTAAATAAATTCTGGAAGAGAATTGTTTTTGTTGGTGCTGCTTGAGTTCTGCTTTGATCTCCTCAGCTTCACAGGGATCATGTCTTTGGGTGGTCTTTTGCTTTGGGTGTGATATTACTTTCTCTCTGCTGACAAATAGCCACTCCCCTCTCCTACTTACCAGCCCCCCACTCCAGTGGCCTCTCCTCTTCTAACCCAGCCCCCCACTCCAGTGGCCACTCCCCTCTCCTACTTACCAGCCCCCCACTCCAGTGGCCACTCCTCCTCTAACTCACCCCTCACTCCAGTAGCTACTGCTCCTCTCCCATTTGCTCCGCCCACTACCCCTGTTTCCTCTGAAATATTGTACAAATGAATATGATAGGCTCATGGGCTTTTTTGAGGCTTGCCTTGTGAAAATTTGATTAGTTGAAATGAACCTGAAATACATTCCTATTAAAATCATTGTATTTGCATTTTAAAGGCTATTTCATAGGTTTAGTTTCCAACTTATGATTCTGAGTATTTCATGCCAGTCTGTAGTTTATAAAAATGAGTGGTCTTTTCTTTGTTCTTAAAGCATTTTGTGCATTTGGATTTTTTAGTTTAAATTATATTTACTTTCCTGAATCTCCTTATTAGGCAGATTGACTGTTTTGTTTTTGCTGTTCTACGAATATACAATACATAATTCCTAATTTAGGAGACTATTAAAGATGTTTTGTGTGTTAGTTAAAAAAAAAACTCAAAAGAAAAGCAGAATATGGAGAATAATGTTCATTTCAATGTTTTTAAAAAATATTTTATGTGTAGGAGTGTTGTGCCTGCATGCATATTTATGCACTAACATACTTGGTGCCCGTGGAGTCCAGAAGAGGGCATCAGGTCCCCTAGAACTAGTGTTTCAGATGGTCGTGAGCCACTGCATGGATGCTGGGAACTGAACTGGGGTCCTCTGCAACACCAGCAAGTGCTTAACCACTGAGCCATCTTTGTCCCATCTCTGTCCCTTCTAGCTCCCATAAGCAAGATGGGGTATCAGAATTACTGCACGATCTTGCCAAATGACACAGTGGTTCTAAAAAGGTTTTATTTAATTCCTGGTATTGTTTTTTTTCCACAAAAGGCACTGAAAGTTTACTGATCATTGATTTTTCGTGCATGACTTCTCAGAAACGGTGGCAGGGCCAGGCCTTGCTTTTGATGAGGCTTTATAGCTGTTTTCCCTTCATCTTCTGCCTGAGACATCTCCAAAAGACTCTCCAACTTTAGCAGACTTTTAGTGCGTAGCTGCAGAAGCGGGTGTGCATTAGCCTTTTCAAAGTCCTGCATCTCCCGTTTCACTCGGTCAAACTTCTCCAGGGAAGGGAGCTGGCTCTCGCCTTTCCTCATGAGCTGTTGCTTGAGTCTTTGCTCTATCAGTTCCCTCCCTCGGAGCATGCGTTCCTGGTGGTCTTTGATTTGCACCTGTTCCCTCTTTTTTACCTGCTGTCTTCTCTGTGCTATGGGGACATTGTGCACAATTCTCGGCAGCCCTTCACTAGGGAAGAGTCTGCACATTTTGTTCTTACACTCTCTGGCCTGGCCTGTGTTCAGTGGCAAGAAGACTTGCCGTTCAGTCTCCTTCCTCTCTTTCTCTGGTATGAAACAGTAATAATGTCTTCGTCCCTCCATGTGCTGTATTGCTTCTGTCGTTTCACCACCTGAGTTGTTCTCCTCATCATTTCCACTGTTCTTTTACCATGGTAAGACTGCCTTGGCGAGCTAGTCGTCAAGAGAACAGGCCCACTCCCTGATGCTTTATGGTCCTCTGGTCACTCAGTTACAAGTGCCTTGCTGCTGTTGTATGCATGCCACCTACATTCCAGGGGCAAGAACCTTTATGCCAGTGGAGACTCTTGCCTTTTAATCGGCTGGTATCTTTAGATGCATTTGTCAATCTAAAACCGTCCAAGTGCTCAGAATTCCTCCCAAAGAAGGTGAGGGAGGGTAGCTTGTTCAAAAGGTAATGCGGGCCTAAGGAAGCTGAAGAGTGTGTTAACTGCTCTTAGCCGTTTCACAGCTGCAAACGAACACAGTTTCAGGACCAGTGGAAGTTGTAGTTTCAGAGTCAGTATTAAGGAAAGTTAGTACAGTGGCTTCTCTTTTCCTCTCACTTCCTAGGTTTTGTATTGTATGAGACACAAATGAAGAAATATTGTAGGAGGGGGGCCAGAGGTCCCGAGCTACTATTACCTTAACTGATAGGACATCACAATACCTGACTGAAAATGCCATGGCAACACAGACCTCCTTTCTGAGATGTTCTGCTCCCTTCCCAAAGCTAACAGATGAAGTTCCACACTTTCCCACTACTTTTAAAGACCAAAATTTATTTTTGCATAATGCTGTTTCATTGGCAAACAAAACAAATGACTTCTTCGTTTATTTTTATAAAAACGTTTCTTGTTGGACTTGGTGGCATTGGCCTGGAGTTTAAGCCTCCCCAGAGGCCTAGTAAGAAGGATCACCTGAGCCTGGATAGTAAGACACCTCTTAAAACAATATGGGGGAAATGTTCCAAGAAAATGGGAGTGATGTAGCTAATTTAAAGCATATTGTATAGTGACTTTGTTCCCTCAGAACGACTGTAGTGATTTGTGCTCACATAACCTATAAAAATGAATGACATGGTATCAGGTGTCAGCACTGAGGCAGGGGCCAATACCATGAGAGGAGAGCTGGAGCAGAGACAGAGTGGATCTAAGCACAGGCACCAACCTTCTGGGATTCTCCCCCAGCCCGTCGTCCTGGTCCTCTCACGCTCTCTCAGCTGTCCACTGTTACCTCTCTTCTGAGATCACGTCCCTGACAGCTCTTGCTGGCCCCTCCTACACCTGGTTTTCTTCAGCTTCACTGTACTTAATCCTGCCCATCCGAAAAGCCCAAAACCTCTTGTTTTGAATATAAAAGTGCTATAAACAAACAACAAACGAGAAAATGTGCTGTTTCTTCATAAGCTTGCGGAAGCAGTAGAAATAGTGATTATGCCTTCAGGATCCACAATGCTGAGCAGGGCTATTCTCAACCCAGTCACTTCCTGTCCCCATTCCTCTTGATGGCATAAGCTCAAATGACTGCAGAGCATAAACCTCCGTTATAGTACAAGAAGGGAATGAAGGTTAAAAGGGTTACCTGGTGTTATATCTAGGAAATCAAGGAGATTTATTCCCAGCCACCACTGGGTCTTCAGGAATACAGCTATCATGGTGCTGTACCTGTAAGCATACATTGATATGTCACTTTGTAAAGCAGTTTCAGTAGATAAAGCCAACTTTAACCATCCATCCTGAGCCCTTGTGGAAGTCTGATCAAGTTACTAGGAGGTGCTAGTAGGGAATACTCATTAGGAACAAGTTGATGAGGTCTTCACCCCAAAGCCTCATTTAATCCTAAAGGAATCTACTAGTCCTGTTACGTTTTTTTATAATCTCCAATATGAAATGATAGCTGTAAACAAGTTTTAAATCCTAGAACTACCTACTTTTTTGTCAGGGATGATGCCTTACTTTTATGGAATTCTGAATATGATCACATATGAGTTTGAGATCTGTCATAAGTAAGTTGTCCCAAAGAACAACCTTTTCTATTACATCAGCTTCAAAACCTGGTACTATCATTTTCAACAATTTTTTAGTTTACTTAAAGAGCTTGTGTGTAGGGTTGCAGAGATAAAAGGTTGGTAACAGTAGTGGTTTCAATAGGCATGGCCCTCATAGACTCAGGTGTTTTGAACGCTGCTTGCCTTATACAGAGTGGCACTATTAGGAGGTATGGCCTTACTGGAATAGGTGTGGCTTTTTTGGAGGAAGTGTGTCACAATGGAGGTGGGTTTTGATATGACCAAGCTACGCCCAGAGTGACACAGTCTCTTTCTGCCGCCTGCAGATGAAGATGTAGAACACGGCTCAGATTCCAGCACCATGTCTGCCTGGAAACTGCCATGCTTTCCACCACATAATAATGGACTCGACTTCTGAACTGTAAGCCAGCCCAAATTAAGCCATAAAACTCTAAGACAGTAAGGAACAACCTCTCTTGTTTGGCAGTGCAGCCTAATAGTGAAAGGTTACTTTTGCACACTCTAAGATATGAACACATGCACAATAAACAACTAAACTTAGGGTAGGAAGTTCTAGGTGGGTCTATAGCTTAGGCTGGCTTCTAAGCAAAAATATTGACAAAGAAGTGATGTTTTAAGATGAATCATATTAGGAGAAATAAATGAAGATTTCAACAAATGTCTAGTCACTGCTAAAAGGACCTAGAACAATAGACCACCTCCATATATCACTCCATATATCACGGAATACAACATTATTAGGTTAGATCCCCAACGTAGCTACTTGTTATAATTTGCTAGAAATCTACCATGTTTTAATATCTTTGTGGTATTGGACACAATTGAAAAAAGATAAAGTGTTGTGGAGTGGACAGAAAGGAAGGGTAACCATGCTTTGTGGTCACATGCTGCTCTGCATGGTTAGCCATCTGTGATGGCTTCTCTGAGAGGAAGCTTTAGGCCTCTCTCTTTATAGGTGCATACGTAGCTCTGTGCCTTTACATTGACCCAGTGCTCCCTCAACCCTCCTATTCCAAGCCCTCAGTGGGAAGCTATGGCTCTCAGGCATAGGTTTAGAACTACTAGAGAGAATGAAACCTTTATATTACTAGATGTGAGGGATGTCGGTGGTAACAGCACTCCACAGAACCTTGACTGCTTTGTGGTAGTTCAGAGTTAGCTCTAGTGTTCCATAGTCCGTGCTAATAGAAATTCCACACTCACAGGCAGATACTACTGCTAACATGCCGAGGCAGGTAGAGATTGATTTTCTACAAGGCCTGTAGCACAGTGCCTCTTACCAGCTCACTACTATTCACGTTTACCAGTAAATGAGTCTTACATTGTCTATATAATTGGAAAAACTAAATGGTTTAGCAAATGTTGCTTCAGAGCTAACTTTGTGCTTAAAAAGTTGTTCTATTTAAGTTTATATAGACACAGTATTTTCTGTAGTAACCACAAATTTAAATATGTGTGAAGAAGTAAGAATTAAGAACAGTCCTATTTTGGTAAACAGATATTAAACTGTTTTTCTAAGAAATCCACCAGGAATTTACCCATAACTCCTCACTTTGTGGCATCAGGAGATTGGCCTTCAGTTGTTTACAAGCCCCTTCCCCAGTACTTGGAAGTCCCTATTCTTTGTGTACAGTGCGTTCCTCATGGCTTTCTACTGGCAGCGTCCGTGCTGATCTCTGACCGCATCTTCCATCTGTTACAAATTTGAGAGTTTGGTCTCTCGAGTATTATCTGTGTGTCCTGTTGTTGGGAATTTATCTGCACTTTGTTGTTGCTTTGGGGGAATATATTTGGTTCATATTTTATTATAAGAAGTTATAATCCCTAGCTTGAGGAGGTTTACAGTCTGAATCACCATCAGTATAGAAGTATACAGAGGTAATGTAGGAGTGCTATCTATCCACCGCATACAAATGAGAAAACACACATGTAAATACTGTTCTCCATCGGAATCCCATCTTTTTAAAAAAGTGGCATTTTTTATGAATTCATAAGCAGCAAGGGACAGTTCAATGAAGTTGTCT